>NC_079195.1:161482680-161792453 GCF_029499605.1 Hyla sarda | reverse complement strand
TTGATCGACTGCGGGGAGCAAACATTTTTACCAAGCTCGATCTCAGGGGTGCCTATAATCTCATCCGTATATGAGAAGGTGATGAATGGAAAACTGCCTTCAATACTAGAGATGGACACTTTGAATACCTTGTCATGCCATTTGGCCTTTGCAACGCCCCTGCAGTCTTTCAGGACTTTGTCAATGAGATTTTTCAGGACCTGCTGTATTCCTGTGTGGTAGTCTATCTTGATGACATCCTAATATTTCCCCCCAACCTAGACGAACACTGCCTCCATGTCCGTCAAGTGCTTCAGCTCCTACGCAAAAACCAACCTTATGCCAAAATTGAAAAATGTCTCTTCGAGCGCAGCAGTCTACCCTTCCTAGGATACATAGTGTCCGGTCAAGGTCTTCAAATGGACCCTGACAAGCTATCGGCGGTAATTGATTGGCCACGCCCCACTGGTCTGCGAGCTATCCAACGATTTCTCGGATTTGCTAATTATTACCGACAATTCATTCCCAACTTCTCCACCATCGTTGCTCCTATTGTAGCATTGACCAAGAAAAATGCTAATCCGAAATCTTGGCCACCGTAGGCAGAGGAAGCCTTTAACCACCTCAAAACCGCCTTCGCATCTGCACCAGTCTTGTCCAGGCCAGATCCTCTCAAGCCTTTCTTCCTCGAGGTTGACGCCTCCTCAGTCGGAGCAGGAGCTGTCCTTCTTCAAAAAAAACGCTAAGGGAAAAACCGTCACTTGCGGATTTTTCTCCAAAACTTTTTTTCTTCTCCTGAAAAAAACTATTCTATAGGTGACCGTGAATTATTGTCCATTAAGTTGGCTCTTGAAGAGTGGAGACATCTTCTGGAAGGGTCCCTTCATCCCATCACCATCTACATGGACCATAAAAATTTGTCTTATCTTCAGTCCGCCCAGCATTTAAATCCTCGCCAGGCTAGATGGTCGTTGTTTTTTGCCGTTTAAATTTTCAGATTCATTTTCGTCCTGTGGACAAGAATGTCTGGGCAGATGCTCTATCACGTTCCACCGATGCCTCAGAATCCGAAGCTCTTCCTCAGCACATCATACCTCCAGAGTTACATAGTTACATAGTTAGTTACATAGTTAGTATGGTCGAAAAAAGACATATGTCCATCAAGTTCAACCAGGGAATTAAGGGGTAGGGGTGTGGCGCGATATTGGGAAGGGATGAGATTTTATATTTCTTCATAAGCATTAATGTTATTTTGTTCCAGGAATGTATCTAATCCTGTTTTAAAGCTGTAAATTGTTCCAGCTGTGACCAGTTCCTGAGGTAGACCGTTCCATAAATTCACAGTCCTCACGGTAAAGAAGGCGTGTCGCCCCTTGAGACTAAACTTTTTCTTCTCCAGACGGAGGGAGTGCCCCCTCGTCCTTTGGGGGGGTTTAACCTGGAACAGTTTTTCTCCATATTTTTTGTATGGGCCATTAATATACTTATATACGTTTATCATATCCCCCCTTAAACGTCTCTTTTGAAGACTAAACAATTGTAACTCCTTTAATCGCTCCTCATAGCTAAGATGTTCCATGCCCCATATTAGTTTAGTCGCGCGTCCCTGCACCCTTTCCAACTCCGCAGTGTCCCTTTTATGGACAGGTGCCCAAAACTGAACAGCATATTCCAGGTGAGGCCGTACCAGGTGAGTGTCTGATCTCCTCTGCTCCTGCTTCTCTGGTGCCAATTCCTCCGGGAAAAACTTATGGTCCTCCACGTCTTCGCCTCCAAACTCTCAAACGGGGTCATTCCTCCCACCTGGCTGGTCATGCTGGAATCAAAAAGTCCATACAGTTAATTGCTGGACACTATTGGTTGTCCACCCTGGAGAAAGATGTGACGGATTTCATACGGGCCTGTACAGTGTGTGCACGTGACAAGACTCCACGCCAGAAGCCTGCTGGTCTTCTCCTTCCTCTGCCTGAACAACCATGGTCCCATATAGCTATGGATTTCATCACGGACCTTCCTTCATCTCATGGCAACACTGTCATTTGGGTGGTTATTGATCGCTTTTCCAAGATGGCTCATTTTGTTCCGCTCCCAGGCCTTCCTTCTGCGCCTCAATTGGCAAAAAAAAATTTCTCCAAATTTTTCTTCTCCACGGGCTCCCCACGCATATTGTCTCTGATAGAGGCATTCAATTTGTCTCAAAATTTTGGAGGGCACTTTGCAGTCAATTAAAAATCAAATTAAATGTTTCTTCTGCTTATCATCCGCAATCCAATGGACAAGTGGAAAGAGTAAACCAAATTCTTGGTGACTACCTGCGACATTTTGTTTCCTCCCGCCAAGATGATTGGGTTCACCTCCTGCCCTGGGCTGAATTCTCGTACAACTTCAAAAATTCTGAATCTTCCTCCAAATCTCCATTTTTTGTGGTGTACGGCCGTCATCCGCTTCCCCCCCTCCCCATTCCCATTTCATCTGGAGCCCCTGCCGTAGATGAATTGACACAAGACTTCTCATCTGTGACGGATCCTAGAATCTACCTGAATGGACTTTAGGACATCACTATTTCTACCCCTCAGTTGATGTTGTTCAGTGACATAAAGTTCAGAGTTAAAATACTTTTATTTACTGTTTTCATACACTTTCTGCACACGGTCCACTTTCTGTGCACAATACACCTATTTGCACATGGTCTACCTTTTGCACACTGTCCACCTCCTTTACACAATACACCTTTTGCACATGGTTCACATTTTGCACACGATCCACTTTTGCACACGGTTCACCTTTTGTACAATACTTTTATTCTACACATGCTTCTCCTTTTGCACACAGTCCAACTTCTGCACACCTCCACCTTTTGCACTCAAGGCACTGTATAGGTAGAGCTAATCAACGTTATTGGATTATCCTCCAGACTGACTGTCACCTGTATTGTCTTTACTGACCCTTCCCCCTGTGATGTCCTTCCTATAAAAGAAGACACTTGTTCCACAATAAAGAGTTCTGATTTTATACCTGAAGACTGGTGTTGCTTGGTTCTTTGGGTACAAGGATGCAATAATCTCTAGTTCTGCCTGGGGATATTGCCTGGGATATGCTGGGGATTGTCATCAGGAAGGAGAAGTCACTTTTGGTGGAGTCAGTCCGTCACATCCTCTATCTGGATGGAAACTCAAAAGTCGCTCCTACTGGCCTGATCTCGCATGAAGAGACATGCTGATAAAAAGAGAATTCCTCCTGTCTTTTCCCCTGGTGACAAAGTGTGTCTCTCTGCCAAATACATCCGTTTCCATGTTCCTAGCTACAAGCTTGGTCCTTGGTACCTCGGGCCATTTAAAATAAAAAAATCAAATCAATTCTGTCTCCTACAAGCTCCATCTTCCTTCTTCTCTTCGTATTCCCAACTCTTTCCATGTTTCTCTTCTCAAACCTCTCATCCTTAACCATTATTCTCCCAAGGTCACTGTTCCTGCTCCTGTTTCCGGCTCCTCTGATGTCATCTGTGTCAAAGAGATCCTCGCCTCCAAGGTCGTCCGAGGTAAAAGATTTTTTTTTATTGATTGGGAGAATTGTGGCCCAGAAGAGAGGTCCTGGGAGCCTGAGGCCAACATTCTTGACAAAGAGCTTGTCCGCAGGTTCTTGGGCACCAAAAGGAGGGGGAGACCCAAGGGGGGGGGGTACTGTTACGCCGAGTGCTCCGGGTCCCTGTTTCTCCCAGAGCACTCAGGCATTCTCCTGCATGCAGCGCCCCGGGCAGACCCGCTGACCGGGAGCGCTGCTCTGGTATCATCGGTGGGGATGCGATCCGCGTGGCGGGATGCGCCCGCCCGCGGGTCGCATTCCAATCTCCTCACCTGTCCCGTCCTCCTTGTGCCCTGTCCCGGCGTGCGCGGCCCCACTCTCTAGGGCGCGCGCGCGCCGGCTCTCTGACGTTTAAAGGGCCAGTGCACCATTAATTGGTGCTTGGCCCAATTAAGTGTAATCACTCCCTACACATAAAAACCCACTCCCCCTTCCTGTCCTTGCTGGTTCTTGTTGCCTTAGTGCCCTGAGAAAGCGTTTTTGTATGTATCCCTAGCCTGTGTATCCAGACCCTTTGCCGTTGCCCCTGACTACGACCCTTTGCCGCCTGCCTTGACCTCTTGCTACATCCGACCTTGCCTTCGCCTTGTCCTTGTGTACCACGCCTATTTCAGCTGTCAGTGAGGTTGAGTCGCTATCAGGGGATACGACCTGGGAGTTACTGCCGCAGCAAGTCCATCCCGCCCGTTACTGAAAACCAGTAACTTCTTAGAACCGGTCCCCTGGTATGGCCCACGCCATAGCCTCACTGACACGGAGGATCCACTACCCGCATACCGGTTCGGTTCCTGACAACCATTTTGAAGTTCCTCAGTTCCAGTAGGCTTTAAGTCGTTCATTCTTTGTTGTGGTTCTTCAGTTGCAGAATTCAGTTGTATCATCTTTTCCTGTTCCTCCGCTGAGCTAATGTCACTGGAACACACAATACTCATATTGTCATCTAATGAAAGATCCTTTTCTTCAGAGAACTTATCTATCATTGTCAGGATTCGGCAGGCTGGAGATGGATCCTCTGTGTCAGAGAGGGATTGGCGTGGACCGTGTCGGTGGACCGGTTCTAAGTTGCTACTGGTTTTTACCAGAGCCCGCCGCAAAGCGGGATGGACTTGCAGCGGCGGTAGCAACCAGGTCGTATCCACCGGCAACGGCTCAACCTCTCTGACTGCTGAGATAGGCGCGGTACAAGGGATTAGACAAGAGCAGGGTCGGACGTAGCAGAAGGTCAGGGCAGGCAGCAAGGATCGTAGTCAGGGGCAACGGCAAGAGGCTAGGAACACACAAGGAACGCTTTCACTGGCAAAATGGCAACAAGATCCGGCAAGGAAGTGCAGGGAAAGTGAGGTGATATAGGGAAGTGCACAGGTGAAGACACTAATTAAAACCCATGCGCCAATCAGTGGCGCACCGGCCCTTTAAATCGCAAAAACCCGGCTCGCGCGCGCCCTAGGGAGCGTGGCCACGCACGCCGGGGCAGCACAGACGGGGAGTGAGTCTGGTAAGCGGGTCGGGATGCGCACCGCGAGCGGGCGCGTCCCGCATCGCGAATCGCATCCCGGCTGGGGGCATTATCGCAGCGCACCCGGTCAGCGGGTCTGACCGGGGCGCTGCGAACAGGAGAACGCTGTGAGCGCTCCAGGGAGGAGCGGGGACCCGGAGCGCTCGGCGTAACAATCATTTTATTATTTTGAATGTCAGGTGGTATTCTGAAAATTTTTGTGAAGCCCTGGGGTCTCCTCATGCTTCAGCCACCTTCAGGTTGTACCATTCAGACACTACATGGGCTCCTTATGCTTTCCCCACCTCCAGGATGTGTCATTCAGCCAATATATTGTTTTCTGATTCTACTGGAACTGGGATATTAACTCCAAATATGTTCTGGTAGCACTAGCTAACATAAATGCTTAATTGAGATTTCAAGATTGAGCTTTCAATGTAAGGGGTTATGAAACCCTCTGGTGTACTTCTGATGCCTGCTCCTGACTGCTCCTGTGTCTTTCAGGAACTACTTGGCTTACTGATGCTTCTGGGCTTGGGCCTTAAATGTTTGTATGGTAGCACTACCTAACATGCATCTTCAATAGAGATTTCAACATTCACTTTTTAATTTTAGAGGTTGTTTAGCACTAGCTAAATACATGCTTAATAGAAATTTCAACCTTGAACTTTCAATGTAAGGGGTTATGAAACCCTCTTGGGTACTGCTGATGCCTGCTCCTGACTGTGTGTTTCAGGAACTACTTGGCTTATTGATGCTTCTGGGCTTGGGCCTTAAATTGTTGGATGTTTAGCACTGGCTAAATACATGCTTAATAGAAATTGTAACATTGATCTTTCAATGTAAGGGGTTATGAAACCCTCTTGGGTACTGCTGATGCCTGCTCCTGTGTTTTTCAGGAACTACTTGGCTTACTGATGCTTCAGGGCACGGGCCTTACATTTTTGGATGTTTTGCACTAGCTTACATACATGCTCAATTGAGATTTCAACATTGACCTTTCAATCTTAGGGGTTATGAAATCCTTTTGTGTACTGCTGATGCCTTTTCCTGACTGTGTCTTTCAGGACTTGGCTTACTGTTGCTTCTGGGCTTGGGCCTTAAATTTTTGGATGGTAGCACTGCCTAACATGTATCTTCAATAGAGATTTCAACATTCACCTTTTAATTTTAGAGGTTGTGAACCCCTCTTGTGTACTCATGTTGCTTACTGCTCCACTCTGTCAGCCCGTTGGTCCTGTGACAGTGTGCGACTCCGCCTCTTCATCCTCCACCGTGTCCTCAGCCTCCACTGCCCGGACAAGTCTCAGTGGCCCTTCATCATACCATGTATGCAGGGCACGGCGGTGTCACGCTGTTCTTCACATGATTTTCCTCGGCAAAAAGTGTTGGAAACCATGGCTGGTCAGAGCAATGGGGACGTTGCGCATACATCTCAGAGCCAAATGAGCCCTGTGGGGCTTGTTAAATTTTGCCCTCTGGGCCCACACGCCGGGGTCCGGGGCACTAAAACTTGGGAGTTAAAATTTCAATTTCAAAATCATTAATTTCAATTTCAAAATTTTTAATTTAAATCTTTAAATTTTAAAAAATCATACATTTCAATGGCCTACTCATGCTTCAGCCAACTCTAGGCTGTGTCCTTCAGGCAATATATGGTTACTGATGCTGCTGCTGGGCATGGGAATATAAATTTTGTAATGGTAGGTAGCACTAGCTATCCAAAATCTTCATTTTAAATTTCTAAAATTCTTATGTTTTTTTGGGGGGGATTGTGAAGCCCCGGTGTGTACTCATGCTTCAGCCAACTCCAGGCTGTGTCATTCAGGCAATATATGGTTTACTGATACTGATGCTGGGCCTGGGTCTGGGAATAAAAATTTTGTAATGGTAGGTAGCTATCCAAAATCTTCATTTTTAATTTAAAAAATTCTTGTGTTTATTTGGGGGGGGATTGTGAAGCCCTGGTGTGTACTCATGCTTCAGCCCACTCCAGGCTGTGTCATTCAGGCAATATAGGGTTTACTGATGCTGCTGCTCGGCCTGGGTATAAAAATTTTGTAATGGTAGGTAGCACTAGCTATCCAAAATCTTTGGTTTAAATTTCTGAATTCATCTTTTAATCTTAGGGATTGTGAAGGCTTTGTGTCTACTCATGCTGCTGCCAACTCTTGGCTGTGCCATTCAGCCACTATATGATCTCCTCATGCTTCAGCCTCATCCAAGCTGTGTCATTCAGCCATTATATTGTCTCCTCATGCTGCCAACACCTCCACGTTGTGTCATTCAGCCACTATATGGTCTCCTCATGTTGCCAACACCTCCACGCTGTGTCATTCAGCCACTATATGGTCTCCTCATGCTGCCAAAACCTCCACGCTGTGTCATTCAGCCACTATATGGTCTCCTCATACTGATGCCACCTCCAGGCTCTGTCATTGTGCCTCTCTGCGGCAGTGATTCTAAAAACGATGCTGGTAATCTGCATGTTATTCTGAATAACAGTATTATTTCACTACTCCAGCACACTCCATATGCGTGTTAGAACACAGCAAAGGCTCTCTGTAGGCCAGAAATAGCCGTTTTTAATATAGATTCGCTGCAAATAAATTCGGATCGAAACAATTTTTTTCGGAAAATTCAGCGAATCGGCCGAATCGAATTTTTAAAAGTTTACTCATCTCTAGTAATACGATTAACCCCTTACGGACCAAGCCTATTTTGACCTTAAGGACCAGGCCAATTTTCGTTTTTGTACTTTAGTTTTTTCCTCCTCCCCCTCTAAAATTCATAACGCTTTCAATTTTGCACCTACAGACCAATATAATGGCTTGCTTTTTGTGCCACCAATTATACTTTGCAATGACATCAATCATTAAATCACAAAATCTACTGCCAAATCAAAAAAATATATATCTGTGTGGTGAAATAAAAAAAAATGCCATTTTATAACTTTTGCAATTTTCGGTGTATAATGACACCATATCTTTATTCTGTAGGTCCATTCAGTCACAAGAATACTTAATTTATGTAGGTTTTGTTTTATTTTACTACTTTAAAAAAAATTATAATTACACTCACCAAAATTTGTATGTTTAAAATTGTCATCTTCTGACCCCTATAACTTTTTTATTTTTCCACATACGGGGCTATATGAGGGCTAATTTTTTGCACTGTGGTCTGTAGTTTTTATCAGTATAATTGATTAATTGAATAATTTGTTTTGATGGGACATTTTAATTGCTTTTTATTCGTTTTTTATGGTATATGAAGTGACCAAAAATGCACAATTTTGGATTTTGGTATTTGTTTACGTGTACGCCATCGAACGTGTGGTTTAGTTAACCTTATATTTTAATAGGTCGGACATTTACGCATGAGGCGGTACCACATATGATTATTTTTATTTTTTATTACATTATTTCATTGAAAAAATGGGAAAAGGGGGAGGGGGGGTGATTTAAACTTTTAATAGGGAAGGGGTTATTTCACTCTTATTAACTTTTTTTTTTTTTTTAGCCCCCACAGGGCACTACAACATGCAATCTTTTGATTGCTTGGGCTGGGTTCACACCACGATTTTGCAATACAGTTCCCGTATACATTTTCAATTTGAAAACCGTATGGAACCTTGCATCAGGCTGTGTCCATTTTTCTTCCCATACCCAAAACCGTAGCCTACCATGGTTTTTGGTTCAGGTGAAGAACCGTATTGAAACTGTATGCTTTTTTTTTTTTTTTACATGGGAGTCAATGGGAACCATACAGAATCGTATGTGCGTACGGTTCCATCTGGTTTGCACCATACGGATTTTTACTTTGCACATGCGAAGTGCACGCCAAAAGTTTTTTTCCGTGGAATTTCAATCAAACAAGTGAAACATTATTCATAATGGAGTGAAAAGTTAAAAATGTATACGTTATTTTTCTTACAAAACAGATGCAACCGGACATCATTTTCCAAACCGTATATGGTTTTTAACCGTAAATGGGTTAAAATTTGTACACACATTTTGATAAAGTTTAGTCCGGTTTTGAGGAATCAGTTTTTCATCAAAAACCTGATACGGGATCTGTATTGCAGAAATGTGGTGTGAACCCAGCCTTACACTGATCAATGCTATGCCATAGCATAGCATTGAAGAGTGTTCTTTGTGCTCTGCTGCTCTAGCAGGCTTGGAGCAGCAGATCACCGAATGGACAATGAGGAGGCAGGTGAGGAACCTCCAGTTGTCCAGTAAGCTAATTGGGATATCGCAATTTTGTTGCGATAGTCCCGATCAGCTCCGCTGAGCTGCCAGGATAGTCCACTGCTCTGCTGAGCTGCTCAGAAGGCTAGTGCAGCAGAGCGCAGGGAACACTGATAAATGCTATGATATGGCATAGCATTGATCAGTGTAAGGCTGGGTTCACACCACGTTTTTGCAATACAGATCCCATATCAGGTTTTTGATGAAAAACAGATTCCTCAAAAGCGGACTAAACTGTATTTTAGATGCCGCGACCAACTTTGATTGTAGCGTCTAAAGGGTTAATGCCACCCATCGGCCTGACCGGTGGTGCATGGCATTAGCCGTGGGTCCTGGCTGCCCGTAGCAACCAGGACCCCACGGGTTTAACCCGTTCTCCGCTAGTAAGAAAGGTTTAAACCCTGTAAACCTTAAGTACCAGGATGTGAGGGCATACCTGTACACCCTTGATCCTGGACAGGTAAAAATTATACCTATATTTACATACTTTTCTATTATTGTACTGCTTTTAAAAAAACGTAAACTTTTTTTTTTTTTTTTTTTTACAAAATAAGCATGTTTAAAAAGGTACCTCACTGGAAAAAAATGTTTTTATCAACTGGTGCCAGAAAGTTAAACAGATTTGTAAATTACTTCTATTTAAAAATCTTAATCCTTCCAGTACTTATTAGCTGCTGCATGCTCCACAAGAAGTTCTTTTCTTTTAAAATGTCCTTTCTGTCTGACCACAGTGCTCTCTGCTGACACCTCTGTCCATTTTTGGAACTGTCCAGAGTAGGGGAAAATCCCCATAGCAAACCTATCCTGCTCTGGACAGTTCCTAAAATGGAAAGAAGTGTCAGCAGAGAGCACTGTGGTCAGACAGAAAGGAAATTCAAAAAGAAAAGAACTTCCTCTGTAGTATACAGCAGCTGATAAGTACTGGAAGGATTAAGATTTTTAAAAAGTAATTTACAAATCTGTTTAACCTTCTGGAGCCAGTTGATAAAAAAAAATAAGTTTTCCAGTGGAGTACCCCTTTAAAATTGCCCAGTGTTTTACCACCTATAACTTTCACATTTTTCAGTACACGGTGCTGTATGAGGCCTTAGGTGAAACTCAGTTGTGAGGCCCCACCAGCCTGCGGATTTAAGAATGGCGGTGCATACAGTGTATTCATCGCCACTCACCACTCACACAGGATTAAACACCAAATAATACCTTCACACTAGGACGACATATTACTACTGCTGTTATTATATAAAAACCACTATACAGAGACCAAAGACATCACTATTCAAGGGACAAATAATTGCATCACACATGACCACTACCATTGCCACCATAGAGCGAGGGGATAATACTACCATAATGATACTGAATAAAACTGTACACAAACCAGTAACACAAAAAAATACCACTATACAAGAGACAAATAATTCCACCACACCGGGAATACACATTACCCCACATTACAAGGATCATCAATAACACCACTATACACAGACCAACATAACCAACAACACCACAATACAAGGGTCAAATAATTGTACCACACCATGACTACACATTAAAGGGGTACTCCGGTGCTTAGACATCTTATCCCCTATCCAAAGGATAGGGGATAAGATGCCTGATCGCGGGTGTCCCGCCGCTGGGGACCCCCGTGATCTTGCACACAGCACTCCGTTTGTAATCAGTCCCCGGAGCGTGTTCGCTCCGGGTCTGATTACCGGCGACCACCGGGCCGGCGGCGTGTGACGTCATGCCTCCGCCCCCGTGTGACGTCACGCTCCGCCCCTCAATGTAAGCCTATAGGAGGGGCGTGACAGCTATCACGCCCCCTCCCGTAGGCTTGCATTGAGGGGCAGAGCGTGACGTCACATGGGGAGGAGGCGTGATGTCACACGCCGCCGGCCCTGTGGTCGCCGGTAATCAGACCCGGAGCGAACATGCTCCGGGGACTGATTACAAACGGGGTGCCGCGTGCAAGATCACGGGAGTCCCCAGTGGCGGGACTCCCGCGATCAGGCATCTTATCCCCTATACTTTGGTTAGGGGATAAGATGTCTAAGCACCGGAGAACCCCTTTAAAGGACATCTGCACCAAAAGACACAGGATAGGGGATAAGTATTGATCATGAGCGGTCTGACCACTGGGACCCCCGCAATCTCCTGCATGGGGCCACTGCTCTGTCGCGGCTCTCCTGTGCAGGAGGCATGCCGGCCGCACTGTGATGTCGTGGCCGACACACCTCCTCCATGTATCTCTATGGTAGAGGCGGGGAGGCATGCCTCCCTGCCTCTCCCTTAGAACTGTATGTTGGGGGGGGGGCATACTGTTAACCTCAGAGAAGTCGACGCTACACGCATTAGCTGCTCACATAGAGCAGCAATGCGGGGGCCCGTTTTGGGAGATCGTGGGGGTCCGATAGCTGGGACACTTATCCCTTATCCTGTGGATAGGGGATAAGTTGTCTTTTGCTGCATATGTCCTTTAACCCACATAGTAACAGGATAATACTACCATACTAATACTGAATAAACCACTGTACACAGACGTTAGCGGCCTTAGCTCTACACAGGCTCTGCAGACCATATAAGTGATTACTGTTCTCTAAACTACACATCCCATAGTTTCATAGTTTGTAAGTATGAGGTCACTTTCCTCCATCTCACACATCAGCCACCCCACCCATTGAAATACACCTGTGATCCCTTCAAAGCAATGCACCAGTGTTGCCTAATCAGAGTGCCTACAGCTGTTGCAAAATTAACTCTCTCCCACCCAGTGGTCGCTCCACCCATTGAAGCAGGACAGACTCCCTCTGATCACCTGACTAGTGATGTCAGGTCTTGATGCACTGCAACCTGGGAAATCCCGAGACATGAGTAATTTTGTATGCTGTTAAAAATAAACATTGGGGCAATAATCACAGATGAATTGTGAGACCACCATCACACACAGGTACAGACACTATATTATGAACTACACTGTTCAGCCCCTGTAGGATAGAGAAATAAAAAAATATCCTGGAATACCCCTTTAAGGCACTTGGTCAGAAATGCAGTCTGTTCTTCAGGTATCTCTGGGTAGTTTTCAAGAAATTATATAGTGGATTTGATACCCAGGTCATGTCGGATGTTTGTGTATAATGATGTGACATCCATAGTCAGGAGGATCATGTCTTCTTCCCAAGGTACGTTCTTCAATATTGAGATGAGTTGGTCTGATTTATTTAGATAACTGGAGAGTTTTTGTATATATTCTTGAAGCATTAAAACCAGATACTGTGAGATATTACAGATGGTACGATTGATACCAGAAATGATAGGTCTTCTTGGGGGCAGATGGAGTCTTTGTGAACTTTAGGTAAATGGTAATAATATGGAACTGTTGGATTGGGGATGAAGGGGACTCTTTTTTTCTTCTTTAGAAATGATGTTTTCACTGAGACTAGTATGAGAAGTGCCAGAATTTATCTTTGTAGCTGTGGGAAAGGGTCAGTAGTTACAAGTGTGGTGAGCATCAGGGTGCGGTGTGAGGTATAGGGGCAGATGGTGTTTCCCAGGGGTAGATGGTGTTAACCCCTTCATGTTCGTGAAGCCAGGGCGTGGTTTTACCGAGGACCACCCAAACGATAGCACTGCTAGTCCTAGTTTAGGCAGGGCAAATAATAGTCCAAGGCCAGGTTAGGGTTAACGGTAGCTTTACCAAGGTAGACAGAAAGTACAGTCTTTACAGCTAGGCCAGGATCCCAGAGAGGTGACCAGTAACACAAGGAACCTCGCAGCTTGCTGGGACTTGCAGTGACTTTTACAGACTTTAGCACAGCCATGCTGACTATAATAGACTTGACTGAAGATAGTGACAGCAGACAGAGATGACTTGACTTACTGATTTGTGGCTGTAATTTAGGCTTAAGGCCTCCAAATGTGCTGGACACTTGCTCTGAGACGTCTGGACTTGACCTCAGAAGAGGGGGAAACACAAGAGAGATTCTAGTACCTCCCCCTCTTATAAAGGGGGGCTGAGCAAGGAGCCCATAGGCTAGCTGCAGGTCATCTGGTCACCTGGTGCTCTCTGGGTAACAAAACATGTGACTTTAACATATGACAACCATTATCATGTGACTAATAACCATGTGACCATATCAAAGGTCCTTTACATTCAATGTACAACTAATTACATTATGGAGGAACACTGCAGGTGAGCCCGGAGGACGAACAGGGACTCAAGCTGATAGGACTGTGAGATGCATATCCCGTACTGGGATATCACACAGGTCTATAGTAATTTACGTAGTTCAGAGTCTGTAAGGCTTCTTTAATGTATTCTTCATAGTTCTGAAAAACTACACCTCCTTCTTTGTCAGTGGAGCGGATCACAATGTTTTCATTGGTTTTCAGATTTTTGTTTTGTGAGTTGTCCTTCACTTTGTTTCCTCTTGAAGGATTCAGGTAATTTCTTGAATTCATTAGTCACTAGTTCGTGAAAGGAGGAAAAATACATTGTGCAATTCTTTTTCTTCCCGCTACTCCTGTCAGAAAACATGCCATGATTTTTATTCGTGCCTGTATTCATTTTGTTTTTTTTGTTATCGAATCTGTCATGTATTGTTATCATTTTTTTAATAAAATTTTCAATATACAAGATTTTAGAAAAAAATTAATTAATGAAGATCGAGCCTATCTTTTCTGACTTCTAGCTGTCTGATGTATGTGTGAATGTGGGGTGTTTTGTACGAATAATGTTAGAGATTATGTAGGGGCTGGGAAGTGGACAGGCCCTTTCCGGGTAGCGTAGGTTTAGCTTTTATTTTTTTTGGTAACTATTGTAGTGTGTGCTAATGAAAGATCTAAGGCCGGGTTCACACTACGGAATAACCAAGCAGAATTCTGTTTTTAAATTGTGCTCGGAAATTCCAATGCAGCAGAGTCCCATTGCTGGTAATGGAATTGCGCTGCACAGTGCAGAGTTTTCAAGCCAGTTCACTGCTGATCAGCTAATCACCAACCACAGCGATGTCCTGCCTTGGCCGACAATAGGCTGAGCACCAGTGCGATGCATCGCACTGCTGCTCAGCCTATTGCGGGACATCGCTGCAGCTGGCGATTAGCTGATTAGCTGTGTGATGTGTCACCGGCAACCAGGAAGAAGACAGCAGAAGAGGACTGGAGTGGTGATAGCAAGACACAGAGGGAGTGGCAGCAGGTAAGACCAGTTTGTTGTTTAATATGCTGGCAGTCCAGGGAAGAAGGCAAACAAAAGGTCTGGACAGGACTACTCCTTTAACCCCTTAAGGACCAAGCCCATTTTCACCTTAAGGACCAGAGCTTTTTTTGCACCACTGTCACTTGAGGCATTAATAACTCTGGGATGTTTTTACTTTTCATTCTGATTCCAAGATAGTTTTTTCGTGACATATTCTACTTTATGCTAGTGGTAATTTTTTGTCGATACTTGCATCATTTCTTGGAGAAAAATTCCAAAATTTTATGAAAAATTAAATTTTTTTCTAACTTTTAAGCTCTCTGCTTGTAAGGAAAATAGACATTCCAAATAAATTATATATTGATTCATGTATACAATATGTCTACTTTATGTTGGCATCATAAAGTTGACATGTTTTTACTTTTGCAATTTTCCAATTTTTCACAAAATTTTCAAAATCTAAATTTTTCAGGCATCAGTTTAGTTTTGAAGTGGATTTGAAGGTCCTTCATATTAGAAATACCCCACAAATGACCCCATTATAAAAACTGCCCCCCTCAAAGTATTCAAAATGACATTCAGTAAGGGTGGGTTCACACTACGTTTTCTCCCATACGGGAGCGCATACGGCAGGGGGGAGCTAAAATCTCGCGCTCCCGTATGTCACCGTATGCGTTCCCGTATGTCATTCATTTCAATGAGCCGGCCGGAGTGAAAAGTTCGGTCCGGTCGGCTCATTTTTGCGCCGTATGCGCTTTTACAACCGGACCTAAAACCGTGGTTGACCACAGTTTTAGGTCCGGTTGTAAAAGCGCATACGGAGCAAAAATGAGCCGACCGGACCGAACGTTTCACTCCGGCCGGCTCATTGAAATGAATGACATACGGGAGCGCATACGGTGGCATACGGGAGCGCAAGGTTTTAGCTCCCCCCTGCCGTATGCGCTCCCGTATGGGAGAAAACGTAGTGTGAACCCACCCTAAGTGTGTTAACCCTTACTGAATGTGTTAACCCTTTAGTTGTACACAAACTGCTGTGTGGGCATGCTGGGAGTTGTAGTTTTGCAGCATCTGGAGGGCTACATAGAGACCACTGTATAGTGGTCTCCTAACTGTAGCCCTCCAGATGTTGCTAGGCAAATCACCGGCTTCCATAGGTTCTCAGGACCCCCCTGGGCATTTGCATAGGGTGCCTGCTGATAGATATCAGCAGTCCCCCCGGTCCCCGCCCGACACGCGGCGGGGACCAAAATTCCCACGGGCGTACAGATACGCCCTTGGTCCTTAAGTACCAGCGAGCAAGGGCGTACCCATATGCCCGTGGTGCTTAAGGGGTTAATGAGGAGTACCAGAAAAGGTCGGTGTTCCACCTGGAACCACGTCTAGGGTTGCCACCTTTCTTGCAAAAAAATACTGCCTATGCTAATTTGCATCATTAATTATATATGCGTGACATCACAGTACGTGGTATAAGAGACATACATAGAATATATAAGAGACAATACATATGTGGGGGAAATTTTGTCCTCTTCTGATCCCTATAACTCTTATTGTTCCATATACGGGGATGTATGAGGGCTCATTTTTATCGGTACCATTTTTGTTTTGATGGGACTTTTAGATTGCTTTCTATTTTATTTTTTTCTGGTTTATGATGTGACTAAAAATACACAATTGTGGACGTTTGTATTTTTTTCCCCGCTTATGCCAGTGATCATGTGGTTTAATTAACGTTGTATTTAAAAAGTTTGGACAATTCTACTTATAGGTACATCTGTTTATAACAGCTGAGCTATTATAAGCAGCTATGACATTCAGGAGCATGGAAAAGCTAGGTGATAGATTGTCACCTAGCTTTTCTGTGCTGCTAAATGGCATATCTGCTATAATAGCTGATCTACTATAAGTGGCACAGTGGTTGTCTTTTTATATAGGCTAGGTGGGCATGTACTGGAATGCTAGGTTTTTTTTTTAATACATATGTTTGATTGCATTATGTTTGAGGGTATGTGACAGCATTTCCCAGCCAGTGTGCCTCCAGCGGTTCCAAAACTACTGCTTCCAGCATACCCGAACAGGTTTGCTGAGAGTAGTAGTTCTGAAACAGCTGGAGGCACCCTGGTTGGGAAACACTGCTTTAGAGCTTCTATCTGTATTTCGCTAGGTGGAGAGCTAAAAAGCATAATTTCGTCACTGTATCGTTCTCTCACTCATCTGTAGAAAATGTAGCTGCCCGAAGTAAAGATGGCCTTTCACGCTAGTGACGTCATCTCGAGCGCCAGTAAGGATTTCTGACTTAACAATCGGAGCCGGAAGAGGAGGAGCTTCCGTCGGTGGCCGCAGCTGAAGGTGACACTTTATAAACAAAGTGTAAGTTATCGTGGTCTCCGTATAATAATGGGAAAGTGACGTACGGTTGGTGCAGGGAGACGTATGGGTGCGGGGGCTGCCGTATGTGTGACCCGCTGGGTTTGGGTTCATGAAGTGTGTCTGCTTTCGTAAACCTGGCTGTGTGCTTTGAGCAGTGAAGGTTTTATGTCAATGTGATTGCTGCTGATTACAGATTGGAGTACCAACATCCATCTATGTCAATCTGATGCAATTCACGTTTAGATTGTGATCCCCAATGAAATTGTGAGTGATTGAATTGATGACAAGCTCTGTACAGCGCTGCAGAATAGGCTGGCGCTATAGAAATAAAGGAATTATCACATGAGCGCACATAGCCAGTGTGCATGCATGTTCATATACAGTGGATATAAAAATCTACACACCCTTTTAAAATGCCAGGTTCTTGTAATGTTAAAGAATGAGGCAAAAATAATTCATGTCAGAAAGTTTTCCACTTTTAGGGAAGAATAAACAAGCAAAACGACTTCGGCAGGAGTCCGGAATACATCGGCGCTGAACAGAATTTGAATACGGCAGCCAGTAGTAACGTGTAAAATCCTTTACTGGGTAATCATGCAACGCGTTTCACTGCACATGCACAGTGAAACGCGTTGCATGATTACCCAGTGAAGTATTTTACACATTACTACTGGCTGCTGTATTCAAGTTCAGTTCAGCGCCGATGTATTCCGGACCCCTGCCAAAGTGGTTTTGCTTGTTCATCCTACTACCCAGGGAGGCTGCAGACAGGCGGGATTTCCCTTTTAAATGCTCACCATTGTTGTGTATGCGGGAACACAACCTGCTCCGGTAAGCCGCTGACTCCCCTACTCTGATATATGTGGGAAATCTGCACCATGGAGTGCCTTTTGTTTTACTTTTAGGGACAACGCACACACAAGCTTTGTTTTGCTGCTGCATATTTTCCTACCCACTGAAGGGTATAAAGATCAGCTGTAGAAATTACGCAGCTAAATACGGCATGTGCTACCATACCCTTAAGGTGTATTCACATGTAAAGTATCCTGCACAGGATTTAAAGCCGCAAACTTCAATGTAAACTAAATGACTGAACACAGTTTTAAAGGACAAGTATCATGAAAAAAACATTCCCTATCCGAAGACACGTGTAAGATCGCAGGGGGTCCAAGTGCTGGGGCCCCATATGATCTCCTGTTTAGAGCCTTGGCTCTCCTTCAAAGCAGCGCGTCACGACCCCCGCCCGAAGCAGGGCCACCACGCCCCCTCCATATAGCTCTATGGGGGAGCCGTTCGGCAGTCTTCGGCTCCCCCATAAAACTATACGGCAGGGTTTTGACATGCCAAGACTCTAAACAGGAGATCGTGGGGGGCCCCAGCTCTCGCTCCCGCAATCTTAAACTTATTCCCTGTCCAAAGAATAGGGGTTAAGATACGGAAACATTTTTTATCAATTTATCATAGAATTTATCAATTTATCATATTTTTTATTTTTTTTTACTGTTTTTGTGGTGTTTGTCTTAGTTGCTGTTTAGAGACTTTTCATTGAAACATTTGCTTTAGAAGCTTTTTCTAAAATCTATATTTTTTTTGCAGTGTTTATGAATTTATCATGTCTAATTTCTTGCAAAGCCCTCAATTTCTTGCAAATCTACACCAGCCCAGACCTGGCTTACAAAACTGGCTGTGGGCAGCATTTTTTTTTTTTAAGTCATACATTTTGACTAGAGATGAGCGAACTTACAGTAAATTCGATTTGTCACGAACTTCTCGGCTCAGCAGTTGATTACTTATCCTGCATGAATTAGTTCAGCTTTCAGGTGCTCCCGCGGGCTGGAAAAGGTGGATACAGTCCTAGGAGACTCTTTCCTAGGACTGTATCCACCTTTTCCAGCCCACCGGAGCACCTGAAAGCTGAACTAATTTATGCAGGATAAGTCATCAACTGCCGAGCCGAGAAGTTTGTGACGAATCGAATTTACTGTAAATTCGCTCATCTCAAACCAAAGTGGTGTACTGAAGTGTAAGTTCAAAAAAATGTCTATTAGCACCATATTTATCACAGACCATGCAACCATTTGGTGCAAATACACATTGCCACTACAAAAATTGAATTTCCCCTTATATGGTTGCATAAGTGTGCACACCCTCTTATAACTTGGGATGTGACTGTGTTCAAAATTAACCAATCGCATTCAAACTCATGTTAAATAGTAGTTATTACAGACCGCCTATTTAACCCCTTGGGGATGGAGCCCATTATAACCCTAAGGACGGGAGCATTTTTTACACATCTGACCACTGTCACTTTAAGCATTAACCCCTTAAGGACGAAGGACGTACTCAAACGGCCCCTTTTCCGAGTCCTTAAGGACTCAGGACGTTTGAGTACGTCCTGTCAAATCCCGGGGGGGGGCGGTGCCCGATGCTTGCTGAAATCGTTCAGCAGGCATCGCGGCATATCTCCCCGGGGGGTCATGATGTTGGCGATGGCCGCAGATCGCTGGGCAATTCAGTCCAGCGATCTGCGGCGGATTCCGGGTCAATCGGGTCTCCAGTGACCCGGAATTACAGGCTGTTTGGGGCCGTCTCCCTGACCAGCCATAGCCAGCAGGGGTGAGGTGGCACTGGTGCCATCTCACGATCGCCCTGATTCGTCGGCCGGTTTACCGGCCGACCAATCAGGGCACCTGCTGCGGGTGTCACTCCCGCAACCCGCTCCGCCCCTCTTCTGGAGCACGTGAGCGGGAAGTGGACCCCGGGAGCTGGGGACCCCGATCCCCGGCGTCAATGTTGGGATCGGGGCCCCAGGAGCGACGGCGGCGGCGGGACTGACCTGTGCCCGGAGCAGCAGCAGGAGGTGAGTGACAGCCTCCTGCTGTTGCTTAGCAACAGCTCCCAGCATGCAAAAAGGGCATGCTGGGAGCTGTAGTTATGCAACAGCAGGAGGCAGACCACCACAACTCCAAGCAATCCCTTATGGGCATGCTGGGACTTATAGTTTTGCAACAGCTGGAGGCACATTTTTTCTATGGAAAAGTGTACCTTCAGCTGTTGTATAACTACAACTCCCAGCTTGCACAAACAGCTAAAGTGCATGCTGGGAGTAGTAGTGGTGCATCTGCTGGTTGCATAACTACAACTCCCAGCATGCCCGTTGGCTGTCGGTGACTGCTGAGAGTTGTAGTTTTGCAACAGCTGAAGGCACACTGGTTGTGAAACAAGTAGCAAACCAGTGTGTCTCCAGCTTTTACATAACTACAATCCCCAGCCAAAGTAGTATGCCTCCAGCTGTTGCATAACTACAAGACCCAGCCAGGGGCGGATCCAGAGTCGAGTCTCGGGAGGGGCACTATTAGAGTACTTTGTGTTGGCGGACAGAAAACAAGATGTTGCTCACGGAACATACAATATTATTAAATGTATGATACAGTCCTAACCTTGTTTAAGACTCTTAGGCCATGTTCACATGTCAGAATAATTATCAAATATACCAATTGCCGCAGAATGGGAAAGTGCTAAAGAGGTTTTTACCATTTAAAACTACAGCTCCCAGTATGACCTAAGTAGTGGTAAGGGGATACTGGGAGTTGTTGTTCCAACCATCATTACTGCAGAACTTACAAGTGACTCCAGCACTGATAGGGCACAGTAAGGAGAATACAGAATGATATCAGTGACTACAGGTGACATCTTCTCTATAGTCTTTCCTTATCTAATTTAGATGGTACATACCACCAGGAATTGTTCCAGCTAAATCTTCTCTCAGCAGAACTTGACGCCCAGATGGTTTCTATGTCAGCGGATTCTGATCCTCTATATGAAAACAATAATTATTATAATACTGCCAAACACTGTATTCTTCTAATACAGTACCGCCACACACCCTCTGAATATAATTCTGACACACTGTACCTCCTGAATATACAACACACTGTACCCTCTGAATATAATACCGCCATACACTGTACCCTCTGAATATAATACCGCCATACACTGTACCCTCTGAATATAATACTATCATACACTGCACCCTCTGAATATAATACCGCCACACACCGTACCCTCTGTATATAATACTATCACACACTGCACCCTCTGAATATAATACTACCACACACTGTGTTCTCTAAATTTAATACTACCACACACTGCACTCTCTGAATATAACTTGCTGTGCAGTGCACCCTCTGAATAAAATACCCAAATGTTTTGTGGCCCATAAAAAACGCACCACCCCAGAAATTCCTCATAATCTACAATATACTTCTGAAATGCAGAACACTCTGTGCCTTCACATATGGTAATAATGCCCCATCTTGTGCCCCTACATATAATAATTATGACCCGTCCTGTTCCCTCCAGATAATAATAATGCTGTGCCCCTAACATATATTGCCCCCTGTGCTGTGCCCTTCACATATAATGCCCCCGTTCTTTGCCCCTCACATATAATGCCCCCATCATGTGCCCCTCACATATAATGCCCCGTGCTGTGCCCTTCACATTTAATGCCCCTGTTCTTTGCCCCTCATATATACTGCCCCCATCATGCGCCCCTCACATATAATGCCCCGTGCTGTGCCCTTCACATATAATGCCCCCGTTTTTTGCCCCTCACATATAATGCCCCCTGTGCTGTACCCCTCACATATAATGCCCCCTGTGCTGTGCCCCTCACATATAATGCCCCCATCCTGTCCCCTCAGGGGGCATTATATGTGAGGGGGACAGCACAGGGGGCATTTTATGTTTGGGGCACATGACAGGAGCATTATTTGTGAGGGGCACAGCATAGGGGGCATTTTATGTGAGGGGCGCATGACGGGGGCATTATATGTGAAGGGCGCATGATGGGGGCATTATATATGAGGGCTGCATGATGGGGGCATTATATGTGAGGTGTGCATGATGGGGGCATTATATATGAGGGGTGCATTATGGGGCATTATATGTGATGGGCACAGCACAGGGGGCATTATATGCGTGGGGAAAAGCACGGGGCACTATATGTGTGGGGCACAGCACAGGTGGCATATGTGTGGAGCACAGCACAGGGGGCATTATATGTGAGGGGCACAGCACAGGTGGCATTATATGTGTGGAGCACAGCACAGGGGGCATTATATAAAATAATGCCTCCTGTGCTGTGCCCCTCACATATAATGCCCCCTGTGCTGTGCCCCTCACATATAATGCCCCCTGTGCCCCACACATATAATTTATATGTGTGGGGCACAGCACAGGGGGCATTATATGTGTGGAGCACAACACAGTGGGCATTATATGAAATAATGCCCCCTGTGCTGTGCCCCTCACATATAATGCCCCCTGTGCCCCACACATATAATTTATATGTGTGGGACACAGCACAGGGGGCATTATATGCGAGGGGCACAGCACAGGGGGCATTATATGTGAGGGGCACAGCACAGGAGGCATTATTTCATATAATGCCCCCTGTGCTGTGCTCCACACATAATGCCCCCTGTGCTGTGCCCCACACACATAATTTATATGTGTGGGACACAGCACAGGGGGCATTATATGTGAGGGGCACAGCACAGGGGGCATTATTTCATATAATGCCCCCTGTGCTGTGCTCCACACACATAATGCCCCCTGTGCTATGCCCCTAACATATAATGCCCCCTGTGCTGTGCCCCTCACATATAATGCCCCCTTTGCTATGCCCCGCACATATAATGCCCCCTGTGCTGTGCCCCACACATATAATTTATATGTTACATAGTTACATAGTTAGTACGGTCGAAAAAAGACATATGTCCATCAAGTTCAACCAGGGAATTAAGGGGTAGGGGTGTGGCGCGATATTGGGGAAGGGATGGGATTTTATATTTCTTCATAAGCATTAATGTTATTTTGTTCCATGAATGTATCTGATCCTGTTTTAAAGCTGTTAATTGTTCCTGCTGTGACCAGTTCCTGAGGTAGACCGTTCCATAAATTCACAGTCCTCACGGTAAAGAAGGCGTGTCGCCCCTTGAGACTAAACTTTTTCTTCTCCAGACGGAGGGAGTGCCCCCTTGTCCTTTGGGGGGGTTTAACCTGGAACAGTTTTTCTCCATATTTTTTGTATGGGCCATTAATATACTTATATACGTTTATCATATCCCCCCTTAAACGTCTCTTCTCAAGACTAAACAATTGTAACTCCTTTAATCGCTCCTCATAGTTAAGATGTTCCATGCCCCATATTAGTTTAGTCGCGCGTCTCTGCACCCTTTCCAACTCCGCAGTGTCCCTTTTATGGACAGGTGCCCAAAACTGAACAGCATATTCCAGGTGAGGCCGTACCAATGCTTTATAAAGGGGGAGTATTATGTCCCTGTCCCTTGAGTCCATGCCTCTTTTGATACATGACAATATCCTGCCGGCTTTGGAAGCAGCAGCCTGACATTGCATGCTATTCTGTAGTCTGTGATCTACAAGTACACCCAGATCCTTCTCTACCAGTGACTCTGCCAGTTTAATCCCCCCTAAGACATACGATGCATGCAGCTTATTAGTATCCAGATGCATAACTTTACATTTATCCACATTGAACCTCATTTGCCAAGTGGATGCCCAGACACTTAGTCTATCCAAGTCATCTTGTAACTTATGCACATCCTCTATAGACTGTACCGTGCTACAAAGCTTGGTGTCATCTGCAAAGATAGAAACAGAGCTGTTAATACCATCCTCTATATCATTGATAAATTAAACAACAGCGGGCCCAGTACAGAACCTTGGGGTACACCACTAATAACCGGGGACCAATCAGATTACGAATCATTGACCACCACTCTCTGGGTACGATCCATGAGCCAGTGTTCAATCCAGTTACAAACTAAAATTTCCAAACCCAAAGACCTTAACTTACCTGTCAGACGTCTATGAGGGACAGTATCAGACGCTTTAGCAAAATCCAGAAACACTATATCCACAGCCATTCCTCTGTCAAGGCTTCTACTCACCTCTTCATAAAAGCAAATTAGATTGGTTTGACAACTTCTATCCTTAGTAAACCCATGCTGGCTATCACTTATAATACTATTATCCCCTATGTATTCCTGTATGTAATCCCTTATAAGTCCTTCAAACAATTTACCCACAATGCACATTCAACTTACTGGTCTATAGTTTCCTGGGGAAGACCTAGAGCCCTTTTTGAAGATTGGCACCACATTCGCCTTGCGCCAGTCCCTTGGCACAATACCAGACACCAGAGAATCTCTAAATATCATGAACAGGGGTACAGATATTACTGAACTTACCTCTCTAAGAACTCTTGGGTGTAGTCCATCCGGCCCT
This sequence comes from Hyla sarda, assembly GCF_029499605.1. Classification (NCBI taxonomy): domain Eukaryota; kingdom Metazoa; phylum Chordata; class Amphibia; order Anura; family Hylidae; genus Hyla; species Hyla sarda. Next base: position 161,768,266 of record NC_079195.1, on the reverse strand, counting down.
GGGGATTTGCTTACATTTATATCACTTAACTTACCTTGTACCATCTCTACATTAAGCCAGTTCAGTACATTACATGATGTGTTACCAGCACTGACCTGGCCAATGTCAGCTCCTTTTTCCATAGTGTATACAGAACTAAAGAACCCATTCAGTAGCTCCGCTTTCTCTTGATCGCCTGTGACAACATCCCCATTATCATTATTAAGGGGTCCTACATGCTCTGTCCTTGGTTTTTTTGCATTTATATATCTAAAAAAATATTTAGGATTAGTTTTGCTTTCTTTGGCCACCTGTCTCTCGTTTTGAATTTTTGCTGTTTTTATTACATTTTTACAGATTTTATTAAGCTCTTTGTACTGTTTAAATGTTATCGCTGACCCATCAGATTTGTATTTTTTGAAGGCTATTTTTTTGTTGTTTATTGCTCTTTTAACATCATGTGTCAGCCATGTAGGATTTAGTTTTAATCGTTTTATATTTGTTCCCCTTTGGTATATATTTAGATGTATAGTTATTTAGGGTTGATTTAAAGATGTCCCATTTACCTTCTGTATCAGTATTTGACAACACCTCCCCCCAGTCTATGTCCTGTAGTGCAGCCCTCAGCCCAGGGACACAGCACAGGGGGCATTATATGTGAGGGGCACAGCACAGGGGGGCCCCCTGCCATGTGCTCTTCCCATATAATGCCCCCTGTGCTTTGCCCGGTAGCCCCTCACATTAAATATTCCCTTTTTCCAAGTTTTTAAATCCCCCTCCTCCTGTACGATATAGTTCCCCAAATCCCCTGGGCCCTGAGCATACTCTTCAGTACTTACAGTATGCAGGCTGCGGGGACAGGATCTCTGGGCGTCGGCGCGATGATGTGACGTCATCGCGCCGGCCTTTAGTGGATCGCGTCCCCGCAGCTCACACACTGTGTGACAGGTTAGTGAATGGTGGAGCTGGAGCTTACAGCTCCGGCTCCACCATGCAAGGTGGTGGGGCGGGTGCTGCATGCTGCAAACTCGGGGGGGGGGGGGGGGGGGGAAATTGCCCCGTTGCCCCCCCCCCCCTGGATCCAGCATGCCCTTCCGCTGTCCGTACATGCTGGGGGTTGTAGCTTTTGCAACAGCTGAAGGCACACTGGTTGCAAAACACTGAATTTGTTACCAAACTCGGTGTTTCACAACCAGTGTGCCTCCAGCTGTTGCAAAACTACAACTCCCAGCATGCACTGATAGACCGTACAAGCTGGGAGTTGTAGTTTTGCAACAGCTGGATGTTTCTCCCCCCCCCCCCCCCCCCAATGTGAATGTACAGGGTACACTCACATGGGCGGAGGTTTACAGTAAGTATCCGCCTGCAAGTTTGAGCTGCGGCACATTTTCTGCTGCAGCTCAAACTGCCAGCGAGAAACTATATACACAATAAAATAAAAAGTAAAAAACACTACATATAGACATGCCCCTACACAGCCCCCCTCCCCAATAAAAATGAAAAACGTCTGGTACGCCACGGTTTCCAAAACGGAGCCTCCAGCTGTTGCAAAACTACTCCCAGAATTACCAGACAGCCACTGACTGTCCAGGCATGCTGGGAGTTATACAACAGCTGGAGGCACCCTGTTTGGGAATCACTGGCGTAGAATACCCCTATGTCCACCCCTATGCAAGTCCCTAATTTAGGCCTCAAATGCGCATGGCGCTCTCACTTTGGAGCCCTGTTGTATTTCAAGGCAACAGTTTAGGGTCACATATGGGGTATCGCCGTACCCGTACAAATTTTGGGGGGTATTTTCTGCTTTACCCTTTTTAAAAATGTAACATTTTTGGGAAAAGAAGCATTTTAGATAAAAATTATTATTTTTTTTTTTTTACATATGCAAAAGTCGTGAAACACCTTTGGGGTATTAAGGTTCACTTAACCCCTTGTTACGTTCCCCAAGGGGTCTAATTTACAAAATAGTATGCCATGTGTTTATTTTTTTTTGCTGTTCTGGCACCATAGGGGCTTCCTAAATGCGGCATGCCCCCAGAGCAAAATTTGCTTTCAAAAAGCGAAATGTGACTCCTTCTCTTCTGAGACCTGTAGTGCGCTAGCAGAGCACTTTTCACCCCCATATGGGGTGTTTTCTGAATCAGGAGAAATTGGGCTTCAAATTTTGGGGGGTATTTTCTGCTATTACCCTTTTTAAAATGTAAAACTTTTAGGAAACCAAGCATTTTACGAAAAAATATATATATTTTTTTTACATATGCAAAAGTCATGAATCACCTGTGGGGTATTAAGGTTCACTTTACCCCTTGTTATGTTCCCCGAGGGGTCTAGTTTCCAAAATGGTATGCCATGTGGTTTTTTTTTTTTCTGTTCTGTCACCATAGGGGCTTCCTAAAGGTGACATGCCCCCCAAAAACCATTTGTCGCTCCTTCTCTTCTGAGCCCTCTGCTGCGCCCGCTGAACAATTAACATAGACATATGAGGTATGTCCTTATTCGAGAAAAATTGGGTTTCAAATACAAATACTCCTTTTTACCCCTTGCAAAAATTCAAAAATTGGGTCTACAAGAACATGCGAGTGTAAAAAATTGATAGTGAATTTTCTCCTTCACTTTGCTGCTATTCCTGTGAAACACCTAAAGGGTTAAAACGCTGACTGAATGTCATTTTGAATACTTTGGGGGGTGCAGTTTTTATAATGGGGTAATTTGTGTGGTATTTCTAATATGAAGACCCTTCAAATCCACTTCAAACCTGAACTGGTCCCTGAAAAAAAGAGAGTTTCAAAATTTTGGGAAAAATTGGAAAATTGCTGCTGAACTTTGAAGCCCTCTTGTGTTCCAAAAGTAAAAACACATCAATTTTATGATGCAAACATAAAGTACACATATTGGAAATGTGAATAAAAAAAATAAATTATTTGGAATATCCATCTTCCTTACAAGCAGAGAGCTTAAAAGTTAGAAAAATGCTAAATTTTCAAAATTTTCATCAAATTTTGGGATTTTTCACCAAGAAAGGATGCAAGTTACCACAAAATTTACCACTATGTTAAATTAGAATATGTCACGAAAAAACAATCTCGGAATCAGAATGATAACTAAAAGCATTCCAGAGTTATTAATGTTTAAAGTGACAGTGGTCAGAATTGCAAAAAATGGCCGAGTCCTTAAGGGGTTAATAACTGGAATGCTTTTACTTTTCATTCTGATTCCGAGATAGTTTTTTCGTGACATATTCTACTATATGTTAGTGGTAAATTTTTGTCGATACTTGCATCATTTCTTGGGGGAAAATTCCAAAATTTGATGAAAAAATTGAAAATTTATAATTTTTCTAACTTTGAAGCTCTCCGCTTGTAAGGAAAACAGACATAGCAAATACATTATATATTGATTCACAAATACAATATTTTTGATGTTTTACTTTTGGAAGACATCAGAGGGCTTCAAAGTTCAGCAGCTATTTTCCAATTTTTCACAAAATTTTCAAAATCGGAATTTTTCAGGGACCAGTTCAGTTTTGAAGTGGATTTGAGGGGTCTTCATGTTAGAAATACCTCATAAATGACCCCATTATAATAACTGCACCCAGGGATGTGGAATTCCTATCGCCCAACGCCCGGGACATGCAGTTCCGGGCGCCGGGCAGGGGAATTTTTCAGGCCCTTAGCCCGGCTTTGGGCAAGCAGGGCCTGACCTGACAAGCGCGGCGGCGCTCAGCAGTCTGTATGGAGCGGGCTCCGGACTACTGCCCGCTCCATACTCTGCAGCCCCCAGTTGTGGAAACTTGCGTCCTCCGAAGGGGGAGATGAGGGGGCTTCTTTCTTCCCGCGCAGACCTGCGTCCTCTGCCTTCGCTCTGTACAGCTCTAGCTTCGGAGAGCTGAGGGGAGGAGCGGACGCAAGTCTGCATGCAGCGCAAGATTGCACCTCACACCGCCGCTAATAGCCAGCATGCGGCACTCAGTCTGTATGGAGTGGGCTCCGGACTCTGCAGCCCGGCTGTTTTCAGTAGCAGAGGGCCACAACTAATAGCCAGATCGCCGCGGCTGGCTATTAACCCTTTAGATCGCCGCTGTCAAAGCTGACAGCAGCGTCTAAAAGGACATGTAATGCTCCCTGGTGGGCTAGTGAGGTGGATCGCCCCCTCGCAGCGCGATCACGAGGGGGAGATCCACTATAGAGGTAGCCAGAGGGCTTATCTCTGCTTCCCTGTTGTCCCGTGGCTCTGTCATTGAAAGAGCCTGGCTGGACTAGGCTCTATCAATGGATCACAGAGCACACAGATCAATTGAGTTCAATAGAATTCTATTGATCTGTATGAGGAATCTAATGATTCCTCCTAAAAGTCTAATAAAGTGTAAAAAATAAATAAATAAATAAATACATTTTACAGTTTAAAAGATACACATTAACCCCTTCTGTGTTAAAAGTTAAAATCACCCCCTTTTCCTATATAAAAACATATAAACAAAATAAAAATAAACATATTTAGTATCGCTGCGTGCGTAATTGTACGACCTATTAAAATATCACATTATGCATCCCGTATGGTAAATGTAAAAAAAAAAATATATATATATATATATATTAGGGATCGACCGATTATCGGTATGGCCGATAATCACGATTTTGGGCATTATCGTTATTGGCAATTACTTTGCCGATAAGCCGATAATGCCCTGCCCCCCGCACCGCGACCGCCACCCCCCCCCCCCCCGACCCGCCGCACCCCCGACCCACCGCACCGCGTCGCATCCCCCACCGTGATGCTGGGCGGTATACCGGTATGGATTTTTGCCCATACCGCTATACCGGTCGGGCCCCTCCCCCACCCTCCGAGTCAATAAAAAAATTAAACTTACCCGTAATGGGGGTGGTCCGGGCCATCCATCCTTCCTTCCTGTAATGTCCGGGGACTTTCCGGGTGAAGAGTGAACCGGTCCGGGCTGTCCTTCTACTCCGGCGGTCATCTTCTCCACTCCGGGCAGGCTCCGGCCTAGTACACGCTATGCCTTGACGTCAGGTGCGTCGCTGCGCATGCGCGTCACTGCGCAGCGGCGTCTATGCAGCGTACTAGGCCGGAGCCTGTCCAGAGTGGAGAAGATGACCGCCGGAGAAAAAGGACAGCCCGGACCGGTTCACTCTTCACCCGGAACGCCCCCGGACACTACAGGAAGGAAGGATGGATGGCCCGGACCACCCTGACAGGTAGGGGGAGAGAAGCGGGTGGTGGCGGCGGCCTATGGCCCCGCAAAAGCCACTGCAGATCATTGATTTAAAGCACCCGCTTTAAATCAATGATCTGCAGCGGTGTCGCAGCGGATTAAATAGCCGATAACTTATACCGGAATATCGGTATAAGTTATCGACTATCGGCCCTAACCTCCTCCGATTATCGGTATCGGCCCTAAAAAAAAACGGTATCGGTCGATCCCTAAAATATATATATATACCAAACCACAGAATTGCAATTTTTATAATATTACAGAAAAAAAAGTTAAAAAGCGATTAAAATAGTCAGATCAATACCAAAATGGTATTGATACAAAAAACAGATTATGGTGCAAAAAATGAGCCCTCATACTGCCTGATATGCGCAGGAAAAAAAAGCTACTGGGTCAAAAAAATGGCAATTCAAAAAATTCGAAAAAATTCAGAATTTTTTTATTAGTAAAACATGACGTAAACTATACAAATCTGGTATTACTGTAATCAGGCCGGCCTAAAGTATCAAAATAACATGTTATCTGACCACAAGGTAAATGGCGTAGAAAAGAAAACCACCAAATCTGCAAAATTATCTTTTAATATTTCAATTTCACACATATATACTTTTTGGTTCAGAGAATGTTATTGAAAAATTAAAAGGTATCATTATAGTAGGTATTTATGGCTATTATAAGGCGAGGAGGAAAAAATTTGAACGTAAAAGTGAAATTGACAAGTGGATCGTCATGAGGGACAAGTAGATTTTGCTCCATTTTAGTCCCATGGACAAGTAGTTTTTTTATAAAATTTCCACACCCCTGTGCACCCCTCCAAGTATTCAAAATGACATTCAGAAAGTTTAACCCTTTAGGTGTTTGACAGGAATAGAAGCAAAGTGAAGGAGAAAATTCAAAATCTTCATTTTTTTTTCACTCGAATGTTCTTGTAGATCCAGTTTTTGAATTTATAACTAATTTTAAATAATTTGTAACCCAATTTCTCTCGAGTAAGGAAATACCTCATGTGTATGTCAAGTGTTTGGCAGGTGCAGTAGAGGGCTCAGAAGGGAAGGAGCAACAATTGGATTTTGGAGAGTGAATTTTTCTGAAATGGTTTTTAAGGGGCATGTCACATTTAGGGAGCCCCTATGGTGACAGAACAGCAAAAAAAAAAAAAACACATGGCATACTATTTTGGAAACCACACCCCTCAAGGCAAGTAACAAGGGGTCCAGTGAGCCTTAACACCCCTAAATTTGGATGTGTAAATGAAAAAATTTTTTTTTCACTAAAGTGCAGTTTTACCCCCCAAATTTACAATTTTTACAGAGGGTATTGGGAGAGAATGCCCCCAAAAATTTGTAATCCCATCTCTTCTGAGTATGGAAATACCCCATGTTAGGGCATAAAATGCTCTGCGGGCGAACTACAATGCTCAGAAGAGGAGTCACATTTGGATTTTGGAAAGCAAATTTTGCTGAAATGGTTTTTAGGGGGCATGTTGCATTTAGGAAGCCCCTATGGTGCCAGAACAGCTAAAAAAAAAAAACACATGGCCTACTATTTTGGAAACTACACCCCTTAAGGCCCGTAACAAGGGGTACAGTGAGCCTTAACACCCCATAGGTGGTTGACGAACTTTTGTTAAAGTGGGACGTGAAAATGAAAAATTTTATTTTAACATTTAAATGCTGGTGTTACCCCAAACTTTTCATTTTCACAAGGAGTAATAGGAGAAAATGCACCACAAAATTTGTAACCCCATTTCTCTCGAGTAAGGAAATACCTTATATATGGATGTAAAGTGATCTGTGGGTGCACTAGAGGGCTCAGAAGGGAAGGAGCGACAATGGGATTTTGGAGAGCGAATTTTTCTGAAATGGTTTTTGGGGGCATGCCGCATTTAGGAAGCCCCAATGATCCCAGGAGAGTAAAAAAAAAAAAAACACGGCATACTATTTTGGAAACTACACCCCTCACAGAATTTAATAAGGGGTGCAGTGAGCATTTACACCCCACTGGCATTTGACAGATCTTTGGAACAGTGGGCTGTGCAATTGAAAAATTACACTTTTCTATTTTACGGACGACTGTTCAAAAAATCTGTCAGACACCTGTGTGGCGTAAATGCTCACTGCACCCCTTATTACATTCCTTGAGGGGTGTAGTTTCCAAAATGGGGTCACATGTGGAGGGGTTCCACTGTTCTGGCACCATGGGGGCTTTGTAAACACACACAGCCTTCAATTCCAGCCTAATTCTCTCTCAAAAAGCCCAATGGCGCCCCTTCTCTTCTGAGCATTGTAGTTCGCCCGCAGAGCACTTTGTATCCACATATGGGGTATTTATATAGTCAGAAGAAATGGGGTTACAAATTTTGGGGGGCTTTTTTTTTCTTATTACCCCTTGTGAAAATTAAAAATTTGGGGTAAAACCAGCATTTCAGGGGGGAAAAAACTAATTTTTAATTTTCATGTTCCACTTTAACGAAAATTTATAGATCTGTGGGTTGTTAAGGCTCACTATACCCCTTGTTACGTTCCATGAGGGGTGTGGTTTCCAAAATGGGGTCACGTGAGTTTATTTTTTGTGTTCCTGTCAGATCCGCTGTAACGATCAGCCACCCCTGTGCAAATCACCAATTTAGGCCTCAAATGTACATGGCGCTCTCTCACTCTTGAGCCATGTAGTTCGTCCGCAGAGCATTTTACGTACACATATGGGGTATTTCCGTACTCAGAAGAAATTGCGTTAGAAATATTTGGGGTCTTTTTCTCCTTTTACCTCTTGTCAAAATGAAAAGTATGGGGCAACACCAGCATGTTTGTGTAAAAATTTTAATTTTTTTTTACACTGACATGCTGGTGTAGCCCCCAACTTTACCTTTTCATAAGGGGTATAAAAGGAGAAAAATCCCCCTAAAATTTGTAGCGCAATTTCTCCCGAGTACGGAAATACCACATATGTGGCCATAAACTGTAGCCTTGAAATACGACAGGGCTCTGAAGTGAGAGAGCGCCATGCACATTTGAGGCTAAATGAGGAATTTGCAATAGGGGGCGGACCCCGACACAAGGATGGGGCTTGTCTCCACCAAAACCCTACTACAGTGTTTCCCAAACAGATTGCCTCCAGCTGTTGCAAGACTCCAAGCCTGCCAGGGACAGTCTATGGCTGTCCGGCAATACTGGGAGTTGTGGTTTTGTAACAGCTGGAGGCTCCGTCTAGGAAGCACTGCCGTATGAGACGTTTTTCATTTTTATTGGGGGGGGGGGACGACGACGTGTAAGGGGGTGTATATGTAGTTTTTTACTTCTTATTATGTGGTAGTGTAGTGTTTTTAGGGTACATTCACACAGGCGGGGGTTCACAGTAAGTATTCCGCTGTGAGTTTGAGCTTCGGCGGAAAATTTTCCGCAGCTCAAACTTGTAGAAGGAAACCCGCTGTAAACCCGCCCATGTGGGTACATTCACATGGGGGGGGGGGGGTACATTCACATGGGGGGGCGCCCCCCAAACCTTCAGCTGTGGCAAAATGACAATTCCCAGAATGCACTGACAGACTGTACATGCTGGGAGTTGTAGATTTACAACAGCTGTAGGTACACTGGTGGGGAACCACTGAGTTAGTGCATTCTGGGAGTTGTAGTTTTGCAACAGTTTGAGGCACACAGGTTGGAATCACTTAGTTATGAAACAGACTCTAGCTCAGTGTTTCCCAACCAGTGTGCCAACACTGTTGCAAAAGTACAATTCCCAGCATGACCAGACAGTCAGGGATGCTGGTCATGTAGTTCTGCAATATCTGGCCCTTCAGATGTTGCAGAACTACAACTCCCAGTATGCCTGGACAGTCTGGGCATGCTAGGAGTTGTAGTTATGCAACAACTGGGGAAGAACAGTTTGGAGACCGCTACACAGTGGTCTCCAAACTGTGACCCTCCAGATGTTGAAAAACTACAACTCCCAGCATTCCCAGACAGCCTTTGGCTGTGTGGGCATGCTGGGAGTTGTAGTTTTGCAGCTTTTAGAAGGCTACAGTGAAGGTCACATACCGCGATCTTCACTGCAGCCTTCTCTACGCCGCACTTCACGGCCGCACTCCTCCTGCTTCCGCCGCTGCTCCAGGATGCCGCCTCCCACGGTCTGGGTATGCCGGACCTGATTGGCCCGGATCGCGGCTTGAATTGACCGGCGATTTGCCACGATCGCCGCCCTCCATCCCCAAGGAGTTTAAGAAGTATCAAACCGACATGGAGGGAGCATGTCTGCTGCTGTTTAGTGCGGGGACTCGTTATGTCCTGTTCCCGGGGAGAGCAAAGGACTTGCACAGCAGATTGCGCGTTACCCAGCAGACATAATATCATCTGAAACCATACAGGGGAGATCTTCCTCCTTCACTCTGCTACACACAGCCCATGGCAGTTCATTGTGAGGTGAACTATAATTGGCTAAGGCTACTTTCACACTGCCGTTGGGACCCGCCCGTAACGAGTCTGTTAGGCTCTTTTTTTTTTTGGGCCTTTAACGGCTGTTATCGAGACAGATCACAACGGGTTCCTATTGATTAAAACGAGCTCCTTTGTTTTACAGGAGTATAGCGTCAGAGACAAGCGGTGCATGCACTAATTATTCTCCCGCTATACTCCCGTCGTTTTGCAACAGTCGGTGTACTGGCGGGTCACAATGGCATGTGTGAAAGTAGCCTAAGGCTGCACACACACCCCCCTCCACATTTCTTAATTTTGGACTTTTGCCAGTCCAGCAGGAGTTTAGTCAGTGCTAGAGATGGGGTGAAATGTGCTCTGGACAAGTAGGGAGACACCTAGTGGCAGCTTTTTAAAACACAAATAAAACATAGAAAACTTCAGTTTTTTTCAAACAAAGTACATTAGATGGATTTTTTATTTACCATAAGGAGTGCAGTAGCAAAAATGTGTTTTAATGACAGTGCCCATTTAGGGGACAGACCATTTTGGCCTTAAAGGGTAGCTCCCACCATCATGATTTTTTTTTTCTGTCCCTGCCTATTGCACTTCTATCCCTAACACCCTCCCTGCCTTTATTTATTTTTTTTACTATTTTTAAAATGGCATTTAGTCTGCCTGGTAGTGTGCTCACTACCAGGCAGACTTCCCCAGCAGGCACCACGTCACTGATGCCTGCTGGGGGGGACTTCTGCCTTTAGTTCTCCCAACAGGGTGCCTCCAGCTGTTTCACCACTACAACTCCCAGCATGCCCTGACATCTATTGGCTGTCAGGGCATGCTGGGAGTTGTAGTGGTAAAACAACTGGAGGCACCCAGGACAGGAGTTTCATGGGGGAAGGAGTGAGCCAGGAGCCGATGCGGGAGGGACGGGTGCGGGGGAGACTCTTCCTGCCGCTCGGTAAGTAAACCCCCCCCCCCCCCGTACCTTGCAGCAGCACCCCCCATCCTCCCCCGTACCTTTCAGCAGCGCCCCCCATCCCGCTCGTACCTTGCAGCAGCGCCCCGCACCTTGCAGCAGCTCTCCCCATCCCCCCCGTACCTTGGAGCAGCACTTCCCGCACCTTGCTGTAGCAGCCAACCCCCCGCGCCGCCTGCACCTTGCAGCAGGGCCGTCGGCGAGTGCGGGAAGCCGATGCGGAGCCCTGGCTGTTACTGCGCCTGCGCAAAATTTCGACTGATGCCCTGCCGGAATCAGTCGGAATTTTGCAGTGACGTCACTCCGCACTGCATTCGGCCACTAGGAGGGCGCCCCCTAGTGGCCGAATTTCAAATTGCTTTTAAAATGTTTTAAAAGCATTTTTTTAAATAAAAGTATATTAGAGATATGTTGTAGTACTTGAGTACTACAACATATCAAAAATTATTTTTCATGACAGTGCCCATTTAAGGACACAGGCCAATTTTTTTTTTTTAAATCTGACCTGTGTCACTTTATGCATTAATATATCTGTGATGCTTTTACTTATCATTCTGATCCTGAGATTATTTTCTGTGACATATTCTACTTTAAGATAGTGGTACATTTTTGTCGATACTTGCATCTTTTCTTGAAAAAATTATTATTATTTTTTTTTCTAAATTTGAAATGGTCTTGCCAAATTAATGACACATTGATTCACATATACAATATGTTGGCTTCATAAAATAAGACATTAAAGGAAAACTTTCACCCGTTCACCCGCACTTTAACCCAATACACCGGGTTATAGTGCGGGTAAACAGGAGACCGATGTGGGGTCTCGGACTACTATACCTACCTGCAGTCCGGAGCCCCAATCCCCCGAAGGTCCCCCTCTTCCAGCGCTGACTTGCGCTTTGAGGTGGGCTCGCCGGCTGAATTTAAAGAGTACTTGTCATCAACTAAACTTTCCCTGATTCCCCTCCCCATCTGTCCCTTACTCTAACTATACCTATCCCTGTGTTTATTGAGGTTTAAAACACTGTGGAAATACCTTTTATTTATCCCTCTTCATTAGCTCAGGAGCACTGTCTTTCTGAGGGGTGGAAGGAGGCAGGTCCCGGCAGGCATGATGTCACATGAAGCCTGGCCGGGACTCTGCTTCGCCCAGTCTTCCTGTATGCTGCTTTCCCTCTGCAGCAGTGTTTCCCAAGCAGGGTACCTCCAGCTGTTGCAGAACTGCAACTCCCAGCATGCCCCGACAGCCAACAGCTGTCCAGGCATGCTGGGAGTTGTAGTTTTGCAACAGCTGGAGGCACCCTGCTTGGGAAACACTGCTCTGCAGTGTGCATACAGATTAAGTACAGGGGAGGGACGGCAGCCTCTGTCTCTCTCTCTCTCTCTCCTGTGTGTCTCTGCACTAAAAAGTCAATGCTGAGAACCAGGAGCGGTGGGAGCAATTACAGAGGCAGTAATTAAGATGAATGTCAGGGGGGGGGGGGGCACAGAGCAGGGAGTGTAGTGAGATAATACAATGTATAAGACAACGTGTGGTGATGAGCAGGGGGAGGTGATTGGCCTCTGTTATATGAGAGGCATGTGCAGGCTTGTAGCTCACAGTGCTGCTCCAGGCTGGGAGCGAGTTTTGAGCTGAGAGTACTGAACTTCCTGTGGAAGGACCAGTGCCCTTTCAGCATTAGTCCTAAAAGCTGTACACTTACTATGAAAAGCATAGGAAGCTGCCTGCAGACCAGGCATAGAAGAGTGACCCCCTATTGGCCAAAAGTATAAAATGAAAAAACTGGTATAAATATTAATATTTTGTAATGAAGATATATTACAATATGTCTTCATTAATGATTATGAACAACATATTAAAAGTTTTTGTTGATGACAGGTACTCTTTAACCCCTTAAGGACGCAGGACGTACTCAAACGGCCCCTTTTCCGAGTCCTTAAGGACTCAGGACGTTTGAGTACGTCCTGTCAAATCCCGGCCCCCCGCCGCTAGCTGGAGGGGAGCCGGTGCCCGATGCCTGCTGAAATCGTTCAGCAGGCATCGGGGCATATCGCCCAGGGGGGGCATTATGCCCCCCCATGTCGGCGATGGCCGCAGATCGCTGGACAATTCAGTCCAGCGATCTGCGGCAGATTCCGGGTCAATCGGGTCTCCAGTGATCCGGTGACCCGGAATTACAGGCTGTTCGGGGCCGTCGGAGACGGCCCCGAACAGCCAGAGCCTGCAGGGGTGAGGTGGCACTGGTGCCACCTCACGATCGCCCTCATTCGTCGGCTGGATTACCGGCCGACCAATCAGGGCGCCTGCTGCGGGTGTCACTCCCGCAACCCGCTCCGCCCCTCTTCCGGAGGACGTGAGCGGGTGCGGGACGTGCACCCCAGGTGCTGGGGACCCCGATCCCCGGCGTTAATGTTGGGATCGGGGCCCCAGGAGCGACGGCCGCGCCGGCGACGACGAGGGACTGACCTGTGCGGCGAGGATCGTTGGAGGTGAGTGACAGCCTCCTGCTGTTGCTTAGCAACAGCTCCCAGCATGCAAAAAGGGCATGCTGGGAGCTGTAGTTATGCAACAGCAGGAGACAGACCACCACAACTCCCAGCATGCCCTTATGGGCATGCTGGGACTTGTAGTTTTGCAACAGCTGGAGGCACATTTTTTCTATGGAAAAGTGTACCTTCAGCTGTTGTGTAACTACAACTCCCAGCTTGCACAAACAGCTAAAGTGCATGCTGGGAGTTGTAGTAGTGCATCTGCTGGTTGCATAACTACAACTCCCAGCATGCCCGTTGGCTGTCGGTGACTGCTGGGAGTTGTAGTTTTGCAACAGCTGAAGGCACACTGAGTTATGTAGCAAACCAGTGTGTATCCAGCTGTTGCATAACTACAGTCCCCAGCATCCCCAGCCAAAGTAGTATGCCTCCAGCTGTTGCATAACTACAAGACCCAGCATGCCCTTCCGCTGTCCGTACATGCTGGGGGTTGTAGCTTTTGCAACAGCTGAAGGCACACTGGTTGCAAAACACTGAGTTTGTTACCAAACTCTGTGTTTCACAACCAGTGTGCCTCCAGCTGTTGCAAAACTACAACTCCCAGCATGCACTGATACACCGTACATGCTGGGAGTTGTAGTTTTGCAACAGCTGGATGTTTCCCCCCCCCCCCCCCTAATGTGAACGTACAGGGTACACTCACATGGGCGGAGGATTACAGCAAGTATCCGGCTGCAAGTTTGAGCTGCGGCAAATTTTCTGCCGCAGCTCAAACTGCCAGCGAGAAACTACTGTGAACCCCCGCCCGTGCGACTGTACCCTAAAAACACTACACTAACACACAATAAAAAGTAAAAAACACTACGTATACACATACCCCTATACAACCCCCCTCCCCTCCCCAATAAAAATGAAAAACGTCTGGTACGCCACTGTTTCCAAAACGGAGCCTCCAGCTGTTGCAAAACAACTACTCCCAGTATTGCCAGATAGCCACTGACTGTCTAGGCATGCTGGGAGTTTTACAACAGCTGGAGGCCCCCTGTTTGGGAATCACTGGCTTAGAATACCCCTATGTCCACCCCTATGCAAGTCCCTAATTTAGGCCTCAAATGCGCATGGCGCTCTCACTTTGGAGCCCTGTCGTATTTCAAGGCAACAGTTTAGGGTCACATATGGGGTATCACCGTACTCGGGAGAAATTGTGTTACAAATTTTGGGGGGTATTTTCTGCTTTTACCCTTTTTAAAAATGTAAAATTTTTGGGAAAAGAGGCATTTTAGGTAAAAAAAAATAATTTTTTTTTTACATATGCAAAAGTCGTGAAACACCTGTAGGGTATTAAGGTTCACTTAACCCCTTGTTACGTTCCCCGAGGGGTCTAGTTTCCAAAATGTGATGCCATGTGTTTTTTGTTTTTTTTTGCTGTCCTTGCACCATAGGGGCTTCCTAAATGCGGCATGCCCCCAGAGCAAAATTTGCTTTCGAAAAGCCAAATGTGACTCCTTCTCTTCTGAGACCTGTAGTGCACCAGCAGAGCACTTTTCACCCCCATATGGGGCGTTTTCTGAATCGGGAGAAATTGGGCTTCAAATTTTGGGGGGTATTTTCTGCTTTAACCCTTTGTAAAAATGAAAATTTTTTGGGAAACCAAGCATTTTAGGTAAATTATTTTTTTTTTTTTACATATGCAGAAGTTGTGAAACCACTGTGGGGTATTAAGGTTCACTTTACCCCTTGTTACGTTCCCCAAGGGGTCTAGTTTCCAAAATGGTATGCCATGTGGGGTTTTTTGCTGTCCTGGCACCATAGGGGCTTCCTAAATGCAGCATGCCCCCAGAGCAAAATTTCCTTCAAAAAAGCCAAATGTGACTCCTTCTCTTCTGAGACCTGTAGTGTGCCAGCAGAGCACTTTTCACCCCCATATGGGGTGTTTTCTGAATCGGGAGAAATTGGGCTTCAAATTTTGGGGGGTATTTTCTGCTATTACCTTTTATTAAAATTTAAAACTTTTGGGAAACCAAGCATTTTAGGGAAATGTTTTTTTTTTTTTTTTTTTTTTTACATATGCAACAGTCGTGAATCACCTGTGGGGTATTAAGGTTTACTTTACCCCTTGTTATGTTCCCCGAGGGGTCTAGTTTCCAAAATGGTATGCCATGTGGTTTTTTTTGCTGTTCTGGCACCATAGGGGCTTCCTAAATGTGACATGCCCCCCAAAAACCATTTGTCGCTCCTTCCCTTCTGAGCCCTCTACTGCGCCCGCCGAACAATTATCATAGACATATGAGGTATGTGCTTACTCGAGAGAAATTGGGTTTCAAATACAAGTAAAAATTTTCTCCTTTTTACCCCTTGTAAAAATTCAAAAATTGGGTCTACAAAAACATGCGAGTGTAAAAAATGAAGATTGTGAATTTTCTCCTTCACTTTGCTGCTATTCCTGTGAAACACCTAAAGGGTTAAAACGCTGACTGAATGTCATTTTGAATACTTTGGGGGGTGCAGTTTTTATAATGGGGTCTTTTATGGGGTATTTCTAATATGAAGACCCTTCAAATCCACTTCAAACCTGAACTGGTCCCTGAAAAAAAGCGAGTTTCAAAATTTTGTGAAAAATTGGAAAATTGCTGCTGAACTTTGAAGCCCTCTGATGTCTTCCAAAAGTAAAAACTCATCAATTTTATGATGCAAACATAAAGTAGACATATTGCATATGTGAATAAAAAAAAAAATTATTTTGAATATCCATTTTCCTTACAAGCAGAGAGCTTCAAAGTTAAAAAAAATGCAAAATTTTCAAATTTTTCATCAAATTTTGGGATTTTTCACCAAGAAAGTATGCAAGTTACCACAAAATTTTACCACTATGTTAAAGTAGAATATGTCACGAAAAAAAAATCTCGGAATCAGATTGATAACTAAAAGCATTCCAGAGTTATTAATGTTTAAAGTGACAGTGGTCAGAATTGCAAAAAATGGCTGAGTCCTTAAGGTGAAAAAGGGCTCAGTCCTTAAGGAGTTAAAGGAAAACTTTCACCAAGTTCACCCACACTAAACCCAATACACTGGGTATAGTGTGGATGAACAGGATTCAAACGAGGGGTCACTTATTTTTGTTAACTGGCTGCCGAGATATATGCTTCTAAAGTCACGGGATTTCTATAATGAATAGGCGCACTGAAGGTGTCTCCCCTGCCAGCTGGCCGCCTCTTTCTCTCAGAGTGAAGCTCCTAAGGCAGTCAGTGGAGTCACAGCTCACGTGATTGCAGCGCTCTTTGCGGAATTGCATCACACCTAAGCCAGCTCTCCCCCTCCAATCACCCTCCTCGACCTCCGCCTTAGTCCTGCCCCCTCCCACCAACACTTGATTGGTTGCGCTCTGTTAGAGAACCAATTGCCGCGCTCCCCTTCTTCCTCCCTTCGTCCCCTCGGAGAAGAGCTCTCCCTGTACGCTGTCCTGATGACGTGAGAGCTGGAGAAAGAGCGGCGCATGTGCTTTTAGAAAGAGCAATGTGATCATGTGAGTTGAAGCTAATGAATATGAGGCGGGGTGGCCTTAGGAGCTTTACTTCGTGAGAGGGAAGCAGCCAGCGTGCGCGGAGACTCCTTCAGTGAGCTTATTCATTATAGAAATCCTGGAACTATAGAAGCATATATCTCGCCAGCCAGTTGACAAAAATAAGTAAGTAGGGGTGTGAATCGCCAAGAATTTGGCTATACGATTCGAATTGCGATACCAGTGTGGCGATTCGATATATCCCGATATATCGCGATACCGTCTATGTGACGATACATAGCGATATATCCCTATGTCTAAAAAACAATGTCTTTTACACTTTTATTAACCCCTTAAGGACTGAGGGGTTTTCAGTTTTTGCACTGTCGGTTTTTTCTTCCTCACCTTTTAAAAATCATAACCCTTTCAATTTTGCACCTAAAAATCCATATGATGGCTTATTTTTTGCGCCACCAATTCTACTTTGCAGTGACATCAGTCATTTTACCCAAAAATCTACAGCGCAACGAAAAAAAAAAATCATTGTGCGACGAAATTGAAGAAAAAACGGGGGGCTTCCGTTTCTATGCAGTACTTTTTTCAGTAAAAATGACACCTGATCTTTATTCTGTAGGTCCATATGATTAAAATGATACCCTACTTATATTGGTTTGATTTTGTCGTACTTCTGGAAAAAATCATAACTACATGCACGGAAATTTATACATTTAAAATTGTCATTTTCTGACCCCTATAACTTTTTTATTTTTCAGCGATTGGGTTGGTATGGGGGCTCATTTTTTGCGCCGTGATCTGACGTTTTTAGCGGTACAATTTTTGTAGTCATCGGACTTTTTGATCGCTTTTTATTCATTTTTTCATGATATAAAAAGCGACCAAAAATACGCTATTTTGAACTTTGGAATTTTTTTGCGCGTACGCCATTGACTGTGCGGTTTAATTAATTATATAATTTTATAGTTCGGACATTTACGCACGCGGCGATACCACATGTTTATTTTTATTTGCAGTTTTTTTTTTTTATGGGAAAAGGGGGGTGATTTGAACTTTTATTAGGGAAGGGGTTAAAAAAACGTAACTTTTTTTTTCACTTTTTTTTTGCAGTGCTATAGCTCGCATAGGGACCTGTAACACTGCACACACTGATCTCCTATGCTGATCCCTGCAGAGCCATAGCTCTGTAGGGATCAGCGAGATAGGGGCTCTATTTCTCAAGCCTGTAGCTCAGGCTTGGAGCAATCAAACCCCGATCGGACGCCACGGACACAGGTAAGGAGACCTCCGCCTGCGTCCCAGCTGATCGGAACATCGCGATTTTATCGCGATGTCCCGATCAGCCCGACTGAGCTGCCGGGGAAGCGTTTACTTTCGTTTTAAGACGAATCTGAAGGGTTAACAGCGCGCGGCACAATGATCGGTGCCGCGCGCTGTTAGCCCAGGGTCTCGGCTATGATTAGCAGCCGGGACCGACCCGGTGTGATGCGGGGTCACGGCGTGACGCCGTTTTTAACACCGGGAGCGGCTTACGACGTACAGGTACGTCCTAAGTCCTTAAGGGGTTAAAACTTTATTTTTTATACACTTTATTAGACTTTTAGGAGGAATCATTAGATTCCTGAGACAGATGAATAGAGTTCTATTGAACTCCATTGATCTGCGATCCATTGATAGAGCCTGGTCCAGCCAGGCTCTATCAATGACAGAGCCACATAGAGCAGGGAAGCAGAGGTAAGCCCTCCGACTACCTCCACAGTGGATCACCCGCCCGCGATCGTGCTGCAGGGGGGCGATCCACCCCACTAGCCCACCAGGGAGCATTCACAGATCCCTTTAGACGCCGCTGTAAGCTTTGACAGCGGCGATCTAAAGGGTTAATAGCCAGCCGCTGCGATCGCCGCATGCTGGCTATTAGCGGCGGCCCCCGGTTACTGAGAACAGCCGGGGGCTGCAGAGTATGGTGCAGGCAGGAGTCCGGAGCCTGCTCCATACACACTGCAGAGCACCGCATGCTGGATATTAGCGGCGGTGATGCATCAGCGGACCCCGGCTACTGAAATCAGCCGGGGGCCACAGAGTATGGAGCGGGCACGAGTCGGAGCCCGCTCCGTACACCCAGAGCTCCGCCGCGTCAGATCCAGCCTACCCGGCTCCACAAATGTGGAATTTGTATCTCCTGATGCCCGGGACATGCTGTTCCGGGCGTCAGGAGATACAAACTCCACATCCCTAAAAGGATCGATTCAAAAATATTTTGAATAGATTCAGTATCGCCAAGCGATAATTGTGCGAATCAATTTTTTTCTTACATCCCTATAAGTAAGTGACCCCTCGTTTGAATCCTATTCGCCTACACTACAACCCAGTGTATTGGGTTTAGTGTGGGTGAACTTGGTGACACGTTAAATATTCATAAGCACTGGTTACGTGAACGCTCGTGTGACTGGCGCTTATGAATATTTAAGTCTAGCCGGCGTGTTTTACACAATTTTGGAACAGTGTGCAGTGAAAATGTAAAATTAAAGAGTACCTGTCACCAAGCTACACTTTAAACATATTGGACCAGATTTATGAAACTGTGTGAGAGAAAAAGTGGAGTGATTTTTCCACAGCAACCAATCACAGCTCAGCTATCAAGCTCTGGTAAAGTGAAAGCTGAGCTGTGATTGGTTGCTGTGGAAAAATCACTCCTCTTTTTCTCTCAGTTTGATAAATCTGGGCCATTGTTCCTTATTTAATTAGAAGAAGCTTTTCTATTTACTTGCTGCTAAAGTTTTAGTTTTTTATGTGATTGTAAAAACCCCCACTAGTTTTGTTCCCTGGCCTGGCAGGAGACCAAACTCAGGAAGTGTGTGTGGGGCATGGCGAGGCACAGCTTTCACAGGCTTCAGTGACCTCGTGCCTGCTGCTTTCTCCTGCCGGGAGCCCACACAATATGATCATGGAGAAAGGTATGATGCAGAGCTTTTTAAAACCTTTTTTTTAAGGCAGAAGGGGTTTTAGTTAGTTTTGAAAATATGGCTTAATAACAGGTACCATCTTTACACTAAAATGCTGGTGTAACTCCTAATTTATTCTTCGTCCACCATGACAGCCACCAGAGAGATGGTCCCCTTGGACCTAATAGGAACAGGAACAGAGAGTTTAAAAGCCCCTCCCACCATTCCTCAGTGGTTTCCTGTTCCTATTAGGTCCAGGACAGAGCTCCGGGTCTGATGTGGAATTCGGGTTTCTTTACTTTTATTTTAATCTTTTCCCTGGGGAGGGTTGCGGTCTCCTCTGGAGCCCCTAACCCATTTTTTCCCCTTAGTCGCTGGGACCTGTCCCGGCCTCTGGGTGCGTGGGTGACTGCCCTCCTGGGAGCTATATGTCCACACGCTAAGGATACTGCGGTATCCTCCGCCCATGTGCCCCGCGCGGGCTACATTTACCTCCGTGCCGGGTCCTTAGATTCGGTGGCGCTCCAGGGGTCTGTCGGCGGGGGCTCTGTGAGCTGTCGGTGGTCTCCTGGAGTCTGCGGCGGTGTATGGACTGCTGCTGCCCGGCTTCCTGGCTTCCCCGTGGGATACTGCGTGAGTGTGCAGCGCCTAATTCTGTCTGGGGGAAGTGGGGCTCCTTGAGTGGAAGTTCCGGGCTGTACGGAGGTGCCGGCGGGGCGGATGTGACGTCTCAAGGCACCAAAATTTGAATTTCCTGGTGGATAAAGGTAGGAAAATCAGTGTTACGTGTGTCTATGTTGTCCTGTGGCTTCCATGGACTCACAGGCTTCCTCCAAGGCTGATGCTATAGAGCAGCTTGTTTCTCCAGCTGTGAGTGTTTTGCTGCATATTTTCTGCTGCAAATACTTCTCTGTTTAGCTTCTGATTTGTGGTTCCTTCTTTCTTAGGGAGATAAGGAACCTTCACAAAAACCTAAAGCGAAAATTCGCAAATGCGTTTTTGTGTTATGCTAAACTTCCGGAGACATATAAAAAACAATTATGCAAAAATTGTATATCTAAAGTAGTTTAAGAAGAGAAACCGTGTATTTCTGAAGTTATGTGATCACTTATTCGCCAAGAAATACAGTCATCTCTGGCCGGATTTAATTTAACTCCGTCTTCTAGCAGTCAGTCATCCATGAATGTTCCGTCTGCTATTAATGTATATCCGACTTTCACCAGTGCTGAGCCAGCTAATGTTTCTTCTGTTGCTACTGGTTACCTACCTAGTAACCCTCTTCAGTATTCATCTGGTTATATGCCTAATTTACAACCTGGTATTCTTTGTGGCAGTAAGAGTCTGGTCAAAGTCGGAGATGTTCAGCCTCCAGCTAAGAGACCCAAAGTGGTTCTGGATTCTGATTCTGGGGAGGAGGATCTTGTATCTAGATCCAACCTAGAGGGTATGGAAGAAGGAGAAATTTCTCCAGGACCCTCTAAGCCAGTAAATACTAAATATTTTTTTGCATCTGAAGATACTGAGACTCTGCCGCCCAGTGGGCTCAGTTCCATTTACGTATGCTGCAAGCCTTGTCAGTATGGGACAAAACCCAACTTTCCCTAGAAAAGAAATTTCATCTATCCCCCAGGGTATCAAGGTCTCTGAATTGGTGGCTGAAAAAAGCAAACCTTCAGAGGGGGGTTTGTTGGTTCCCGGACCAAACAATTATAACTACAGATGCGAGCGCTTGGGGCTGGGGAGCCCACATAAACCGACAATACTTCCAAGGTCAGTGGCCTCCTCATCTGGAAAAGTTCTCGTCAAACTACAAGGAGTTGAGAGCGATATGAGAATCTCTACAAGCCGCCAAGAATCTGGTAGTAAATAAGAACTTAAAGATGTATTCAGACAACTCTACGGCAGTAGCGTTCATCAAACACCAAGGTGGCACAAAACACAGAGCGCTACAAGTGATATCTGCAAGAATTTGCAGAAACAAATGTAGCCTCCATCACGGCAGTGCATTTAAAGGGTTCCTGCAATCTAGTGGCGGATTTCCGGAGTCGGAAAATTTTAGACCCAGGGGAATGGTCCCTAAATCCCCTGATTTACCAGTCTCTAGTAAACAAATGGGGAAACCATGTATAGATCTGTTTGCATCTCGGACGAATGCGAAAGTGGAGAGATTTTTTTCTTTGAACCCAAGGGACAATCCAGAAGCAGTGGATGCTCTAGCCCAAGCTTGGAATTTTCCTCTGGCCTATGCGTTCCCTCCAATTCCTTTAATTGCCAGGTCACTAGCAAAAATTCGAGACAGCAGGCTGACAGTAATATTTGTGGCTCCCTTTTAGCCAAAAAGGGTCTGGTTCTGCCTTCTGAAAAGTTTGGCCATAGACCACCCTTATTCCTTACCTCTGATGGACAATCTTCTCCTCCAGGGACCAGTTTCACATCAAGGAATTCAAAATCTACAATTCACAGCTTGGATTTTGAGGAGTCGATTTTAAAGCAAAAAGGTCTGTCTAAAAAAGTAATTGCTACACTTCTAAAAAGTAGAAAACCTTCTACATCTAAAATGTATATGAAGATCTGGAACAAATTTGTTGACTGGATGTCTCCTAAAAGATTGAATCTTTCCAAACCTAATATCCCCTGTATCTTAGACTTCTTACAAGAAGGGTTTGAAAAGGGTTTATCGGTAAGTACCCTTAAAGTCCAGGTGGCGGCTTTAGAGGCAGTATTTGATCAACAAATAGCTGATCATCGCTGGATAAAACGGTTCTTTAGGGCCTTAGTCAGAATTAAACCTAGGATTCCAGTACGGACTCCTTCCTGGAATCTGAATTGGGTCCTTTCAGGGCTGAAAGTCAATCCCTTCGAACCTTTGGAAGAAATCTCCCTAAGATTTTTTACTTTAAAAACCGCTTTCTTAATTGCTATAACAACTACTCGGAGAGTGGGGGAGATCCAAACCCTGTCAATTAGAGAGCCTTACATGACTATTTCAAATGACAGAGTGACTCTGGTTGGATCCGGCCTTTTTACCAAAAGTTGCTTCTAATTTCCACAGATGACAAGAGATTGTGCTCCCTTCTTTCTGTGACAATCCTAGGAATGAGCAAGAAAAAACTTTTAACACTTTAGACGTCTGTTAAGATATCTAGAAGTAACTAATCCTTGGAGAAAAGACGACAATTACTTTTACAATTTCAGGGGCCTAACAAAGGCAAAAGAGCCTCAAAGGACTCTATTGCGAGTTGGCTAAAAACGGTCATCTCTGAAGTCTACGTATCTAAAGGGGAACCAGTCCCGAAAGGACTTAAAGCTCACTCTACTAGGGCCATGTCTACTTCATGGGCTGAAAAATCTGCTGCTTCTATAGATCAAATCTGCAAAGCTGCCACCTGGTTTAGTTCCCATACTTTCTTTAAGCATTATAGGCTGGATCTTTCAGATAGTCAGGCTCTTTCTTTTGGTAGGAAAGTTCTACATGCTATTGTCCCCCCCCCCTAAATTATTTATTTGGTTTTTCTCTGGTGACTGTCATAGTGGACGAAGAATAAAATTCAGAATTATGACTTACCGATAATTCGGTTTCTTTGAGTCCACCATGACAGCCCCTTCATGTTATATTATTTTATTATATTTGTGTTACCTATTCATCTTATCCTGTCCCTAAAGGGTAATTTGTAAAACACTGAGGAATGGTGGGAGGGGAGGGGCTTTTAAACTCTCTGTTCCTGTCCCTATTAGGTCCAAGGGGACCATCTCTCTGGTGGCTGTCATGGTGGACTCAAAGAAACCGAATTATCGGTAAGTCATAATTCTGGCATTTTAGGCCTCAAATGTACGCGGTGCTCTCTCACTCCTGAACTATGTTGTGTGTCCGCAGAGCAATTTATGTCCACATGTGGAGTATTTCCGTACTTTTGGAAAAAATTATATTACAAATTTTGTGGGTCTCTATCTTATTTTTACCTCCTTAATTATATATATATATATTTAAAAAAATGGGGCAACGCCAGCATGTTTGTATATTTAAAAAAAATGTTTTATACTAACATGCTAGTGTAGCCAGAAGTTCTCCTTTTCACAAGGGGTAAAAGCAGGGCTCAAGTCCTGCAGGAACTCATGGGAACGGAGTTCCTGCACTTTTTCCACAGCAGAAACACAGTTCCCATTAACAGGAGTCCTGCTTGACCAGCCCTTAAAGGGGTACTCCGCCCCTAGACATCTTATCCCATATCCAAAGGAAAGGGGATAAGATGTCTGATCGCGGAGGTCCCGCCGCTGGGGACCCCCATGATCTTGGCTTTGGCACCCCAGACATCCGGTGCATGGAGTGAACTTCACTCCGTGCCGAATGACTGGCGAAGGGGGCAGAGGCTCGTGACATCACAGCCATGCCCCCTCAATGCAAGTCTATGGGAGAGGCCGTCATGCCCCCTCCCATAGACTTGCATTGAGGGGCTGTGGCTGTGATGTCACGAGCCTCCGGCGCTGCACCCAATGCTCTAAATGAATGCCGGGTGCATAAGGGAGAATACGGGGGTCCCCAGTGGCGGGCCCCCTGCAATCAGACATCTTATCCTCTATCCTTTGGATAGAGTATACGATGTGTAGGGGGGAGTACCCCTTTAAGTGGAAATCTTGGGTGATTTCCCACACTTTTTTTCCCCAGGACTTGACCCCTGGGTAAAAAGAAGCAAAAGCCCCTCAAAATTCAAAACAGGGGTGGCTGACAATTGCAGAGATCGAGAGGGTCTCACATGGAGGGGAGGCGGCGATCAGGGGGCTTACATGCGACTTTAGGACCGACTTGACACATGTAAAATCAGGAAAATATACACCTCCTCTATAGGTGGTGTATATTTCTGTGACCGGCATATATATAAACACTGACAGATACCTTAGTATCAACTGTACGTAGAGGTCTCCCAAAAAATAAAAAAACTGGTGAAAACAAGGGAACCTTTAAAAGACAATTTTATTTAAATTCAAAAAAATCCAACACCCTTAGTGCAATGTGAAGTCCACATGTAACAGCCTCTCCTTGGCTGTTGCACCTCCCAAGGATTGCTTCCAGGCTTGTCAAGTCAGGTAAAGCTGAGTGCTGTACTAAGATAAAGTGCATGCAGTTCCTTTTGTCACAGTGGTGATCCTATTCCTATCTGCGCAAAAGTGCAAGTGCCCTGTATCAGTCTGCAAGATATAGTAGTTATAGTACCTGTGCGCAATCGTAACTGTTGTCCACGTAGGATGTTTAGTGTGAACAATGGTGCATTTGGAAATGCACCATTGTTCACACTAAACGTGTGTGTGTGTATATATATATATATATATATATATATATATATATATATATACACATGTACCATGCAAATCAATGGGAAATGTATGTTCCCACATAACTTCCGTACGGCTGGAGATATTTCAATACCTGGTACACATATTACGGGACAGGATAGGAGGTCGGGATATGACAACAATCTAGGAGGATGGGATATGAAGTCAAAAGCTTCCTCTGTTGATTTTCCTCCACAACAAGGATTAGGAAGTAAAAATTGTGCAACGCCCGGTACTCAGCTAGTACAGTGGTCCCTCAACATACGATGGTAATTCGTTCCAAACGAGCCATCGTTTGTCGAATCCATCGTATGTTGAGGGATTTGTGCAATGTAAAGTATAGGAAGCTGTACTCACCTGTCCCCACCGCTCGAGTTGGTGTCCCCGGGCCTCCGCTGGGCTCTCCGCTGTCTTCTCCGGTTCTCCGCTGTCTTCTCCGGTTCTCTGCTGTCTTCTCCGGTCCTCTGCTGTCTTCTCCGGTCCTCTGCTGTCTTCTCCGGTCCTCTGCTGTCTTCTCCGGTCCTCTGCTGTCTTCTCCGGTCCTCTGCTTTCTTCCGCAAGGCCTTACTGGGCCTGCGTAACGACATCATTACGCCGCTGCGTACGCCATTCCTATTGGATGATGTGCGCAGCAGCGTATTGATGTCATCGGAGAGGGCCGAGAGGACACCGGAAGACCAGTGCTGGACCCAGAGGGCACCCCGGAGCATTGTGGAGGGGTAAGTAATACTTACCGCACCACACGGGGAACATTAAGCTGCTATCCGGCAGCAGCTTAAGCATTTGGCGCTGCCGGATAGCACTTAATGCGATGGCCCCGACATAAAAAAGCATCGTATGTCGATGCTGACATCGACATGCGATGGCCTCTGAGAGGCCATCGTATGTCGATTTCATCATATGTCGGGGCCATAGTAGTTCGGGGGGTCACTGTGTGTGTGTGTGTATATATATATATATATATATATATATATATATATATATATATATATATATATATATATATATATATATATATAGGGACAGGGAAAATTGTACTGTGGAAGGGGGCAAAATCTCTAGCATGGTGGAACAGGGAAAATTGTACGGGAGTACAAGGTCGCTATTATGGAGTACAGCTTTGTAGGGGGCTCATGATCACTGGATGGTGATGAGGGGAAGGAGAAAGAAAGAAGAAAAGTGGGGTCTTCCTCTTCTCTCTCATTGGCAGACTCGAATGCAAGCATGGTGTTTGATAACTCCACCAAAAATACCTTATGGCAGTGTTTTCCAAACAGGGAGGGAGCTTCTAGCTGTTGCAAAACCACAACTCCCAGCATGCCTGGACAGTCAATGTTTGTCCGGCCATGATGAGAGTAGTTTTGCAACAGCTGGAGGATCCCTGTTTAGTAAACAATGCTGTACAAGCAGTTTTTTATTTTTATAGGGGGGGAGGAGGTAGAGTAACATTGTAAGAGAATGTGTATATGTAGTGTTCTACTCTTTATTTTATGTAGTGCAGTGTGGTGTCTTTACAGTACAAACACTGTTTGGTTTAAAACGAGTTTCCCGCTACAAGTTTGAGATGTGGTGGATTTTCCGCAACTCAAACTTGGAGGGGGAAATTAACCATAAACCCGCCTGTGTGCTCTAACTGTTGCATAACTACAACTCAAGCATGCCTGGACAGCTGATGGGAAGGCGCATAACTACATCTCCCAGCATGCCTTTTGGCTGTCTGTGCATGCTGGGAGTTGTAGTTATGTAACAGCTAGAGGGAAAAAAGTGGCACTAGTTGCTACATAACTACAACTCCCCCAGCATGCACGGACAACCAAAGGGCATGCTGTAGTTGTGTGCCTCCAGCTGTTGCCTAACTACAACTCCCAGCATGCTCTTTGGCTGTGCATGCTGGCAGTTGTACTTAAGCAACAGCAGAAGGCACACAGGACTGACCTCCTGCTGCTGCCGCCGCCAGTCCTAATCCCCCTGCCGCTGCAGTCGTCCTGATGTTGTCCCCACTGCTGCTGCACACTGAAGTGCACCTGCACTCGCCCTCTGGATTAGGGGCAGGACATTTACAGTGCATGTTCTTAAATGGGCACTGTCAGATACAAAAACTCTTTATATGTTGTATATCTTGGCAAAACATTAACGTTTCTATTATATTTCATAAGAAATTATTTCATTTTTATAGAAATCATTGCTTAAAAAAACTGGCCACTAGGGGTCCAGAGGCAGCATCTTGATGACGCATGGACATTGGACACGCTTGAATGTGCTCGCTCCTGGCCTTTCACTCTGCCTGCCGGAGCCGCCAGGAGCGAGCACAGACAAAGTAAAGACATCATGCACTGCCTGTGTGGTAACTCCTGCTTTCCTCCAGATTCTGTCAGCTGTGAGGGATGCAGGAGTTTTTCCCATACTGGAACTCCGCAACACAGATAACATCAGCTGTTTTCCCCAGTGTGCTCCTAGCATCACTTCTGCTGTAAGTGCTAGGAGTACAAGTGAGAAAATAGCTGATGATGGCTGGTGCAGCTTATGGAATTGCGCCACACACTTGTCTCTTCGCCGCTCATATAGCCGCCCGCTGCCGCTCACGTCAGCCCCCTTCGCTGCCGCTCATATAGCCGCCGCCACTCACTTCTCTGCCTGCCACAAACATCTTCTCTAGGGTTAGCAATACCACAACTCCTAACATGCCCTGGCAAAAAATGTACCTTTCTAATATACTATATAAGAATATTTTATTAAATTTTTTATAGAAATCATGGCTTTGTCCAAGCTGAAGCACAGGCATGGACAAAGTCCAGTAAGTGAGGATGGGCTAGAACTCCTCTGTGCTCTCTCCTGTCTGATAGCACTCCTCTGTGCTCTCTCCTGTCTGATAGCACTCCTCTGTGCTCTCTCCTGTCTGATAGCACTCCTCTGTGCTCTCTCTTGTCTGATAGCGCTCCTCTGTGCTCTCTCCTGTCTGATAGCACTCCTCTGTGTCTGGTAAGACTCCTCTGTGCTCTCTCCTGTCATATCAGACAGAGGAGTGCTAGCCCTCTTGGACAAAGCCATGATTTTATAAGACATAATTTCTATTAAAAGGAAATACAATTTTCTTACAAAATAATGTAGGTGTACGAAAAGGAGGCTGCACTCACCGAATTGCTTCATCCATGCTTTATTCAACAGAGGACATGGGGGACACCAAAAGCGGGTGCTTCCAGGTAATCGAGCAACATGTTTCGCACACTTTGCGCATCATCTGGCTCATATAGTGTACCTCGCAGACTCACAACCTTAAATACTACTCCAGAATAAACTCACCTGTCCGGTGATTGCGGTTCCGGCGCGGGCCTCCATTCACCACACCAAGTCGTACCGCCGCTGGCAGGTGATGACGCCATTGGAGCGCCGAAGCCCCCGGTGCCACGTGATCCGGCTCATGTAATTGCTCAGCCCGTCCCACGCATGAGGGAAATCCCCATACGTAGGACCATGCCGTTGTCATTCATGTACTAAACACGTAACGCCCGTTGCCTGGCAACCGATGGGACGCAGCCAGCAATGGGTGGTAACTCCTAAATGCCGGTCCGTGCTAAAAACAGACACCGCAAAACATAGGAGGGTGTGAATAGCAAGTAATACATGATTAGTTACCCGAGGAGAATATATAAAGAACTTTATTTTAAATGTTTATTTTTATTTTTATATAGATATAGATATAGATATAGATATATATATATAGATATAGATATAGATATAGATATATATAAATGTAAAGATATACATTTACCAAATGTAAGCAAACGGTTAGATTCTAGAAAAGAATATACAGAAAAAAAATTTGTTTTTACTTACAATAAACAGAACATGTGGAGACAAGGAAGAGGAGGAGGGGAAAACACTGAAATTTAAAGGAACACTGGCATATCAGTTTTATCGTTAAGGCCTGGAGGCCCATCGCATCCATTTTTAAAATCCACTTTGCTTCTCGTTGGAGTAGCATCCTATTTCTGTCCCAAATTTTTGGGGTTACATACTACTACCAACCCTGTGAATGCCAGTACGTCCGTGTTACCTCCATGTTCCTTTCTTACATTCTCAATTAAACGTGGAGATCCTATGCCAGTGCGGATTGACTTAAAGTGCTCTCGCACCCTTATATACTGTACAGACAATGAATTGTCTTCCCTATATAATACAATCTGCACGGGCATAGGATCACATATACCACATACATACTCTTGCATGTAATGAAATTCCTGATTTTCCATTCAATATCTCCCAATTTTAAGAACTTAGCCTCTGAGTTATATTTGCAGTGTGTACATTGCCTGCATTTATGATTACCTTAGGGTAGAGTGTTTTCCAACCATGTTGTAGATGTTGTTCTAAATTGATTACTTCCTAGCATGCTTCCTAATGTTCTATTTCTACGTAAACTGAATAGTGGACGTCGTTCAGGTTCTACTTCTCTCAGGTCACGATCGCTTTCAATCACATAACCATACTTACGTATTGCATTCTGTATGACACTATCCATGTTAGTGTTTTAATGAAAAGACAAATCTTTTCTCTGTATTTTTCCTACGTTTTTCCTTAAAAAGCTTGTTCCTATTTAACACTTTAGCCTTGTCATAGGCTTTTTGAATTAAATTGTGGGGATAACACTGTGCTTTTTAGCCTACTGGTTAACTAGTTCGCTTGTAACTCAAAAGATGCATCTTTGCTGTTGTTTCTTCTGATGCGAACGAACTGACAATAAGGAATAGCCCTTTGTACATGAGGAGGGTGAAAGCTCTGGTAGTGAAGGAGGGAGTTTGAAGCGATGGGCTTCCTGTAATTTGATGTAACAATCTTATTTTCCACAACTCCCACCTTCACATCCAGACTCCATACTAAGCCCTCCGTACACATACGTAAAATGCATCCCGAACTCACAGTTATTGTTCAGATATTCGACAAATTGTCCGAATTCGGATTCATTCCCCTTCCAAGTGATGAATATATCGTCCATATACCGAAGAAAGGTGGCGCTAAATTTTGAAAAGGGGTATTGGCTGAGAAAAAAATTCTCAAAAACAGCCAAAGTAAATTAGCAAAAGTGCAAGCGACCGGGGTTCCCATTGCGGTCCCAGAGTCCTGCCTGAACCACTTTTCATCAAACCTAAAAGCATTGTGGGATAGAATAAAGCTAAGTGATTGGCAAATGAAATCAACAAAAAGGGGGTCCTTGCCCATGTCGACGAGGAGCTCCCCCACCATCCGGACCCCAAAGTTTTGTGGGATCCGGGTGTAGAGGCTCTCCATGTCGACAGAGGCAAGGCTGAAACCTTCCTGCCAAGGGACCTCTTCAAGTGCCCTTAAAAAAGCACCAGTGTCTTTTTAAGTAAGTTGGAAGTTGGATAAGTATGGGTCTGAGTAACCAGTCCGCATACTTTGACAGGCCCTCCGTCACTGACCCGATCCCCGAGACAATTGGACGTTCCAGGGGGTGGGTCAGCGACTTTTGGACCTTAGGGAGATAATACCAATACGTTTTTTTTAGGGTAGCACAGTAGCAATTTTTCTGCAGTTTTTTGGGAGATGGTTCCTGTCTCTGTATATTTTCTTAATAGGGACTGAAGTTGGCTGAGATATTTACTAGTGGGATCTGCTGGGAGACATGTGTAAACTTTTTTTTATCCCCCAGTAATCTGTGAGCTTCAGATTTATATTGCTCCCTTGTTAATACCACAAGATTAATGCCTTTATCTGCCCTCCTGAAAATTTGGTTCCTCCTGCTTATAAGCCATGAAAGAGCCCTTTCTTCTGTTTTTGACAAATTGCTATTTATTTCAGGGTAAAGGACAGATTTTACTTCATTAGTCACCAATTTTGAAACTAAATCCAATGCACTCCCTGTCTGTACTGGAGGGCAGAAAGTGGAGACATTGCCCCTATGAAATACTCTATTTCTGCCACCTCGCCAATTTCACAAACTGAACCAACATTAGACAATTCTACTAAAATTTTTGCTCCTTATAACACACAGCTGGTAAGTCTGTAGAAGCACTAAAGCCGAGCGGATCAATTTTAATGGGTATTTCACCCAGTTTTAGTATTTGACTTGGGGTACCGCTCTTTCTAATGTGCTTCTCCAGACTCATTTTGCGAACTGCTTTAAAGATGTCCACTTGTAAGTCCACAATATCAAATGGTTCTGCAAGGCAGTAGTTCAGTCCCTTTGAAAGGAGAGAAATACACTCATCCTGTAATATCACATCTGTTAAATTAAGGATATTGGGGGGGGGGGGTTCATCAATCTATACAGAGCATAGTTCTTTTTGTGCGTTTCTTTTGGTGGAACTTTTTCTAACGATGTCACCCTATGGGTGTACCGTAGAGCCATTTTTCCCATAGACATCGATTTACTAACTGCATATTTTTTTTAGATGCACAAAACATATACACCACCTCGGAGGACACATACCAAAGTGTCTATTTTGACACAGTAAGGACTGCAACTCCAATCA
This sequence comes from Hyla sarda, assembly GCF_029499605.1. Classification (NCBI taxonomy): domain Eukaryota; kingdom Metazoa; phylum Chordata; class Amphibia; order Anura; family Hylidae; genus Hyla; species Hyla sarda. Next base: position 161,736,904 of record NC_079195.1, on the reverse strand, counting down.
TGGACAGACTCTGCCCATGATGGGAGTTATAGTCCAGGGGTTGAGGTGCAGATCGCAGCAGGTCATTATCCAGAGACCTGCTGCGATCCACATTTATTAACTGTACATGCAGCTCACTTGTGCTGCCACGGCTCTTGTATACACTGTCATAATTCATAATCCCCACTGGAACACGGGAGCTCTGGTCAATAGCTATCCATCAATCAGGGCTCCCGGCGGGGATTATGAATTATAAGAACTGTATATAGGAGCTCGCGGGCAGCGCAGTGTAGCCGCATCTACCGCAGGCTTGTATAGTTAATTAATGCGGATCGCAGGAGAATGATCTGCCCCTCTGCCCTTGGACTACTACTCCTATCATGGGACAGATTCTGTCCCATGATGGGAGTAGTTGTAGTACCGCAGCGCTGAGGGATGGCACTTCCCCCGGCTGCGGGACTTTTAGGACTCCTACTCCCATCATGGACAGACTCTGCCCATGATGGGAGTTATAGTCCAGGGGCTGAGGTGCAGATCGCAGCGGGTCATTCTGCAGAGACCCGCTGCAATCCGCATTTAGTAAGATAACAAGCCGGCGGTACATGCATCTACAATGCACTGCCCGCCAGCTTCTATATACACCGCTCATAATTCATAATCCCCGCGGCCAGGAGAGGGGAGCTCTGATTGGTCAATAGCTATCCACCAATCAGAACTCCTGTGTTCCAGTGGCGGGTTTATGAATTATGACAGTGTATATAGAAGCCGGTGGCAGTGCAGTGTAGACGCATGAGCCGCTGGCTTGTTAACCTAAATGCGGATCGCAGCGGGTCTCTGCAGAATGACCTGATGTGATCTGCACCACAGCCCCTGGACTATAACTCCCATCATGGGCAGAGTCTATCCTTGATGGGAGTAGTAGTCCTAAAAGTCCCGCAGCCGAGGGATGTGCAAGTGCCAACCCTGAGCAGCGCTGCGGTACTACAACTACTCCCATCATGGGACAGGCTCTGTCCCATGATAGGAGTAGTAGTCCAAGGGCAGAGGGACAGATCTCTGTTCACATTATGCGTTTTGCATAATGGGAACAGAGCCTTTCTGGCAGTGTGTTCCCAAACAGGGAGACTCCAGCTGTTGCTTAACTACAGCCCCCATGATGGGAGTTGTAGTTTAGCAACAATTGGAGGCTCCATGTTTAGGAACACGCTGCATTATGTGCACTCTTCCCAGGGGAGAGCAAAAAAAATTTGCTAACCCATTTTTCTTGTTTTTCTTTTCTTCTCATTTCAGATACGTGAATGCGGAGGACTACGTCAGATGCGGTGGATTGCGAGGATGACCAGCATTTTTTTTTTATTTCAATAAAATGGTTAACGAGGGCTGTGGGGGAGTATTTTTTTTAAATAAATATTTTTTTCCAATGTGTCGTGTTTTTTATAATTGAATTTTCAGGGTTAGTAGTGGAAGCTGTCGTATAGACGGAATCCATTACTAAGCCAGGGCTTAGCGTTAGCCCCAAAATCAACTAGCGCTAATCCCCAATTATTACCTCGGTACCCACCGCCACAGGGGTGCCAGGAAGAGCCGATACCAACTAGTAACAATGGTTCTCACCCACCCTGGTAATGTCAGGCTTTTGCTGCTTGGTTGGTATATGGCTGATACTAAAAATAGGAGGGAACCCTATGCGTTTTTTTTTTATAAATAAAAAGTGTGCTTCCCTAATTTTTTCAGTATCAGCCAGATGCCAACCAAGCAGCAACAGCCTGACATTACCAGGGTGGGCAAGGACCATTGTTATTGGCCCTCTCCAGCCTAAATAACGCTAGCCTGTTACTGCCTAGGCCCAGGAGCTCCTTTTTTGATGCTCCGGGCCTGTTTGTACCAGCTCTTCCCGGAACCCCTGTGGCTGTGCGTACAAGGGGACTAATTGGGGGTTAGCACTAGCTGTTTTGGGGGCTAACGCTAAGCCTGGCCTAGTAATTGATTATGTCTAAAAGACGCCTTCCACTAATAAGCCTGAAAATTCAATTATAAAAAAACACAACACATTGAAAAAAAAATTTTTATTTAAAAAAACACTCCCCCACAGCCCTTGTTAACCATTTTATTGACATTTAAAAAAAAAATGCTGTTCATCATCGCAATCCCCAAAATCTGACATAGTCCTCCGCATTCACGTATCTAAATTTCAAAGAGAAAAAAAAAAAGTAAAGTACATTTTTTTTGGTTTCCACACACCAGCAAAAATGCAAGAAAAACTGACACAATGCAGGAAAAAGCTGGGGCAGTTTTTCTGGCGTTTTTTATGATGGACAAAAAACCTCAATGGAATCCTGGCCTCAAAGCAATAGAACAAAATCCCTATGTCCACTTTTCCTGTGAGGTAGAGAAGGAGTGTACGGTAGAGCGAGGGGGGGGGGGGGGATTTCTATATTTGCACTAGATTTATCAAAGGAGTGTACAGCCTTTGTAAATTCTGAGCAAGAGTGTACAATAGACAAGAGTGTAATAGACACCTAATGATAAATCTCCCCCATTCTGTGTATTTGGTAACTCATGTCCTTCTGTTAATCTCTCCATGAGACCTGCTTTCTCTTCTGCTCCGGTTGGTTTCTTATTGGCCTTCTTCCGACCCCCTCTCCTTGTCCTCTGTCTAAAGGTGCTTGGGTCTTAAAGGGGTTATCCAGGAAAAAACTTTTTTTTTTTTATATATCAACTGGCTCCAGAGAGTTAAACAGATTTGTAAATTAAATAAATATATATCACCCGCGCTGGAGGAGACTGTGGGCTATATCCTTGCTGCTTTACTCCTGTATGCTTCCCTGTAAGGCATACAACTAGTGAATAATACAAAATTAGAAGAAATAGGAGTACGCGCTAGGAAAAATAGCAATAGTGAGATGAACTAAATGGAACCGTGTCCTACCTTGCAATGAGTAGTGTGGTACTGAACTGAAGCAGCGGTCCTCTGGAATATGAGCACAACAGAGTTGTTTTAGCAAATAAACGAGTAGTTATGATAAATAATAAAATGGATAGTAGCAGTGCAAGTACCTATATTAGAATAAGTGGTATATTATTGGAGAATGTAATTGTATTGCGGCACTTTCTAGGAGTACAAGATGATAAGTCCTTCCACAGTGGGCCCGTTTAGAGGGTGCTCCAGCGCTGCAAATTGTAATAAAAAGAGAGAGGTTCCTCCGGTTCAGGTAAAATAAAAGCGTTCTAATTGAAATAGGTACCTGATGTCCGTTGCTAGCCAGGGACGTCGCTTATTCGGGGTGATGGTCCTCAAAACAGGGATAGCGGGAGAACGCTCCGGCCTGTAGCGTCTCAACCTGCTTCCGTCCTCGTGGTAAGTGACTCGATGTTATGAGTAACTGATAGTGACGTCACTATGGGGGCACGGAGAGTCCACAAAACTATCGACGCGTTTCGGAAACTTTCGAATTTCCTTCGTCGGGATACGTGATGTGGATGAAATGGCCTATACTTATAGGAGGACATGAATCTGATGTTTAACCCTATGTTTACTCCCCTGGATAGGTAAGTCCTTTGATTTGTATATGGTTCAGCGCTGGAGTTTCATGTTAAAGATGTGGGTACTACGATATTTGTTATTGCAATGTTTTTGTTAGGATAAAAAGCCGAACAGTTCCATTCCTTCATTAAGACCAAATGGGGCCATGGAATTTAAGTTAAAAATCCATTTGCTTTCTGATCTGGATAATTGTGGAATAAAATTTCCCCCTCGCCAGTGTGGGGCAATTTTGTGGCCTGGAAAAAATTGCCCCACACTGGCGAGGGGGAAATTTTATTGCACAATTATCCAGATCAGAAAGCAAGTGGATTTTTAACTTAAATTCCATGGCCCCATTTGGTCTTAATGAAGAAATGGAACTGTTCGGCTTTTTATCCTAACAAAAACATTGCAATAACAAATATCATAGTACCCACATCTTTAACATGAAACTCCAGCGCTGAACCATATGCAAATCAAAGGACTTACCTATCCAGGGGAGTAAACATAGGGTTAAACATCAGATCCACGTCCTCCTATAAGTATAAGCCATTTCATCCACATCACGTATCCCGACGAAGGAAATTCGAAAGTTTCCGAAACGCGTCGATAGTTTTGTGGACTCTCCGTGCCCCCATAGTGACGTCACTATCAGTTACTCACAACATCGAGTCACTTACCACGAGGACGGAAGCAGGTTGAGACGCTACAGGCCGGAGCGTTCTCCCGCTATCCCTGTTTTGAGGACCATCACCCCGAATAAGCGACGTCCCTGACTAGCAACGGACATCAGGTACCTATTTCTATTACAACGCTTTTATTTTGCCTGAATCTGAGGAACCTCTCTCTTTTTTATTACAATTTGCAGCGCTGGAGCACCCTCTAAACGGGCCCACTGTGGAAGGACTTATCATCTTGTACTCCTAGAAAGTGCCGCAATACAATTACATTCTCCAATAATATACCACATATTCTAATATAGGTACTTGCACTGCTACTATCCATTTTATTATTTATCATAACCACTCGTTTATTTGCTAAAACAACTCTGTTGTGCTCATATTCCAGAGGACCGCTGCTTCAGTTCAGTACCACACTACTCATTGCAAGGTAGGACATGGTTCCATTTAGTTCATCTCATTATTGCTATTTTTCCTAGCGCGTACTCCTATTTCTTCTAGATTTGTAAATTACTTCTATTAAAAAATCTTAATCCTTTCAGTACTTATGAGCTTCTGAAGTTAAAGTTGTTCTTTTCTGTCTAAGTGTTCTCTGATGACACGTGTCTCGGGAACCGCCCAGTTTAGAAGAGGTTTACTATGGGGATTTGCTTCTAAACTGGGCGTTTCCCGAGACGCGTGTCATCAGAGATTACTTAGACAGAAAAGAACAACCTTAACTTCAGAAGCTCATAAGTACTGAAAGGATTAAGATTTTTTTTATACAAGTAATTTACAAATCTGTTTAACTTTCTGGAGCCAGTTCATATATATATATAAAAAAAAAAGTTTTTTCCTGGAATACCCCTTTAATGTTGGATTTAGTTTGAAATTCTCTCATTTCGTCAGACAGACTTGAATCCGAATCCGTTGTGCCATAATGTTGTTTCCTTCTTCTCAGGCGGTTTTTAAGTTTCTGTACCTTTTTTTAGCACTCCATTCAAAGATATGTCCTTTTCCGTAATAGAGTTTATCTCGAACGAATTTATCTCCTTTTTTTTTTTTGTCCTTGACTTCGGCTTGGACTATTATTAATCTTTTATCGAGCTTCTTTGAAAAAAGACAAACTGTTCCTCTGTGTAGCGTTTTCTCAGTTCCGTTTTTGTGCGGCATAATTCAGATGTAACGCTTTCATATTCAGATTCATTCCTTTTTAAGATCATACACATCAGGTTAAATGCATGGTCTAGATGAGCCTCTCTCCATTGTTGTATAAATGGAGTATCATCCATAAATTGGGCTGGATCTTTGCAGCACCTCAGACCTCTAGGTTCACGTATACCCTCTTTATAGGAGTTTAGGGAGTTAATGGTCCAAAAAAGGCCTACCTCCTTCTCCGTTAGATTAACCACTCTGTTCTCCAACGTTTTAATGCTTATCACTTGTAGTTCATCCTTCTCCTCGCAGGAGATGAAGAAAGCACCCGCATTTTTGCGCCCCATTTTTAAAGCTCTTTCTGTGTCTTGTTGTGTACGGAGGGCTTAGTATGGAGTTTCTGGATGTGAAGGTGGGAGTTGTGGAAAATAAGATTGTTACATCTAATTACAGGAAGCCCACCGCTATAAACTCCCTCCTTCACTACCAGAGCTTTCACCCTCCTCATGTAAAAAGGGCTATTCCTTATGGTCAGGTTGTTCGCATCAGAAGAAACAACAGCAAAGATGCGTCTTTTGAGTTACAAGCAAACGAGTTGACCAGTAGGCTAAAAGCACAGTGTGACCTGTTCCCTCAGGGTCTCGCCATGAGGCTGAGAGGGTCTAGAGCCGAGGTACTTTTGTGCCTCGGGGAGTGGTGACCCTGAGGTGCCGAAACTCACTGGGAGTATTGACTCACTGAGTTGAAGCACGGGCACCATAATCTCTTCACCTTGTGGCACTCACCTCTTGATTCCCGGCTTTCTGGCTAGGATCAGAGAAATTTTTATAGATCCGGCCGGATGTCCGGGCAGTATATCTGCACACATTCACTTATTTATTTCTTTTTGTCTCACTGCGTCTCTTTTTGCGTGTTGTGTGTTCACGGGATTTGTCAGGATGCGGTAGCCCTTCTGGGTTTCCCTCCTGGCGGTCTAGGGGAGGTGTGTGTGGCCATTAGGTTCCGCACCTCCCTGCAAACACCCCAGGTACACCTGCTTTGGCAGGGTACCTACCGTTATCGGCTCTGCGGACAGATACATTGGCTAACGCCAAGGGGGATGCCGGGAGCATTTGTGGTCCCATAGTAGCTTCGGCGAAAAGGGACATCGAACCTGGAACCTCGCAGGTACCTTTTGGTCCGGAGGCGAAGGGTAAGGTTTGTTGGGGGGCCTCTCTCCTATCAGAGAAGGGCTTGCGATAGACCGCATCCTTTGTGCACGTTTTTTTAGTGTAACACGTTTGCACTTTTTCTTGCACTTTGGGTGATTTGAGAGCACGTTCCTCGGTTTTAAAAAAAAATGTAAAAAAATAGAGTTGACCAGTAGGCTGAAAATGGAACTTTATTATTTAAATTTTTTATGTCCCTTTAGGGGACTATTTATAGCAATCACTAGATTGCTATTACTTTTCAGTGCTATGCATATGCTCTTGCAGTCACTTCATGTACAGGATGTAAATGTAAGCATTAGGGGGTTGAGTGGGAGGTAGCAGACCTTATGAGACACAGGAGTTGGGTGGGAGGTAGCGGACAGCAATTGTAGACAATAGTCAAGTATATTCTTTCTGCGGAGTCTGCAGAGAAATGCATCGTCATCTATGAGACGGCACATTTCCGAGAAATCCTTGTGCCCGCTGGTTAATTAAATGTGTCGAATTTCCGCAACTGTTTTTGTGTGGACATTCTACACATTTTCCACCTGTGTGAAGATAGCCATAGAGGTTGAGTATGTAGTTTTACCTAGGAAAAATCTCACATACCAGCAGTCCGTACCCATGGATGCAGGATTAGTCCCGTTCACTGGAGTGAATTGCGTTCTGGATCCCTGATGGTGGCATGTTGATTTTTCTTTCTGCATAGGGGGCGGTAGCATGGATTCCAATTGAAAAATTACGTGATGTAGTTTGGACGTAGAATTTATGTATACTTTTATTTTATCAATTTATTAATATTTATAGCGGCAACATATACCACAGCAAAGTACAGAGATTATATATCAAGGTATATTTAATCATTTTAATAAAGGATCTGCTATTTCTGTGGATATTTCTGGCTTGTTTCTTACAGTGCCATCACTTTTTTTCTAGGTTTTCTGCCAGGATGATGCTGTCTCTCCGACACTTACTGCGCTCATCCCTCCCCTCAGCCACACCCGCTGTTTCCTTTAGATTTAACTCTACAGCACCTGAACAGGTAAGTTCTAGACTGATCCATATAACCAATTACATTACAGGAAGATTTGTATTGTAAACTTGACTTGCTGCTTTCTGTAAGGTGGTTTTTGAGAATGTTCCTTTTAAGGGCAGATAAAAACTGCTTTATGCTCATTCTGTTTGAGCCACCTATTGTTAGCCAATGATGGGCATGGCATTTTACACAAAACAAATACCATACAAAAAAGGAATCTGGAAGGCAAAAAGGAAAAAATATCCCCATGAGGTAGAAGCCAGTTTTTCTCATTTTAGAAAAAAAAATACCTTCCTGATTCTCCTCTGGCAATCAGTATAAACCCCTCAATCAATGGCCCTTCTTTAAATTCTAGTGACAAGATATTACATAACTTGTAATATTATAACACTCCAGAAATGCATCCAGGCCCCTCTTTTATTGAGTTCACCGTGACCACTTCCTCTGGTAGAACGTTCCATAGCCTCACTGCTCTTACAGTAAAGAACCCCAATCTGTGCTTGTCTAGAAACTTTTCTCTAGGCCAGTTGTCTCCAAATTAAGGCCCTTCAGATGTTGCCACTATGCCTGCAGATGTAGTTTTGCAACATCTGGAGGGCCACAGTTTTTAGAGGATGCTCCCTTGGTATAGATAAAGTCCTTGGTATAAATAGAGCATGGGAAAGATTTTTGTACTGCCTCCTGATATATTTATACATAGTTATAAGCTGTCTTTTTTTTTTTTCCCCCTAAACTAAATTTTGATAATCTGTCTGGGTACCATGGTCCTTTCATTCCATTTATTACCATGGTTGCTCCACTATGTATTTGTTGTACACTAGACCCCAAAACTGCTCAAAATGGGCCTCATTTATTAAAACTGTCTTAAAGAAAAACCTGTGGGGGAGGGGGGTATTTATTAAAAATGGTGTAGGTAAACTATTTTTCTACGCTTTTTAATCTGTGTGGCAGTAGCGTGCACGCACACCAAATGTAATAAATGGATACATGGCATGTGATAAATATTGTGCTTGTACACATTTTATTGAAAAAACACTTTAGTACACTACTTTTGTATAAGAGATTCTAAAGCGCAGGCAGAAGAAAGACTAGCCCAGTTAGTGAAAAAAGGGGACAAGACATATATAAATGAGATATATACATACCGTATTTTTCGCCGTATAAGACGCACTTTTTCTTCCCCAAAACGTGGGGGGGAAAGTTGGTGCGTCTTATACGGCGAATATACGCCCAAGGCTGTTGCGGGCGAGAGCGGGAAGTCAGCTGTAAGTACAGAGGCTGCGGCGGTGCGGTACAGCGCTGACTACCCGCTCCCCACCCGCAGCAGCCTCATGACCGCCGGTGAATTTTTCACCTCACACCGGCTATGTTTATTGCCCTATGCCTGGAACATACAGTTCCGGGTGCCGGGCAAGTGAATTACTAATAACTGTATACTAAAAACCAGGGGGCCTCCAGCTGTTCTGAAACTACAACTACCAGCATGCCCGGACCGGCAAAGGCTGTCTGGGCATGCTGGTAGTTGTAGTTTCACAACAGCTGGAGGCCCCCTGGTTTTTAATATACAGTATTAGTTTTTACCTGCTCTGGCCGGACCCCGCCTGCAGCCGCACACAGGAGCCGGCCCGGGCAGATAAAATCATAGGTTTTCCTATGCCGGACATCCCTATGTCCCGAAAAATCTTTTCGGGACATAAGGCTGTCCGCGGGTCACTCACCATTCCCCGGCCGATGCGCGTCCTCCTCCGGTCCTCCTGCGGTCTTCCTGCGATCCTCTGCCTCTCTATGGTTGTACGCACGGGACCTCAGTGACGTCCCGTGCGTACAACCATAGAGGCGCCGGAGGACCGGAGGAAGACGCACGCCGACCGGGGCCTGGTGAGTGACCGGCAGTGTGTAATCTTCAGCGTTCCGGTCACCGCTCCTCCGGTCCCGGCACCTACTGCTATGGTCCATAGGCCATAGCAGTAGATGTGACACTGGGCCAGAGGAGCAGTGACCGGATCACTGTGGGGGCAGCACACAGAGATACAGCCTCCAGCCATACACTGTATATGGCTGGAAGCTGTATGTCTGTGGGGGGGAGTTGCCTACTATTGCGGGGGAACTATACTGCCAGCCATTGTGGGGGAACTATACTGCCAGCCATTGTGGGGGAACTATACTGCCAACCATTGTGGGGGAACTATACTGCCAACCATTGTGGGGGAACTATACTGCCAACCATTGTGGGGGAACTATACTGCCAACCATTGTGGGGGAACTATACTGCCAACCATTGTGGGGGAACTATACTGCCAACCATTGTGGGGGAACTATACTGCCAACCATTGTGGGGGAACTATACTGCCAACCATTGTGGAGGGTGGGGAGCTGCCTACCATTTTGGAGGGGGGGGAGCTGCCTACCATTGTGGGGGAACTATACTGCCAACTATTGTGGGGGGGAGCTGCCAGTGCCTACCATTGTGGGGGAACTATACTGCCAACTATTGTGGGGAAACTATACTGCCAACCATTGTGGGGGGGAGGGGGGAGGAGCTGCCTACCATTGTGGGGGAACTATACTGCCAACCATTGTGGGGGGGAGGGGGGAGGAGCTGCCTACCATTGTGGGGGAACTATACTGCCAACTATTGTGGGGGAACTATACTGCCAATCATTGTGGGGGGGAGGGGGAAGGAGCTGCCTACTGTTGTGGGGGAACTATACTGCCAACTATTGTGGGGGGAGGGGGGGAGGAGCTGCCTACCATTGTGGGGGAACTATACTGCCAACTATTGTGGGGGAACTATACTGCCAACTATTGTGGGGGAACTATACTGATATAAAATATTTTACTACAGTATTTGGTTCAGAATCTTTTTTTTCTAGATTTTCCTCCTTTAAAATTGGGTGCGTCTTATATGCCGGAACGTCTTATATGGCGAAAAATACGGTATATATAAATGAAAAACGAAAATAATAATAATAATAATAATAAAAAAACAAAAAATAATAAAATTAAAAACAAAGAAAGGAAGGTATGTGGAAGAGGATAAATCACCAGCTGGCTCCCTTAATGAAAATGCCTGTTCAGTTTTTACTGAATAAAATAAAGGAAAAGAACCTTAGTTAGGGAAGAAGACTAATGAATCTTTTGATGCATGTGTCTTTACAGTAGAAGAGGTTCTAAGTCGGCCGTCTAAGTTAAGACAAATAAATCACAGGGGCCTGATGGGATACACCCAAACTTATTGGTTTTACCTTAATGACCGGGCTTAATTTTTTTAAATCTGGCCTGTTTCTCTTTAAGTGGTAATACCTCTGACTTGCTTTTACTTAGCAACGCGATTCTGAGAGTTTTTTCGTGGCATGTTGTACTTTATAATAGTGGTATATCTTTGTTGATTCATGCAGCATTTTTTGTGAAAAACTCCAAAATATTTAGAAAAATTTGAAAATTTCTGGCATGGTTTTTTTATTTTATGGCATTCACTGTATGGTAAAAAAAATGTTATTTTTATTCTGTGGGTCGGTATGGTCTTGATACCCAATTTATATAGCTTTTTTATGTTCTTTTCCCTTTTCTCAACAAAATCCTTTTTTTTTTTTGTGTGGGATAAAAACATTTTATTGTGAAAGTCATTACGGACATGGCAATACCTATTATGTATAGTTTTGGGTATATATTTTTTGGGGTGATTTAATAAAGGGTTTTATGGGAAAAGGGGCATTTATTTATTTTTTTACAATTTATTATATTTTTTTTTAAACTTATTTTTTTTACTTTTCAACTTTTACAGGTTATATACTTCGCTGCAGTACATCTGTGCTACAGCACAGTATAACTGTCAATATAAACGAACATGCAGCCTGTGCGATCCAGCTTATGGCTGGACCTCACAGACTGCCGTACTAGGCAGACAGGAGGCCATCAGTTGGCCTCCTGCTGCCATGGACACCAATGGGATCCCGCAATCACATCATGGGTTCGCCGTTGGTGAACAAAGGGAGCCCCTCCCCCGTCGATTCCGTTATCAGGACTGATCACAGCATCTATGGGGTTAATGCTGCTGAGACCAGTTTCGGGTTGACAGCCGGGTCCCGACGGCGATCTCCTGCAGCGCATCGAGCTGGGCAGGATATCACGATGACGTATGCATCTGTCCAGTTGCTAACATGTCCTAGGGTGGGAAGGGGTTAAAAGAGCTTAGCGGTGTACTAGCAAAAACCGTTAACAGATTTATTTTACCAATCTGTGGTAACTGGAGTCATCCCAGAAGATTGGATATTAGCAAATGTCGTGCCCATTCACAATAAAGGTAGTAGGGAGAAATCGGGCAACTATAGGTCACTAAAGCTGACAACAATAGTGAGGAAATTAACGGAAACCCTACTAAAGGATAGGATTGTGGAATATCTAAAATCCCATGGATTGCAAGATGAAAAACAACATGGGTTTACTTAAAATCTTAAGAGATCATTTCAAGCTAATGTTATTGATTTTATTTTATTTTTTATTAGGTGACTAAAATAATAGATGGTGGAGGTGCAGTAGACATTGCTAAATTTCAGTAAGGCTTTTGACACTGTCCCACACAGAGGACTAATCAATATTGTTGAATGGATTAGGCATTGGCTGAGGAACAGAAAACAGTGGGTTGTAGTTAACCCCTTAAGGACTCAGGGTTTTTCCGTTTTTGCACTTTCGTTTTTTCCTCCTTACCTTTTAAAAATCATAACCCTTTCAATTTTCCACCTAAAAATCCATATTATGGCTTATTTTTTGCGTCGCCAATTCTACTTTGCAGTGACATTAGTCATTTTACCCAAAAATGCACGGCGAAACGGAAAAAAAAATCATTGTGCGACAAAATTGAAAAAAAAACGCCATTTTGTAACTTTTGGGGGCTTCCGTTTCTACGCAGTGCATATTTTGGTAAAAATTACACCTTATCATTATTCTGTAGGTCCATACGGTTAAAATGATACCCTACTTATATAGGTTTGATTTTGTCGCACTTCTGGAAAAAATCATAACTACATGCAGGAAAATTTATACGTTTAAAAATGTCATGTTTTGACCCCTATAACTTTTTTATTTTTCCACGTACAGGGCGGTATGAGGACTCATTTTTTGCGCCGTGATCTGAAGTTTTTATCTGTATGATTTTTGTTTTGATCGGACTTTTTGATCACTTTTTATTTATTTTTTAATGTTATAAAAAGTGACCAAAATACGCTTTTTTGGACTTTGGAATTTTTTTGCGCGTACGCCATTGACCGTACGGCTTAATTAATGATATATTTTTATAGTTCGGACATTTACGCACGCGGTGATACCACATATGTTTATTTTTTTTTTTTTTACACTGTTTTATTTTTTTTATGGGAAAAGGGGAGTGATTCAAACTTTTATTAGGGAAGGGGTTAAATGACCTTTATTAACACTTTTTTAAAACTTTTTTTTTGCAGTGTTATAGGTCCCATAGGGACCTATAACACTGCACACACTGATCTCCTATGCTGATCACTGGCGTGTATTAACACGCCTGTGATCAGCATTATCGGCGCTTGACTGCTCCTGCCTGGATCTCAGGCACGGAGCAGTCATTCGTCGATCGGACACCGGGAAGGCAGATAAGGGCCCCAGGTAAGGGCCCTCCCGGTGTCCGGTCAGCTGTTCGGGACGCCGCGATTTCACCGCGGCGGTCCCGAACAGCCCGACTGAGCAGCCGGGTCACTTTCAGTTTCACTTTAGAAGCGGCGGTCAGCTTTGACCGCCGCTTCTAAAGGGTTAATACCGCACATCGCTGCGATCGGCGATGTGTGGTATTAGCCGCAGGTCCCGGCCGTTGATTGGCGCCGGGACCGACGCGATATGATGCGGGATCGCGGCGCGATCCCGCTTCATATCGGGGGAGCCGGCGCAGGACGTAAATATACGTCCTGCGTCATTAAGGGGTTAATGGAGAATATTCAGAGCAAGGTCTTGTTACCAGTGGGGTCCCTCAGGGATCTGTACTGGGCACATTTATTAGTGATATTGCAGAAGGGCTTGATAGTAAGGCGTTTTTATTTTTTTTTTTTGATGTTGATACAATACAATAATGATTTGTAACAAGGTTAATAGAAAAGGATTTATGTAATTTAGAAGAATGGCCAGAACTCTGGTAACTGAAATTTTATGTGGATCAGTGAAGGATAATACACCTTGTGCACAAAAACCCAAGGGCAAAATATAGAATATTTGATTACAGTCCTAACCTCAGTATCTGAGGAAAGGGATTTAAAGTTCATTATTTCAAAATAAGTTAGGCAGACAATGTCATAGAGCAGCAGGAAATGCTAGCAGAATGCTTGGGTGTATAGGGAGAGGCATTAGCAGTAGAGAGAAGTGCTCATGCCGCTGTATAGAACACTGGTGAGACCTCACTTGGAGTATTGTGCGCAGTACTGGAGACAGTCTCTCAAGAAGGATATAGATAATTTTGGGTAGAGTTAAGAGAAGAGCTACTAAACTAGTACATGGATTGCAGGATAAAACTTACCAGGGAAGGTTAAAGGACCTTAACATGTATAGGTTGGATGAAAGACTAGACAGAGGGGATATGATAGAAACTTTTAAATACATAATGGTAAAGGAGGAGAGCATATTTAAAAGTAGAAAAACTACCACAAGAGGACATTGTTTTAAATTAGAGGGGCAAAGGTTTAAAAGTAATACCAGGAAGTATTACTTTACTGAGAGAGTAGTGGATGCATGGAATAGCCTTCCTGCAGAAGTGGTCGCTGCAAATACAGTGAAGGAGTTTAAACATGCATGGGATAAGCATAAGGCTATCCTTCATATAAGATAGGGCCAGGGACTATTCATAGCATTCAGATTACTGGGCAGACTAGATGGGCCAAATGGTTCTTATCTGCCGACACATTCTATGTTTCTATACTTAACTGAGAGTGTAGTGGATGCATAGAATAGACTTCCTGTAGAAGTGGAAGCTGCAAATACAGTAAAGGAGTTTTAACCCCTAGCCGCAGAAACCGTCTTTAGATGGCGTGGTAGGGGTATGAAGCAAGCTCAAGAGCTGAGCTGGCTTCATGCCCGCTTGGACCCAGCTGCAATAAGCAGCCAGGACCCGTGACTAATACCAGACATTGCTGATCAGGCCAATGTGCAACATTAACCCAAATCTAGTGCCGGTAGCTGATCAGGACACCTGCAGTGAAATTGTGCAGTCGCGATTAGCTGTACGATGGAGGGAAGTCTATTAATTGCTTCTCTGCCGTCCAGTCGGCGCTCCTTTGCTGAAGCAAGCCATGGCAGGCAGTAGCAATGGAGTGCCAATAACACTGATCAATGTTGTTCTATGGAACAGCATTGTTCCTTATTTGCAATCTGATGATTATAAACTGTAGACAAGACTTATATTTTTGCGGAATGCAGAAATTCAGCATCAAACATTCTACAGCAGAAAGTCTGATGTGTGAATGGCCTTGCAAATTCCCATTAAAGTGAATGGGCAATAAATTTCTTCGGAATTTACTCTTCATACAGCAGAAGGTCGGTGGAGGTCTCGCCCTTAGACCCCAACTGATTAAAACTTTTGACATTTCTGCATGACGTGAATTTTTTTTACATTTTTTTTATAAAGTAATGCTTATAACTTACTGTCAATCTAAATTCCATGGTCCTTTTCCAGTGACAATAGACTCATCTTGGGCAACGCACAGCTGTTCTCTGGATATAAGTGCTCTTGAAGGGGTACTCCGATGAAAACCTTTTTTCTTTTAAATCAACTGGCTCTGGAAAGTTAAACAGATTTGTAAATTACTTCTATTAAAAAATCTTAATCCTTCCTGTACTTATTATCTGCTGAATACTACAGAGGAAATTATTTTCTTTTTGGAATGCTCTCTGCTGACGTTATTATTATAATAATAATAATAGTAAGTCTTCATTTATTTATTGTTGTCCTTAGTGGGATTTGAACCCAAGGCCTTGCAGTGCTAACCACTAAGCCACCATGCTGCCCTTAGCATACATCTGCTATGCACGGTTGCTAAAATGGACAGAGATGTCAGCAGAGAGCACTGTGCTCGTGATGTCATCAGTGTTCCAAAAAGAAAGGAATTTCCTCTGTAGCATTCAGCAGCTAATAAGTACTGGAAGGATTAAGATTTTTTTAATAGAAGTCATTTACAAATATGTTTACCTTTCTGGCACCAGTTGATTTAAAAGAAAAAAAGGTTTTCACCAGAGTACCCCTTTAATGCATACTACCCTTAAGCATCAGGGGCAGATCGCTGGAGACAGCATATTAGAAATAACCGTATTTCACATAACTAAACTACCTTAGGTTACAGGGGTGAATGGCATATGTAGCTTGTGATAGGGTTAGCCTATTGAAGAACAATTTTGTTTTTTAAATAATATTTTCAGGCACAAAAAAAGGCAAAGTTTGGACCCCTGAATGATGAAGATCGTATTTTCACCAATCTTTATGGTCGTCATGACTGGAGGTAAGCCTATATTTTGTCTTCAGCATTGTTCTGCCGCTAAACTGGTTTATAATCACCACCAAACTTCTTTCCTCTTCCTGCAGGTTGAAGGGAGCTCTGAGCCGTGGTGATTGGTATAAGACCAAGGAAATCCTCCTGAAAGGAGTGGATTGGATATTGGGGGAGATGAAAGCTTCAGGCCTACGTGGAAGAGGGGGTGCTGGTTTTCCAACCGGCTTGAAATGGAGCTTTATGAACAAGCCATCTGATGGGCGGTGAGCTTTGGTTCAATCCTGTGATAAATTCCACAGCAAATCACTTAAAGGGAATTTCACATTTGGGACATTTATGGCTTATCCATAGGTCATGTCTTAGATGTCCAATGCGGATCCCAGCTTTGGAAACCTCACCTGTTTTCAAAGCTAGAGCTTTTTTGCATTCAACAGAAGTAGTCAGGAAGCAAAACTGGATTATGCATTAAACATAATTCCCATTAAAGTTAAAAGGGATACTCCACTGGGTAAAACTTAAGAGGGTACTCCGCTGCTCAGCATTTGGAACAAAATGTTCCGAATGCTTAGAGCCGGCGCCGGGAGCGCGTGATGTCATAGCCCCGCCCCCTCATGTCACGCCCCACCCCCTCATAATGTCACACTCCGCCCCCTCAGTGAAAGTCTCCCATAGACTTTCATTGAGGGCATGGGGCGTGGCGTCATGAGGGCCGGGGCTATGATGTCACAAGCTCCCGACTCTAAGCGTTCGGAACATTTTGTTCCAAACATTGAGCAGTGGAGTACCCCTTTAACCCCTATCCAAACTATAGTGTCTGGGACCCCCACAATCTCCTGTAGGATGCCTTGTCTCTTACCACCTAAAGAAAAAAAAGAGGACAGCGCCTTGTGTATTACCCAAGACACCAGTATCCCAGCAGGGACTAAGAAAGGGACGGCTCTTCAAGATGGCTACTCACCTGGTAGAAAATTAAACATGCATATCACCCCACAGGGGTACTAAACATCAGGAAGGAAGGAACTGCCAAGCCCAAAGGTCCGACAGGAGAGGACGAAATCTTCCCCCATGTAGTGTAGAAGAAAGTGACAAAAAAAAAAAAAAAAAAAAAAAAGAGAGGAACCTTATCTGTAGGGGCTGTTCATAGTTCCAGGAATTTCAAACCAGAGTTAGTAGGAAAGTGCCCATTAGCACTATATTTATTGATATACAGGGTTGGCCATTTATATGGATACACCTTAATAAAATGGGAATGGTTGGCGATATTAACTTCCTGTTTGTGGCACATTAGTATATGTGAGGGGGGAAACTTTTCAAGATGGGTGGTGACCATGGCAGCCATTATGAAGTTGGCCATTTTGAATCCAACTTTTTTTTTTTCAATAGGAAGAGGGTCATGTGACACATCAAACTTATTGGGAATTTCACAAGAAAAACAATGATGTGCTTGGTTTTAACGTAACTTTATTCTTTCATGAGTTATTTACAAGTTTCTGACTACTTATAAAATGTGTTCAATGTGCTTCCCATTGTGTTGGATTGTCAATGCAACCCTTTTCTCCCACTCTTCACACACTGATAGCAACACCGCAGGAGAAATGCTAGCACAGGCTTCCAGTATCCGTAGTTTCAGGTGCTGCACATCCCGTATCTTCACAGCATAGACAATTGCCTTCAGATGACCCCAAAGATAAAAGTCTAAGGGGGTCAGATCAGGAGACCTTGGGGGCCAATCAACTGGCCCACGATGACCAATCCACTTTCCAGGAAACTGTTCATCTAGGAATGCTCGGACCTGACACCCATAATGTGGTGGTGCACCATCTTGCTGGAAAAACTCAGGGAAAGTGCCATCTTCAGTGCATAAAGAGGGAAACACATCATCATGTAGCAATTTCGCATATTCAGTGGCCTTGAGGTTTCCATTGATGAAGAATGGCCCCAATATCTTTATACCCCATATACCACACCATACCATCAATTTTTGTATTCCAACAGCCTTGGAGATACAATGTGGGTTAGTGTCAGACCAATAGGGGTGGTTTTGTTTGTTAACTCAACCATTCACATAAAAGTTTGCCTCCTCACTTAAAAAAAATCTTCTGCGTAAACTGAGGGTCCTGTTCCAATTTTTGTTTTGCCCATTCTGCAGCACCTGAGACTACGGACACTGGAAGCCTGTGCTAGCATTTCTCCTGCGGTGTTACTATCAGTGTGTGAAGAGTGGGAGAAGAGGGTTGCATTGACAATCCAACACAATGGGCAGCACATTGAACACATTTTATAAGTGGTCAGAAACTTGTAAATTACTCATGAAAGAATACAGTTACATTAAAACCAAGCACACCATTGTTTTTCTTGTGAAATTCCCAATAAGTTTGATGTGTCACATGACCCTCTTCCTATTGAAAAAACAAAAGTTGGATTCAAAATGGGTGACTTCAAAATGGCCGCCATGGTCACCACCCATTCCCATTTTATTAAGGTGTAGCCATATAAATGGCCCACCCTGTATATTACAATGACGCATTTCGGAGGCTCAATCCTCCTTCATCAGATTGGCATATAGAACACAAACGGTGCTTTATATACAGGTGGGTGGAGCTATACAGAAAAATACAGATCAAGAATTGTGTATAAAGACTAGTAGATGACTTACACATTCACATAAAGTTAAAATGGAATACACAGAAAGAAATTAAATAAAATCATGCAATTAATAGTAACATTGTTTCATAACTAAAAGTCAAAGCATGCCCTGCGTTCACATGCAGCGGTAGTGCTGCATGAGTGCAAGGTTCAGTAAAAAAGTAAATAAACAAATCGTGGCCATGCACATGTGAAATCCAGCGTGGTATAGCGGAGCTTCAGCCTGTGTAGTCACGGACGCATCGCCAGGGCCGATGATCACCTGATGACAACCCAACAGTAACATCGCGGAGGAGTAAACCCATTGATAAGTCTGCTGAATAGACAGCCTTGCGCTGTCAGAGGCAAAGTCATACATGTATCAGAGACCACTCACGGCGCTCCTGACAATAATAATAAATGAATAGCAGAGTAAGTATATGAAGCGAATCCAAGGACAACTATCCACAAAGGTAACATTATAACAATCGATAAAAAGAAATGAATATACAGTCATGAATTAAAAGAGCAAATCTATATATTGTTGACGCATTAGAGCGTTGTCGATACTGAATAGTAGCAAGTAATAGCGTGTGAAAGCCATAAAAACAGACATTAAATCTGGCAGGCTATACAATAGCAGCATATATAACAAGGAATAAAATATAAGGTAGCAGCGGTATTATTGGCAGCAAAAGTAGGAGTAGCACAAATAACAGCCACATCAAAAAGCACATTAATACATGATACATACAGCAATAGGGCCAGATGAGCACGTTGATACAGTGACCCCCAACCTACGAGGCCCCGACATACGATAATTTCAACATGCGATGGCCTCTCAGAGGCCATCGCTTGTTGAAGGCAGCATCAACATACGAGGCTTTTGTATGTCGGGGCCATCGCATAAATGGCTATCCGGCAGCGCTGACTGCTTCAGCTGCCGCCAGATAGCCATTTACTTTGCCCCGTGTGCTTCGGTGATGGTCTCCTACCTGTCCTTGGCGCTCCGGACCGTCCTCTTCATGATCCCCTCCATCGCCGGCGCAGAGACGTCCGGAGCATCAGTGACACCACAGGGACGCGGCTACAGCGATGGAGGGTGACATCCAGGGCAGCGGTGACGGGTCCGGAGCGGCGGGGACTGGTGAGTACAGCTTCCTATACTTTGCATTGCATGGATCCCTCAACATACGATGGTTTCAACAAACGATGGTTCATTTGGAACAGATTTCCATCGTATGTTGAGGGACCACTGTACTCTGGTTTCTAGGGCAATAAAACAGGCAATGAAAACAGAGAGAGTAGTGGAATTAAATACTTATAAACATAAATACAAAACACTGAGACTAGCAAAAGAAAATAGCAATAAAAAATAGCAGCAAAAGATATAATGCAACAAAATTAATATTAATACGTAAGGTGACTAGGGTATATGTGTAAAAAAGCTCAAAATTACAGAGAGCTTTCAATAAGCTCATTGAAACCTAGGGGCATTAAAGTGTGTAATTTATAGATCCAATAGTTTTCTCTTCTTTTTAACATGGAAAAATGCTGAGGGATCTCTCTGGAGATACCTTCAATAGGGATAACTAATATAACTCCAAAATCAGAGTTATGGCATTCCACCAGGTGCCTAGAAACACTATGCAGCATAAACCCTTTGGTATTACTCCTATGTTTATTAATTCTGTCTCTCAGGCAGTGAGTAGTGCACCCAATGTACTGTAGACCACAAGGACACTGCAGTAGATAAATAATAAATTTGGAGTTACAATTTAAAAATTGACTGTATAGAGAAAGATTCATTAGAGGTCCTGGAGGTAAAAGCCTTTGCCGTATTGGGTACCTGGGCACAGCATTTACATCTAGGGGCACCGCTCCTGTAGCTACCTGTTTTATCCAAGAATGTAGAGTTGGAATGCCTGATGTTCTTCAGCCTACTAGGTGCTAGAATATTATGGAGGGTGCAGTTTCTCCTGAATGTAACCCCTGGTCTCGACAGTTAACATTGGCTAAGATAAGGATCCTGTAGTAAAACATGCCACTGTTTAGAGAGGATTTTTTTTTAATCTTTATTTTCTCTGCAAAAGTTAGTGATGAAATTAATAGACCATTTCGGATTGGACTGAGTAGTTGTCAACGCAGTGTTTGACATATTACTATTATGTCTACCAGGTTGAAAGCATTCCTGTTGTGTCAGCTTACTTTATTAAAAGAATAGTCAATTAGATTTTTGGGGTAGTGTTTCGCACAAAACTTAGCCTTTAATATCTTGCTCTGTTCATGAAAGTCACCCTCTGAAGAGCAATTTCGCCCAATCCGTTTAAACTGGCCAAAGGGTATATTCGTAATCCACTTGCTATAATGCGCAGTAGAGAATTCTAGATAGCTTTTACGATCGACTTTAAAAAATAAGTTCTGGTCTGTAATTTATCCGAATTATCCTGAAACTCTAACACGTCTAAAAACTCTGCATTGTTATTAAAAACCGAGTGTGAAACTAAGACCCCAGTTGTTATTATTGAGAGCAGATAAAAATTCACGTAACGTTACATTTATGATTTCTTTTTTTTTTTTTTTATCTGGAGTGGGAATCTTGTGGAATTAAAGTATTTAAATATTAAAGGCTAGGTTCCATGCGAAAAACTACCCCAAAAAACGAATTGACTATACTTTTAATAAAGCTAGTAAGCTGACACAACAGGAATGCTTTCAACCTGGTAGACATAATAGTAATATGTCAGACACTGCGGTGGCAACTACTCATTCCAATCCGAAATGGTCTATTAATTTAATCACTAACTTCTGCAGAGAAAATAAAGATATTAAACAAATCCTCTCTAAACACTGGCATGTTTTACTATAGGATCCTTATCTTAGCCCATGTTTACCCACGAGACATCACTTTTTATCTGCTCTCAATAATAACAACTGGGGTCTTAGTT
Source organism: Hyla sarda (assembly GCF_029499605.1). Taxonomy (NCBI): domain Eukaryota; kingdom Metazoa; phylum Chordata; class Amphibia; order Anura; family Hylidae; genus Hyla; species Hyla sarda. The sequence continues at coordinate 161,715,294 of NC_079195.1, read as the reverse complement.
TCACACGATCTGTTTTTAATAACAATGCAGAGTTTTTAGACGTGTTAGTGTTTCATGGTAATTCGGATAAATTACAGACCAGAATTTTTTTTTTAAAGTCGATCGTAAAAGCTATCTAGAATTCTCTACTGCACATTATAGCAAGTGGATTACGAATATACCCTTTGGCCAGTTTAAACGGATTAGGCGAAAATGCTCTTCAGAGGGTGACTTCCATGAACAGAGCAAGATATTAAAGGCTAGGTTTCGTGTGAAACACTACCCCAAAATCTCATTGACTATTCTTTTAATAAAGTAAGCTGACACAACAGGAATGCTTTCAACCTGGTAGACATAATAGTAATATCTCAAACACTGCGGTGACAACTACTCAGTCAAATTCGAAATGGTCCATTAATTTCATCACTAACTTTTGCAGAGAAAATAAAGATATAAAAAAAATCCTCTCTAAACAGTGGCATGTTTTACTACAGGATCCTTATCTTAGCCAATGTGAACTGTCGAGACCAGGGGTTACATTCAGGAGAAACTGCACCCTCCATAATATTCTAGCACCTAGTAGGCTGAAGAACATCAGGCATTCCAACTCTACATTCTTGGATAAAACAGGTAGCTACAGGAGCGGATATTATGGAGGGTGCAGTTTCTCCTGAATGTAACCCCTGGTCTCGACAGTTCACATTGGCTAAGATAAGGATCCTGTAGTAAAACATGCCACTGTTTAGAGAGGATTTTTTTTATATCTTTATTTTCTCTGCAAAAGTTAGTGATGAAATTAATGGACCATTTCGAATTTGACTGAGTAGTTGTCACCGCAGTGTTTGAGATATTACTATTATGTCTACCAGGTTGAAAGCATTCCTGTTGTGTCAGCTTACTTTATTAAAAGAATAGTCAATGAGATTTTGGGGTAGTGTTTCACACGAAACCTAGCCTTTAATATCTTGCTCTGTTCATGGAAGTCACCCTCTGAAGAGCATTTTCGCCTAATCCGTTTAAACTGGCCAAAGGGTATATTCGTAATCCACTTGCTATAATGTGCAGTAGAGAATTCTAGATAGCTTTTACGATCGACTTTAAAAAAAAAATTCTGGTCTGTAATTTATCCGAATTACCATGAAACACTAACACGTCTAAAAACTCTGCATTGTTATTAAAAACAGATCGTGTGAAACTAAGACCCCAGTTGTTATTATTGAGAGCAGATAAAAAGTGATGTCTCGTGGGTAAACATGGGCTAAGATAAGGATCCTATAGTAAAACATGCCAGTGTTTAGAGAGGATTTGTTTAATATCTTTATTTTCTCTGCAGAAGTTAGTGATTAAATTAATAGACCATTTCGGATTGGAATGAGTAGTTGCCACCGCAGTGTCTGACATATTACTATTATGTCTACCAGGTTGAAAGCATTCCTGTTGTGTCAGCTTACTAGCTTTATTAAAAGTATAGTCAATTCGTTTTTTGGGGTAGTTTTTCGCATGGAACCTAGCCTTTAATATTTAAATACTTTAATTCCACAAGATTCCCACTCCAGATAAAAAAAAAAAAAAAGAAATCATAAATGTAACGTTACGTGAATTTTTATCTGCTCTCAATAATAACAACTGGGGTCTTAGTTTCACACTCGGTTTTTAATAACAATGCAGAGTTTTTAGACGTGTTAGAGTTTCAGGATAATTCGGATAAATTACAGACCAGAACTTATTTTTTAAAGTCGATCGTAAAAGCTATCTAGAATTCTCTACTGCGCATTATAGCAAGTGGATTACGAATATACCCTTTGGCCAGTTTAAACGGATTGGGCGAAATTGCTCTTCAGAGGGTGACTTTCATGAACAGAGCAAGATATTAAAGGCTAAGTTTTGTGCGAAACACTACCCCAAAAATCTAATTGACTATTCTTTTAATAAAGTAAGCTGACACAACAGGAATGCTTTCAACCTGGTAGACATAATAGTAATATGTCAAACACTGCGTTGACAACTACTCAGTCCAATCCGAAATGGTCTATTAATTTCATCACTAACTTTTGCAGAGAAAATAAAGATTAAAAAAAAATCCTCTCTAAACAGTGGCATGTTTTACTACAGGATCCTTATCTTAGCCAATGTTAACTGTCGAGACCAGGGGTTACATTCAGGAGAAACTGCACCCTCCATAATATTCTAGCACCTAGTAGGCTGAAGAACATCAGGCATTCCAACTCTACATTCTTGGATAAAACAGGTAGCTACAGGAGCGGTGCCCCTAGATGTAAATGCTGTGCCCAGGTACCCAATACGGCAAAGGCTTTTACCTCCAGGACCTCTAATGAATCTTTCTCTATACAGTCAATTTTTAAATTGTAACTCCAAATTTATTATTTATCTACTGCAGTGTCCTTGTGGTCTACAGTACATTGGGTGCACTACTCATAGGAGTAAACATAGGAGTAACACCAAAGGGTTTATGCTGCATAGTGTTTCTAGGCACCTGGTGGAATTCCATAACTCCAATTTTGGAGTTATTTTAGTTACCCCTATTGAAGGTATCTCCAGAGAGATCCCTCAGCTTTTTTTTTATGTTAAAAAGAAGAGAAAACTATTGGATCTATAAATTACACACTTTAATGCCCCTAGGTCTCAACGAGCTTATTGAAAGCTCTCTGTAACTTTGAGCTTTTTTTTACACATATACCCTAGTCACCTTACGTATTAATATACATTTTATTGCTATTTTCTTTTGCTAGTCTCAGTGTTTTGTATTCATGTTTATAAGTATTTAATTCCACTACTCTCTCTGCTTTCATTGCCTGTTTTATTGCCCTAGAAACCAGAGTATCAACGTGCCCATCTGGCCCTATTGCTGTATGTATCATGTATTAATGTGCTTTTATTCCATTAGCGTGGCTGCTATTTGTGTTACTCCTACTTTTGCTAATAATACCGCTGCTACCTTTTATATTTTATTCCTTGTTGATATGTATGCTGCTATTGTATATGCTGCCAGATTTAATGTCTTTCTGTTTTTAATGGCTTTCACACACTATTACCTGCTACTATTCAGTATCGACAACGCTCTAATGCTCTAACAATATATAGATTTGCTTTGTTGATTCATGACTGCATATATTCATCTGTTTATCACTTGTTATAATGTTACCTTTGTGTATAGTTGTCCCTGGATTCGCTTCATATACTTACTCTGCTTTTCATTTATTTTTATTGTCAGGAGCGCCGCGAGTGGTCTCTGATACATGTATGACTTTGCCTCTGACAGCGCGAGGCTGTCTATTCGGCAGACTTTTATCAATGGGTTTACTCCTCCGCGATGTTACTGTTGGGTTGTCATCAGGTGATCATCGACCCAGGCGACGCATCCTTGACTACACAGGCTGAAGCTCCACTATACCTTGCTGGATTTCACATGAGCATGGCTACGATTTGTTTATTTACTTTTTTACTGAACCTCGCTCTCATGCAGCACTACCGGTGCATGTGAACGCAGGGCATGCTGTGACCTTTAGTTATGAAACAATGTTACTATTAATTGCATGATTTTATTTAATTTCTTTCTGTGTATTCCATTTTAACTATATGTGAATGTGCAAGTCATCTACTACTCGTTTTCAAACACAATTCTTGATCTGTATTTTTTGTATAGCTCCGCCCACCTTAAGTTGGTGCTCATTTTAGTGTATATAAAGCACTGTTTGTGTTCGGTCCTGTATGCCAATCTGATGAAGGAGGATTGAGCCTCCAAAATGAGTCATTGGAATTTATATCAATAAATATAGTGCTAATGGTCACTTTCCTACAAACTCTGGAACTATGAATATCGCCTACAGATAAGATTCCTCTTTTTTTTTTTTGTCACTTTATCTTACCACCTAATGCAGGCTCAGTCTCTTATCCTTTGTGCGCTCTGACCACCCCCCCACGCACACCCTTCCTGTCTCGGCTGGTGATTTGCTAAGCAAACTGTCGCTTCTCTTCAGCAGCAGCCAGGGGTGGACTGACAACACTCAGGGCCCCCGGACCAAAGTAAGGGCCCTCTGCAATGCTCTGCTGCTGGTCACACTTCTGCCCCTATTCTACCCAAATCCCTCCACCAGCCCTACTAAATTAACTAAATTTTGTATATAAGAAACACTTTAAGGTAGGTAAAATAATTTTCCATGACCAATAATACCAGTATACAAGGAGCAAATATATACCACCACACAATAACTGGATAATACCACCATACTGTACTGAATAAAACCACTATACACAGACCAGTATACTATACAGGATCTGTATACAATATGTGATTATATACAGAACCATATGGCAGTAGCTATCAGCTTTACACAGGATCTTTATACCATGTAAGTGATTTCAGTTACATCAAGGCACTCACAATTACGTCTTTTCTGATCGGAGGCATTCTCTTTCCTTTTCTTCTCCATCCGGATCAGACCGTCATGTCACATCTGCAGGACAAACAAGTTAGACCCTGCAATTTTCCAGTGCTTACCCGCCCCCCCCCCCCCCCCTACACCATCTTTCCATCTATAAGCCCCTGTTATAAAGCCCTCCTTGGATACCCCCCTCCCCATTCGGTGTGGACAGCAGTTTTTCCCCCTCTCCCCCCCCCCCCCCTTACCAGGTTGAAAAAAAAAATGATGCTCACCTGATGTCCCACGCAGCGATCATCTCCTCAGCAGCAGGGGCCCGCATCTTTCTTCCTCCACAGTGCAGGCGCTGATGAGTGATGTTATTGGTGCCTGCGCTGCGTGGGGGCGAAGGTCACGTCTTCCTCTGTGTAAGTCGCAGATGTGACTCACACAGAGGGGACACCTTCTCGAGAAGACAGCTCTGTCTGCCTGGGGATCTAGGACGAGTGTCCTGGATCCCCAGTAGCAGCGGCAGCGGGCCTTTACCTGGCCAGGCCCTCAGACCACAGCCGGTCTTTCCGCCCCTGGCAGAAGCTTGCCTCTGAGGGTGTGGGCCAGAGTGTGTTGAGGTGCCTGCATTAGGAGGTGAGAGAGGGGGTGGGGGTCCTTTTGGATAGGGGATAAATTTAATTGAGTGGAATATCCCTTTACTGTTGGTTGTATAATCACCGTTATAGCAATAGTTTTAGTTATAGTTTTTTTTTTTTTTTTAACTCCAGGGTCACAGGAATACTGTAGTTCGCATTACTACAATTTTTACACAACTCCCATAAACTATGTATAACAAACAGCCTGTTTGGCTTAGCTACCTATCCTCTGGAGGCCACAACCTGGACAGAGGATCTTAGAGCTCAACGTAAATGCAATTCTCATTCTTATACTAGCAGAGCTGAAGGTATAAAACTAGCAGGTCTATGTTTGCCCCCACATAATGTTCATTTGGTAGGGATGGGTGTGTTGGGGATGAATGTTTTCCTACTTTCTGTATGTTCACTGTGTTTTCACTGGTGGTTGGACTTATCAGCATCTTCCCCACTTCCTGTTTTTTTTTTTTTTTTTTAAAGCCCCAAGTATCTGGTGGTCAATGCAGATGAAGGGGAGCCAGGGACCTGTAAAGATCGTGAGATTATGAGGCACGATCCACACAAGCTGGTGGAAGGATGTCTGGTTGCTGGGCGCAGCATGGGAGCACGAGCTGCTTACATCTACATACGAGGAGAGTTTTACAACGAGGCCTCAAACCTTCAGGTAATGGTCAGGCCAGGATTGTGGGGAAAAAAAAAACATTCTATGAAGGTGGTTTAGCAGCCTCTGGTTACTATCTGTCTAGAATTTACAGTTGTAAGGTAGTATGTGAATAAATGCAATGATGGTTATTATAGGTCAGTTGTATAGCTTTGTGTTAGGATCAGTTTTTATCACGTTTTTGCCTCCTGTTGAAACATGTTTTATTGAATTTTTGTCAAAAGGACCCATTCATTGATCCATCGGTTTTCAATAGGACATCTGTCAGTGTCACTTGTGTCTGTTTGACAATTTCAGGGTTCACTTACACAGCCAGATCTTCTGCGGCTTTCCCGCTGCTGGTTTAAGTCACAGTAGTTTTTCGGCAGATTACATTAACTTAAATGGGGTCTGCTGCAGATTCCGCAACCCCCCCCCCTCGCATCGGTGCAAAAGATACAGCCGCGTGAACGTACCCTTACTCAAGATCGGTTTAGGACAGACAGATGCAGACTGTCTCAGCCCGCCTATTTCTGTCCTGTCAAAAAAGAACAAACATGATTTCAGCTGTTCCATTTTTTGTGTGCAATACAAGGCTATGGCAACAGGATGCAGAAGGGTGGGTTGTTGAAACATCCTGTTTGCCTTTCCTTTTTTTTTTTTTATTAAAACCTGCAATTAGCTTTAATACTAATACCAATACAAGGCAAAAAACAGATACAAACAGTTGATTTTAAAGCTTCCTGTACAAAAAAAACCTTAGATTTAACAATTTGCCGGAAACTACAACTGTCTGGTTTTGCTCATAGCGACAAACTCAGATTTCATTCTATTTGAGAAAAACCTGTGTAGTGGAAGAGTGTTGTTGCAGTTGTCCATAGCAACTAATCAGATTTCTTTTTTTTTAAATTTATTTATTTTTTAAAGGTCTCTAAAAAAATTAAGCAACTGCACCAATCTCCTTTGATAGTGTTTTTGCAAAAGTGTTTAACACTATCCTGCATAGACACCTGGTACTGCTGCTAAGAGCAGACACACTGGGATCTGAGAGTCTGTAGTAAACAGCAGATGCCCTCAGCCTAGCTCAGGGAGCAGGGGGAGTGACCACGATGTCTTTGAGTAAACTGTGCATGCGCCCGCAGTGTACTACAGACTCACAGATCCCTGTGTTTCTGCTCGTAACAACGGATTGCTGCTACAAGCAGATATGCAGGACACACTGGTGCGGCAGGGAGCGCACTCTAGCTACGAATGCGCTATGTGTGACCCTGCCCTGAGGGTATGTTCACAAGTGCATATTTTTTATGCAAAATCTGCTACAGTATATCTACAGCAGATAAGGCACATTAGGGCTGCACAATTTGCATAAAATGTGCAATTGTGATTATGGGGGTAAATATTAGGATATACGATTGTGATATACTAAACAAATGGGACACACCCACCCCCACCCCAATTTTATGTACAATCCCCTCCAGTGTGCATACCACTGTTTCTCTTGATTCTGTCCCCAGCAGTGCTTAGGTAATCGCACATTTTTTTTGAAAGGGCAAATTGACATATCACAAAACACAAAAATCATGATGCAATTTCGATATATCATTCAGCCCCAATGCATATGTAGAAATATAGGATTACATCCCTTCCCCTTCATCCAACCTTTACTTCCTTGGTTGAACTTGATGGACTTTTTTTTTTTTTTTTTTTTTTTTTGTCAAACATACTAACTATGTAACTTTAACTATGTGGTTTTAGGCAGATAGAAAGAAAAGTGTTCATGCTTCCCCCCCCCCCAGTAGCTGTGGCACAACTGTCCTATGTCTGGTATTGCAACTGGTACTGTGTATGTTAGGTCTGCCTATTCTGTTATATTACAAAACGTAAACAGTTGCAGTAAATTGTAGTTTCAAGCACAGCACATGTGGAAGGGAAATCAGCTGTGCTGCAATGGGTGGGGTGGCTGATGTGTGGGAGGGAGAAAAGTGACCTTACACTTACAAACGAGATCCTAGGACTAGTATTGTAGTTGGAGGGAGGGAACTCCAACAGGAAAAATTCATTTCACAAAAAGAAAGCAGCAGCGTTATGCTGGACTTGCAACACAGTCATTTAGCCCCAAGACGAGCACGGATCCTTCCTGAGCAAGTTCATTACGCTCTACCAGGTAAGTACTTAAAGGAGTACTCTGCTCCAGTCATCTTATCCCCTATCCAAAGGATAGGGGATAAGAAGTCTGATCGCGGGGGTCCCCAGACCCCGTGATATCTGCAGCGGCGCCCCGCCGTCATCAATACAGAGCACACTGGCTCCGCCCCGCTCCCTTAATACAAGTCTATGGGAGGGGGTGTGACGACCGCCACACTCCTTCCCATAGACTTGTATTGAGGGGGTGGGGCATGACATCGCAGGGGCGGAGCCGTGACATCACAATGCTGTCCCCTGCATTGTGCTCTGTAGTGATGACGGCGGGGTGCTGCTGCAGAGATTGCGCTGGACCCCAGCGATCAGACATCTTGTCCCCTATGTTTTGGACAGGGGATGTCTGGGGCGGAGTACCCCTTTAAGTCACCTTATGTTGGATAACCCCTTTAAAGGGGTACTCCGGTGCTTACACATCTTATCCCCTATCCAAAGGATAGGGGATAAGATGCCTGATCGCGGGAGTCCCGCAGCTGAGGACGCCCGGGATCATGCACGCGGCACCTTGTTTGTAATCAGTCCCCGGAGCGTGTTCGCTCCGGGTCTGATTACGGTCGACCGCAGGGGCGGCGGCGTGTGACGTCACGCCCCCGCTCCCGTGTGATGTCACGCTCCGCCCCTCAATGCAATCCTACGGGAGGGGGCGTGATAGCTATCCCGTAGGCTTGCATTGAGGGGCGGAGCGTGACGTCACACGCAGACGGCCCTGCGGTCGACCGAAATCAGACCCGGAGCGAACACGCTCCGGGGACTGATTACAAACAAGGTGCCCCGTGCATGATCCCGGGGTCCCCAGCTGCGGGACTCCCGCGATCAGGCATCTTATCCCCTATCCTTTGGATAGGGGATCAGATGTGTAAGCACCGGAGTACCCCTTTAATGCTATTGATATGGAATGAAGTGATAATGGTTTCTGGCATTTATAACCTGGGCTGTAGGTTGCAGCACAGTGAGTTCCATTGCATATTCAGTGTTTATACAGGTACTGTGGCTAGTTAATGTGTACAGCTATGTTTGGCTTGACTGCTTATCTACAATCGCATGCGGATGAGTCGCTGGTACTTGAATAAACATTGAATAGGCTGCAGTTGCTTCATTAGACTGATTATTGAGGCTCCTGTTCACTGTGAAAAACAGCACAGAAATTCAGTGAGGGAACAGATTAACTGCTGCCCATTAAAGTCTAGAAAGAGGGAGATGGAGGGGAATGATCAGAGAGAGAGAGCCGAAAGGAAATAAAGACTGCAAATCGATGACACAAGTTTGTGAGTAATAGGAAAATAAGCTTCAGTCCCTGACTTCCTGATTGACTAATGGGCTTTTCCATGCAGATTCTGCTTAGAAAATTAACTAGTTATTTCTTCTGGCAGAATCTGGATCCTTGGACATTGCAGCATCATCCCATTGAAGTCAACGGGAGACCGCTGCAAGCGGAATCCGTTCAGAAATTCTATAGTGTGAATGAGGCTGAGCACGTCAGGATGCTGAACTGTTCTCTCCATTGTGACACTGTGAAAGGAGCATTATACTCATAATCAGTAACTGTGATAGAAGTGTCTATTTTCCTTCCTCCCCCTATGGAGAGCTTGTGTAAAACAGTCCATGCAGGAGATTCTATTAGAGAAAATGGTGACCACATTAAGAGTACAGAAACATATGTCATTTTCAGGGGCTCACCATTAAGATCACATGACCCAACTAAAGGAAAGGATTACAGGAATTTTGTTAGAAAGCAATAACTAAATAGGGTAATACTAGCTGAATTACAAATATATGTATATTTACTGGATGACTAGCCACATAATGAATATAAAAAGGTAATTACCGGAATGCTTGTTTAACTTGTAATACTGAATTTTTAACAGGTGGCTATTCGGGAGGCCTACGCTGCAGGTCTTATTGGACGTGATGCCTGTGGCTCGGGTTATGATTTTGATGTGTTTGTGGTGAGAGGAGCTGGCGCTTATATTTGTGGAGAGGAGACGGCTTTAATTGAGAGTATTGAAGGAAAGCAAGGAAAGCCCCGCCTCAAGCCTCCATTCCCTGCGGATGTTGGTAGGCATTTGTTGCTAGGATTATTATAATTTTGTAATCTTCTCTGAATAAATAGTAGCAGATAAGTATTATCCAAACACACAGTTGCCCATGTAATTTTAAGGTGACCTTACATGCTTTGATAATACACAGATTTACCCACTTGTTCCAATGGGGGAGATTTATGAAAACCTGTGGACAGGCATTCTTAACAAGGCCTGTGGAAAATGAAAGAAGCGATCTGATTGGTTGCTATGGGCAACTGGGCAACTTTGCCTGTCCACAGGTTTTGATAAATCGCTTGTGGTAATTATTTAGTATTGAATTTGAAGTCATTACTGTAGTCTTTACACATTGAGGTGATAACTCAAATTGCAGGAGGAGGCTTCTGCAGGCAGTTACAGTATTTTATACATTTATACATTTATACTTTATACGTTAACCCCTTAAGGACACCTTTTTTTTTTTTTCAGCATTTTCGTTATTTCTTCTTTGCCTTCTAAGAGCCATAACTCTCTGATATTTTCATCTACAGACACATATGAGGGCTTGTTTTTTGCATGACCAATTGTACTTTGTAATTACATCACTTATTTACCATAACATGTATGGCAAAACCAAACAAATATTTGAACTGGAAAATTGAAAAGAAAACCACAGTTTTGCAAATATTGGGTTTAGTTTTCACGCTGTACACTTTACAGTACAAATTACATGTTTTCTTCATTCTGTGAATCAATGCGATATAAAAAAATTTTTTTTGTTTTTTTACAAAATAAGTGTGTTTAAAATTGCCCTTTTATAACCTTCTCATTTTTCCAAATATGGGGCTGTATGAAAGCTCATTTTTTTTGTGCTGTGATGTGTGGTTTTTATCGGTACCACTTTTGCATAAACGGAAGACTCTTGTATCGCATTTTTAGTAATTTTGGGGTGAATTTGATGTGACAAAAAAGCAGCAATTTTGGACTGCAGGCGATCCGATCAGCCATTAGAACAACCACATTGCCACAGATGCGGCAAGAGCGTACCTGTATGGGGACTAAAAAAATGAACGAAAAAGTTAATAAAAGTGAATGAACCCTTTCCCTACTAAAAGTTTGAATCACCCCCTCTTTTCCCATTTAAAAAAAAAATAATGTTAACAAATACGTGGTATCGCTGCGTGCAAAACTGTCCAAACTATTAAAATATAATGTTAATTAAATCGCACAGTCAATGGCGTACCTGTGGAAAAAAAAAATTGTGCATTTTTGATCATTTTACCGATAAAAACTACAGATCACATCGCCAAAAAATCAGCCCTCACACATCACTTTATATGAAAAAAGTTATATAGGACCATTTTAAGCATACTTATATTCATACAAAAAGTTATCTTTTTTTTTATTTTTTGATTAGTAAAATAAAAACACTAGAGGAATGAAAAGGGCTGCACTCACTCACAAATCTTCTTAAAAATGCTTTATTCTATGTCTGATTAGGAGTACATATGTTGCATTATAGAAGGAAACTGCAGTGCCAGTCTGATTGTGGGAGGTCCGACCGGCTAATGCCAGTGTCCTCTACCTCACTAAAAGGTCGACAGACATGCCCCCTCCATTCAGCTCTATGGGAAAGGCGGGGATGCACAAACGCTGCATCGCCGCCTCTCCCATAGAGATACTTGGAGGGGGTGTGTCGGCCGCGGCGTCCTGCTGCGACTGACACATCTCCTGCATGGGAGAGCTGCAGCGGTGCCCAACGATGAGACACTTAAGTGTTTTATGGCTGCAGTACTCATTTCAATGGTATATTTACACATACAGTATTCTACGCAGATTTGATGCTGCAGATTTCAATGTAAACTAAATGACTAAACACAACATCAAATCTGCGCAGTATACTGTATGTGTGAATAGACCCTAAGGGGTTACATTGTTTGACTTTGGTACTGGGTAGTCTACCTGCACTGTAAAGAAGAGAAAAGGCTTAATAGAGGAGATTTATCATTGCATTTAGAACTTTTTGTTTGGTTACCTTTGCACTTTTTATGGCACTTTTGTAGGTACACAAAGTGGCAAACAGCCTTACCTAAGCAACTTTCAGTTTTCACTTTGCAGTGGTTGCAAATTTATGAAGTCGCAAACCTAAGCCAGGTCAGACCTGGCTTACAAAATTGCCTTTGGAGAGCACTTATAAAGTTGCACAAATAGTTGCAATTGCAACTTTTTGTGCAAAAAGTCACAGAGGAGAGAAGAAATCATACAAAATAGTGTTATGAAGTGATTTGTTTTTTGCTTATGTACGCCAAATGTATCAACTCCCCTTTATAGTATGATAAATGTATTGAACATTAGCAAAACCAAAGCGGAAAAAATGACTTTGAAATTCACTTACTAAAGACAACAATGATAAATCTCCCCCAATGAGTTTCAATGTGTAAGCTATACGCTTGTCTAGAAACTGACTATACAGAGAGGAATTACCTGCAGTACTGTACCAAGTACCAAAGAGCCATGGATATATTAAGTAAGGGGCACTTATGGTGGGATTAGATTAACAAATTAAAATTGCTTGCTTTCTTTAAGGTGTTTTTGGCTGCCCAACAACTGTTGCTAATGTAGAGACTGTTTCTGTGGCCCCCACTATATGTCGCCGCGGTGGATCCTGGTTTGCTGGCTTTGGCCGGGAAAGAAATTCTGGAACCAAACTGTTTAACATCTCTGGACATGTCAACAATCCATGCACTGTGGAGGAGGAGATGTCCATCCCGCTGAAAGAGCTTATAGAAAGACATGCAGGTACTCGTGATGAAAGAGCAAAATGGCATAATTAATCCTATATCATTTTTATTTGCATTTAGATGGTAAATATGGCCTTTACCAGAACATTCCTCATTCTATATAAAGAGGCCTTAAAGGTGTAGACTAGTGTAGAAAAACTTATCCCCTGTCCTAAGGATAGGGGATAAGTTTCAGATCGCGGGGTGGTCTGAGCGCGGTGCCCCCCCCCCCCCCTCCCGCGATCTCCCGTACCGTGCCATGGCTCGAGAGCACGTGTCGACCAACACACGAAGCGGCGGCTGACACGCCCCCTCAATACAGCGCTATGGCAGAGCCGGAGATTGCCGGAGGTATTGAGGGGGCGTGTTGGCCGCCGCTTCATCCGTTGGTCGACACGTGCTCTCTGGGGCCCCCCGCGATCTGAAACTAAGTTGTTTTACACTGAACTACTCCTTTAACAGTCTTTTGGTGTGGTGTTTGTTGAAGCTATAGTGATAAAATGTTTTATTTTTTACCCCTTTGTGGAAATTTGATTCTTGTAGGTGGTGTTATTGGTGGTTGGGACAACCTGCTTGCTGTAATCCCAGGTGGTTCCTCCACTCCTCTCATACCCCGGTCAGTGTGTGATGATGTTCTCATGGACTTTGATGCTTTGATACAGGCACAGACTGGTCTAGGCACAGCAGCTGTCATTGTAATGGATAAATCAGTAAGTGTTGCTAATAAATTGTTGTATATGCCTGTGCAATCCATTGATCTCAGGGAATTCACTTCCGACCACTTTTTTTTTTTGCAGACTGACATTGTTCGTGCTATTGCGCGGCTTATAGAATTCTATAAACATGAAAGTTGTGGTCAGTGCACCCCCTGCAGGGAAGGTAAGCTGACTGATGAAAACTGTTCTGTAGATCCTTATGTATCATTATTTATTCTGTAGATCCAACAGATCCTTAAAGGGGTACTCCATTGAAAAACATTTTTTTTTTTTCAAATCACCTTGTTCCAGAAATTATGCAGATTAGTAAATTACTTCTATAAAAAAAAAATCTTAATCCATCCATCACTTTGATCTAAAGGAAGTTGAGTAGTTTTTTTTCTGTCTGACCACAGTGCTCTCTGCTGACAGCTCTGTCTATGTCAAGGACTGTCCAGAACAGAAGAGCACTGAGGTCAGTCTGAAAAGAACAGCTTAACTTCCTGTGGATCATACGGCAGGATTAATATTTTTTAATAGAAGCAATTTACAAATCTGTTTTAACTTTCTGGAACCAGTTGGAAAAAAAAATCCCAACGGAGTACTCCTTTAAGTGACAGGAATATGTCTTTCAATGTTATTCTATAAATGGGCACGGTCATTTATTAAACAATTAAAATCATAGAGACATGTCAAAAGACATGAGTGTTCAACCCCAACTCATTTAGAATAAACCTGGAGGAGTGTGCACTTAGCACGTTCTCTTCCAGATATGTGTCTCACTCGTTCTAGTGGTTGGTCTGGGCCTAAGCACTCAAACCCAGTCCATTTAAAAACTTTTGACCCTAGGATAACATAAGACACTGTGCCTGTGCTGTATACACAGTTATAAATGTAGTCCTGCATCTGCAGATCTTGGGGAGCTTTTTTTTTTTTTTTACACAGGCTTTGTACAGTACATCTTGCCTGCTTTGTCATTGTGTTGTCTAACAAACCTGGGTTTCTTGTTTTTCTTTCTACTTCTTGTAAAAAAGTTTAATCAAAATTTTCCTGTCCGCCTTCAGTAGTGATTGTCATTAAAGGGGTACTCCACTGGAAAACATTTTTTTTTTTTTTTAAATAAACTGGTGCCAGAAAGTTAAACAGATTTGTAATTTTTTTCCTAAAATGGACAGAGAGGTCAGCAGAGTGCACTGTGGTTAGACAGAAGGGAAATCCAAAAAGAAAAGAACTTCCTGTGGATTATACAGCAGCTGATAAGTACTGGAAGGATTAAGATTTTTTAATAGAAGCAATTTACAAATCTGTTTTAACTTTCTGGCACCAGTTGATTTAAAAAAAAGTTTTCCATTGGAGTACCCCTTTTAAGAAAATGTTGGCTTATGCTGAGCAATTTCATTTTTTTGTGAAATGCCTTTTAGGTGTTGACTGGATGAACAAAGTCATATGGCGAATGTGTCAAGGAAATGCCCGTCCAGATGAGATTGACATGTTGTGGGAAATTAGCAAGCAGATTGAGGGCCACACTATCTGTGCTTTGGGAGATGGCGCTGCTTGGCCTGTGCAGGTATTTTATTTATTTATTTTTGTACTGAAAACAATGCACATTCAATAATTTGCTGGGATTAGGTCACAAGCATTCATGTTGCCAAATCTATTAAGTAAATATATGCATATTAAAGTATACTATAAAGTATGGAATGTTGGAAAGTTTAAAAATGTGATACCACTTTCTGCCTATTCAAAATGTATACACAACTTTGGTTAATATAGTAGAAGATAAGGGGAAAAAAAAAGCTTTTTGTGTGTTCCTCATAGTTGGATTTTTAGCACAACAGAAGTATTCTGAGAGAGACCTGAAGCTTCCATTGATTTTAGAGGTTGAATATATACCCAACATGTGTATAATGTATGAAAGCAGCAGTGATGCTAGGAATATATTCCTCTTTCCAACTGGTCCAATATCTCTTGCAGGGTTTGATTCGTCACTTCCGTCCAGAGTTGGAGGAACGTATGAAACAATTTAATGCAGCCAAGAGACAGCAAGCCAGCAGCTGAAACGGTCCTGAACGCTCTGTATAAAAGATTGCAATTTTTATTTATACAGGAATACTACTGCATAACCCTCCATATGTGTGCTAATAAATCAGAGCTTTCTCAACTGACTTTTGTTGTCTAGAAGTTTCTGTAAACTCCATAGAAGGGAGATTACCGTATATAATTGAAAACAAAGCTTAATTTGTGAATACAACTCTTTATTTTACTTATGGATACATAGCAATTTTGAAAGGTCACTGAGTTCGAGAGCCAGTGAGGACACTGCGATATGTGCCAGGGAACAATAGGGAAAGGGCAGAGTCTGTCATCATGGCTGTGAGCCCCCACACCTTGTGTCCTGGGAGCTGGAAGACTGGTAGAGTGTAGGCATAGCGCCCACGCTGGCGGAAACACGTGTATCCATGAATGGAGCTTGTACATGCCAGTGAAAGTTGGAGAGTAAGAAGTGATTCCACCTAAGAGCCAGATAAGAAATCATGCAAACATTTGTAGGTGAAATTCTTCAGTGCAGAGCATAGCTAAAAGAAAGAGGCCACCTGTGGGTCTTGGTGCTGCTCATACTGTCTGTTTTTTAGTCATATTAAAGAGGTTGGGTATTTCTTTTTCACATGTGATAGAACCTGTATTATGTGCAACTTATTAATATTTCGTTGTAAAAAACTATCCCACACTAAACATGGCTGCTGGTGAGGGGGGGGGGGGTGCATGGGGCATGTGACTAGACTATCACTGGCCTCTGTAGAGAAAGGGGAAAAATGCTGCTCAAACTAGTGTAAAGTGAGCATGTCTGGGCAGGTGACATGTTTAAAATATTCTTACAGCTCATCTGTTGTCTAAAGAGGCACTATTTATCCAGATTAATAGTACTCTTATTAATAATATTATAGTGGCAACAGATTTCGTAGCACTTCACTCGTTTGAGGGTACATAAAGACAAGGATCAGCCATTACAATATTACATACTAAATATTCAAACAGAAGTGAGAGCTTACAGTCTATGAGGGAGCAGGCAATGAGGAAGCGAGGCAGAGACTAGGTGGACCACAGATGAGGACTTTTCTACCACTTCCTACCATTAAGTGATGGTGGAAAGTGGTAGAATGAGGCAGGTATATTTTTAATGTGTATTACAACAGTAATACACATTTGTAAAAGGGACCAAAGGACAGATTTTTTTCCTCACCGGATAACCCCTTTTAAAGACCATGAGTTTTAGCTGTTTCGCTAGTAAAAAAATAAATAATTTGAGATGTTTTTGTGTTGCAGGTGACAAAGTTAAAAGGGACTAAATAAAGGGAGTGAAAGGTAGCATACACATCAACGTGTAGCATAACTCTTAAGACAGTGAGCTTGCAGCCCGGGAGTTATTGTAGTGTCACACACTAAGGTGGAAATGTCCGGTTTAGGTAGATAAGTCAATAGGGGAAAAACAAGAAGTTTTGAAAACATTAAGTTTCAGATACAGGGACTTGATGATTGAGACAGCAGACAGTCAGGCAATGGTATTTTGTAGTAGTGGAGGGTTAATATCATCGGAAGAAATATATAGCTGCGCGTCATCAGCATAGAGATGGTACTGGAAACGAAATTAGTTTGTCTAATGGGGATTGTGTAGAGAGAAAAGAGGAGAGTACCTAAGACTGATCCCTAAGGATTCCCGACAGTAAGGGGAATCGGACAGGAAGCAGAGCTGGAAATAATACAGTATAGGAGCAGTCAGTTAGGAAGAAAACCATGAGAGAGCTGTCAGGAGATTAGGGACATTGGTTAGGGCAGTTTCTTTGGAGTGTAGGGAGCGGAAAGCCAGACTGTAAGGCCGGATTCACACTACGTAATTTCCAACCGTAATTCTGCTCAGGAATTTAGGTCAGAAATTCTGCTGCAAAAAGCTTAACAGGGGAGATTTATTAAAACCTGTCCAGAGGAAAAGTTGTCCAGTTGCCCATAGCAACCAGTTTGCCTCTTATTTTTAACAAGGCCTCTTCAAAATAAGAAGCGATCTGATTGGTTGCTATGGGCAACTTTTCCTTTGTACAGTTTTTGATAAATCTCCCTCAACATGCAGGTGAATGGGTTTTCCCTGAACGCATTCACACTGTGGGATTTTCTGGTCCTAATTTCAAAAAATTCTGCCAGAACATTGAACCTACTCAACGTTCTGGTGAAATCCGCTCTGCAAACATTGCCGTCTATGGGGACGGCAATGTCTGCGATGTCTTAGTGCAGATTGATCCAGTCAGCGCTGGCTGTGCTTGGAAGCTTCAGACAGAAGTTTTCCATCTGAAGCTTTGCAAGTGTGAACCAGACATTAAGGGGTACTCCGCTGCTCAGCGTTTGGAACAAACTGTTCCGAACGCTGGAGCTGGTGCCGGGAGCTCCTGACATCATAGCCACGCCCCTAGCAACCAATCAGTTCACTTATTTTATTTTTCAGAAGCTTTTTCAAAAGTTAAATGTGATCTGGTTGGTTGTTGTGGGAAACTGGCCAACCTTTCCTCTGCACAGGCTTTGATAGATCTCCCTCAATGGGTATATTTACATAGGAAACATCTGTTGATTTTCCATTTGGACTTTGCAGGTAGAATATATTCAGCATATTACAGTACCAGCAAAGTGGATCACATTTTAACAGATCTAATTCAAGGTGATCCGTAGTGTAAACCTCTCTCCACAGTCAGGCTGCCATAAACCAGTAAGGGACAGACAATGTCGGAGACACATGCAAATTCTGTACAGTCAGGTACACAGGTATGCTCAGTACAGAGATACACACATGCACGCTCAGTACACACATGTACGCTCAGTACATTCAGGTACACACGTTTGCTCAGTACAGAGACATGTACAGTCAGGTACACAGGTATGCTCAGTACAGAGACATGTACATGCTCAATTCCGTCAGGTACACTTAGTACAGAGACACATGCATGCTCAGTACAGAAACGCATATGCGCGCTTAGTAGAATCACGTACTCATGTACACTCATACAGAGACACACACATGTACGCTCAGTACAGTCAGCTACACACACAAACTCAGTACAGAGACACAAACTTTATATTTGTTTTGTTTTTTTATGTTTAACCTGTTGGAGGACATACCTGTATGCCCTGGTCGCCTGGTACTTGGCATACCAGTTCATACATGTACGTTTTGAGTCCCGTCGATGAAGCAAATGCAGTAGCTACGCTCACTTCATAGACTGTGGGACCCACCGTTTACTCTTCAGATGCCATGATCAATACTAATCACGGCATCTGAAGTATGTGGGGAGCATACAACACTGCAATTGCGGAGTTATGATGGCTGCCAGAGCTCTGCTCACCTGGTCCAGGCTGGCTGCTGTGTTCTTCTCCACTGGTCTGTCATCTGGCAGACCAGAGAAGCAGATAACACTGATTAGTGTTATGTCTGTAAATAAGCTCCTCCTCCAAATAAAAATGAAATTCCCCTCTTTCCCCATTTTAGCCAAAAAATAAATGTAAAAAGAAATCAACATATGTTATCGCCATGTGTGAAAATGTCTGATATATGAAAATATGTTAATGATCCCGTACAGTGAAAAGTGTAAACTTAAATAGCATAAGATGCTGATTTTGGGTCACATCGCATCCCACAAAAAAAAAAAAAAGTAATCAAAGTTTCCCATTCCCTTCCTCCCTAGACTTGAAGTATTTGTCTTGCAGCCACAGGACAAAGCTGAGTTGATGTACAGAGTGAACAAGTTTAGAAGCAGGAGGGGAGGAGAAGTTTATCAGGAAAAAAAAGGGGGTTGTTAAATAAGATATATATATATAAAGTTGTTTTTTTTTTTTATATTGGCTTGCTCTGTTGAGCTATGGTGAAGTACTGTGTGCTATGTGAATAGACTTCATTCAGCTATGGTCTCCTTTCCACTTCTCGTGGCCCTTTTACCTGAATTAACAGGCTACAATATTGTTACACTCCTCCTGACACATGGGACATAGGAACAACTGTAGGGTACGTTAAAGGGGTTATCCAGGAATAGAAAAACCGAGCTAATTTCTTTCAAAAACTGCTTCCTCTCTGTCTCCAGGTTGGTTGTGGTTCTACAGCTCAGTTCCATTGAAGTGAATGGAGCCAAGCTGTAATACCACACAAAACCTGGGGACAGATGTGGAGTTGTTTTTGAAATAAATCATTCTGTTTTTCTATACCTGGATAATCTCTTTAACATGTGCATATTTTGCCTACCGAATGACTTCAATGAGTAGCAAAATCCACTGTAGAATATCTGCAGAAAAATCTGAACGTAGGAACGTACCCTAAGGGTACATTCGCACATGCATATTTTTGCTGCAGATTTTGCTGTTCATTAACTCCAATGGTTAGCAAAATCTGCTGCAGCAGAAATATGTACGTGTGAACATACCCTAAGCGTACATTTACATGATCTGCTGTGGAAATTCAGCCACGGATTACGTATGTGTGAATGTACCCTTAGGGTACGTTCAGACGAGCTGATTAACAGCGTATTTTACGCTGCGGATCCGCCGCTGAAGGACCTCTGTATGCTGCCTTTACGTGTGCCTGCTCGGAGCGGCAATACGCCGCTACATGCAGACAAACTGAAGCTATGTGCGAGTCGCTGCGCATGCGCGGTGTACTTACACACATCGCGCCCGCTCCCCCTGCTCTATGAGCTAGGCAGAGAGCTGATGCGATGTGCGAGTATACTGCACATGCGCGTGGCAACTCGCACATCGCAGTTTCTCTGCTTGTAGCGGCATATTGCCGCTCCGAGCAGGCACATGTAAAGGCAGCATACAGAGGTCCTTCAGCGGCGGATCCACAGCAAAATATGCGCTGTAAATCCGCTAGTCTGAATGTACCCTTAGGCTGGATCCAAAAGAATTTTGAAATATAAAAGGAAGTGCTAAAGCCCCCATACACATAGCAGAATTTCTGACAGGAATCCGGTGAAAAATTCAGCTCAGAAATTCCGATGCAGCATACTCCCATTGTTTTCAGTAGGATTCTACTGTACCGTGCACATCAAAATTTCCACGTCAAAAATGTAAATTTCGGACTTTTCAGCAAGAATGAACATGTCAATTCCTTCTGCAGAAACCGATTGGATTGCAGTCTACGGAGATGGGGCTTTTTCAAGTAGTCCTATCGCCAGGCTTTTTCTGTCAGCGCCTGCTGCCTACAGAATGTCTGGGCGAAATTTTCTGGGCGAACATTCTGCCGTGTAAATGGTGCCTTATTATTCTTCTTTCGGCTGGATTAATTTTTGTCTTATCTCAAAAACTGCAGTAGCATTAATACAAAACATGACACCAGCCAAAAATGTACAAATAAGATCCGTATATTATAGTAATACTTGCCTCTTCTGAATTAGGTTTTGCTGCCAGATCTTCAAGACATCCTATATTTGCTAGGATTGGCACTATTACCATGCCTGTCTTTAAGTACAGAAGGAGGAAAATGTTAGATGAGGCACAACTGAAATGCAAGCATTAACTATATTTCAATTGATTTCCCCTCTTGAATTCGCATTTTGGGTTCTTCCAGAAATCTCTATAAATTTGCGCCAACAGTGTGAGAATGGAGTTGTCAAACAGCTTGGGTGAGATTTATGAAAACCTGTTTAAAGGAACAATGGTGCAGTTGCCCATAGCAACTAATCAGAGCTCCCCCCCCCATGTTTCAGATGCCTTTGAAGGAATAGTGATGCAGTTGCCCATAGCAACCAGATTGCTTCTTTTTAAACAGGTTTCTCTACACAGTTATTGATAAAACTTGTGTAATGGTTAAAGGGGTACTCCGGCCCTAAGACATCTTATCCCCTATCCAAAGGATAGGGAATAAGATGTCTGATAGCGGGAGTCCCGCCGCTGGGGACCCCTGCAATCTTTCATGCAGCACCCACTGCTGGAGGCTTCGTGTCTGAAGGGTCACTACTACTGGGCCAGAGTATCGTGCTGTCACGCCCCGTGCCCTCAATGCAAGTCTACGGGAGGGGGAGTGACGGCCCCCATCGGCGGGTCCCCGCGATCAGACATTTTATCCCCTATCCTTTGGATCCTTTTAGGGCCGGAGTACCCCTTTAAAGAGCTAAATTTTATGTACATACAGCATCCTCATGGTATGTGGGTTTGAATTTGGCAGAAAATAGAAAATCATTTCAGATATCATATGTTTTAAGTGAATTTTACAAATTCAACTGCTGGTAAAAAGTGCATCTCATACTTAGCAGCAATATTTTATGTTAATTGAATAACCTTCACTGGGCTACTAAGGCAAAACTGAGAGGTCAGTGATAATCTCCAACAAGTTGTTGCTGCATGTCAATATCAGCCTGGTGTTTTTATTCAACCTGAAATGCTGCTGCTAAATATGAAGGCACCCTTCACCAGCAGAGTTACCAGCAGGCGTACCTTTCATATCCCACAAAAAAGGTTGTTAGGCTGCATTCACACCACATTTTTGCAATACATTTCCCGTATCGGGTTCTTGATGAAAAACAGATTCCTCAACACTGTACTAAACTGTATCAAAACGAGTGTACACATTTTAACCCGTATACGGTTAAAAAAAACGTATATACGGTTTGAAAAGTGATGTCCGGTTGCATCTGTTTTTAAGAAAAAAAAACGTATACATTTTTAACTTTTTACTCCATTATGAATAAAGTTTCACTTGTTTGATTGAAATTCCAAGAAAAAAAAAAACACTTTTGGCGTGCACTGCGCACGTGCAAAGTCAAAAACCGTACGGAGAAAACGGGATGGAACTGTACGCACATACGGTTCTCTACGGTTACCACTGACTCCCATGTTTTAAAAAAAACGTATAAGGTTTCAATATGGTTTTTCACCCGAACAAAAAACCGTGGTAGGCTACAGTTTTGGGTACGGGGAAAAAACGGACAAAACCGTAAAAGACGCAAAACGGATGCAATTGGATGCATCGTTTGGCATACGGTTTTCAATGTAGAGTCAATGCATACGGTTTTCAATTTGAAAACGTATACGGGAACTGTATTGCAAAAATTTGGTGTGAATGCACTCAGCACCTAATCCAGATCATGTGCATATAATTTTTATGTTTTCAGCACCTATAAAAAGAAATTCTAAAAAGGTTGTTCAATACATGTATGAAGTGTAAAAAAAAAATGCCCCTTTCCCAATAAAACACTGTATTGTCATAAAAAAAGATCAAAAACACAAATCATATATATCTAATAGAAACACAAAAGAAAAAAAGAAGGCGCGCACCTAGTGCAGATTACTTAGGTAAAATAGAGTTAGAGTAAGGAGAAGAGCCGTAGAATTGGCCCATTACCTTGCGATGTTATGCTGAGAGCATAACATCTACTGTAGCGTGTGATTGAGAGAGCAGCCTCTAGATCCCTCCGGTCATCTGGTGCAGGAAACCGGTAACGTCATAGCGAGTAGAGATAGGAAAGAACTTCCAAAAAACGGGACATCAAATAGGGCGCTGCAGCGTGTCCGGTTTCAGGCTGGACTCTACAGTGTAGAGTCCAGCCTGAAACAGGACACGCTGCAGCTCCCTATTTGATGTCCCGTTTTTTGGAAGTTTATATCTATACTCGATATATAAAATAGGTATTGCCACATCCGTAATGACGTGTACTATATAACTATAATGTAAATTATCCCGCACGGTGAACACAGTGAAGAAAAAAAACAAAAATGCGCAGAATTCGCCATTTTTGGTACAAATAGCGGAATAAAAAAGATCAAAAGGTAGCACATATCACAAAAATTATACGAATAAAAAGTACAGCTCATCCCGCAAATAATAAGCCCTCACTCAATGGTGTCGGATGAAAAATAAAGTTGTGGCTGTTGGAAAATGAATGGCAGAAAAAGAATTTTGCTCAGAAGAGGAAAAAGAACATAGAATGCTATATAAAATGGGTATCGCCATAATCGTACTGACCGACATAATAAATATAACATCACTTTTACCGCACAGTGAACGCCATAAAATAATAATAAAAAAGCCAGAAATTTTCCAGTTTTTCACAATATTTTAGAGTATTTCACAAAAAATACTGCATGTGTCAACAAAAATGCCCCACTTATATAAAGTACAATATGTCACGAAAAAACTATCTCAGAATCGCTCTGCTCAGTAAAAGCGTTCTGGTAAAAGTTATTACCATTTGAAGAAACCCGGTCAAATAAAAAAAATAAAATAAAAAAGAGCCTGGTCATTAGCCCCTTAAATACCGAGCGTATTTCCATTTTTGCACTTTCATTTTTTCCTCCTTACCTTTTAAAAATCATATCCCTTTCAATTTTGCACCTAAAAAAAAAATCTGATGGCTTATTTTTTAAGCCACCAATTCTACTTTGTCATGACATCAGTAATTTTACCCAAAAATCTACGGTGAAACCCCCCCCAAAAAAATCATTGTACGGCAAAATTGAAGAAAAAACACAATTTTGTAACTTTTGGGGGCTTCTGCTTCTACGCAGTACGTTTTTCGATAAAAATTACACCTTTATTCTGTAGGTCCATACGAATAAAATGATACCCTACTTATGTAGGTTTGATTTTGTCTTACTTCTGGAAAAAATCATAACTACATGCTGGAAAATGTATACGTTTAAAATTGTCATTTTCTGATCCATATAACTTTTCCGCATACAGGGCGGTATGAGGGCCGTGATCTGAAGTTTTTATCGGTACCATTTTTGTATTGATCGGACTTTTTGATCGCTTTTTATAAATTTTTTCATGATATAAAAAGTTACCAAAAATACGCTATACTGGACGCAATTGACCATCCGGTTTAATTAATGATATATTCATATAGTTAGGACATTTACACACTCGGAGATACCACATATGTTTATTTTTATTATGTTTACATATATTTTTTTTTATTTGGGAAAAAGGGGGTGATTAAAACTTTTAATAAGGGGTTAATGGGTGTTTTTTTTTTTCTTTACTTTTTATTCAACTTTTTTTCACACTTTTAGTCTTGGGGGACTATAGGAGGAATCGTCAGATTCCTCATACAGATCAATGTGGTTTCATAGATCTGTGTCCTGCCAGGCTTTATCATTCTCAGCGCAGCAGCCAGCACAGGAGGAGAGGTAAGCCCTCCGGCTACCTCAGCAGTGGATTAACCCCCCCCCCCCTCCCCCGCGATCGCGCTGTGGGGGGCGATCCACCCCACTGGACCACCAGGAATGGTTTAAATGTCCCTTTAGACACCGCAGTCAACTTTGACAGCGGCATTCTAAAGGGTTAATAGCCGGCCATGGCAATCCAATCGCCGCATGTCGGCTATTAACGCCGGCCCCCAGCTACAGGACTCAGCTGGGGGCCAGCTGGTATGGCGCGGGCTTGAGTCGGGAGCCCGCACCATACAACAGTTGCCGTCTCAGGACGAGCCGGCTCGTCCTTAGACGGCAACCGGTTAAGGTAAAAAATGGGTCCGTCCTTTAAGGGGTTAAGGACACAGTTGTTTTTTTTTTTACATTTTTGTTGTTTTTTCCTCCTCACCTTCTAAGATCCATATTTCTTTTATTTTTCCATCCACAGTCCCATATGAAGGCTTGTCTTTTTGCAAGACCAATTGTACTTTGTAATGACACCTTTCATTTTACCTTAAATGTATGGCGCAACAATTTAGCTTAGTTTGGTTTTTAAGCAGTGCACTTTACAGTAAAACTGACATGTTCTCTATATTCTGTGGGTCAATATGATCAAAATTATACCACGTTTACATGCTTTACTATTATTGTACAGCTTTAAGAAAAAACAAAAACAAAATTAGTAAGTTTGAAATCGCCCTATTCTGACCCCTATAACTTTCTCATTTTCAGTATACAGTTCTGTATGAGGGCTCATTTTTTGCACCGTGATCTGTAGTTTTTATTGGTTCCACATTTGTCTATATGTGACTTTATGATCACTTTTTATTGACTTTTTCTGTGATGTTATGACTAAAAAGCAGCAATTCTGGACTTGGAGTTTTTTTTTCCCATTTTACGCCATTTACCTTATAGGATCATTAACAATATATTTTAAAAGTTTAGACATTTATGCACATGGTGACACTTTTTTGTAAAATGGGAAAAGGGAGATTTAATTTTTTTGGGGGGAGGGGCTTATTCACAGTTTGAAATGTTATTATTTTTACTAACTTTACATTTTTTATATTCCCATAGGGGAAAAGCAATCACTAGATTGCTATTACTGTTCAGTGGGTACAAGTAGGAAAAAGTTTGATCAGCTCAACACAATGCTTCTCCTCTTGGTAACAGAGATTGGAAAGAGAAAAAAGGGTAGATCCAGCTCCCGTTGGAGAAAAATCAAAGTAAAACATAAAGTGGCTATCAGTTTTTAACATGATTTATTAAACGTTAAGTTTTACTTTGATTTTTCTCCAGCGGGAGACGGATCTACCCTTTTTTCTCTTTCCAATTACTGTTCAGTGCTTGCACATAATCACGGCATCTAAAGGACCAATGCCGGGGCAACGATCCCTGATGTCCACCACTACTGGCGGGTCCCTGGCTCCTGTTAGCAACTGAAACTTGCATGAAGCAAATGTACATACTGGTGCGTTAAAATGTACATAAATAGACTTCTATTATGTCAATGTAGTCAAACTTTGTCACTTTTGGCTACATGTTACCTGTACAATTTGCTTAGATTTTTTTGTGGTATAGAAGAGTACTGCACACACCATTCTTTTGTACCACAAAAAAATCGGTACCTCTTGTATACGATAGTTTTATTATAAAGTGTATTACTGATGTGGTATGCAGTATGATGTGGTAGAAGTGTACCTATGTATGCATTTAAAACAGGTCTGTTTTTTGTTTTAGATTTCCAGGGTCAGGAACACTGCTGCCAATTGCCGACAGCTACAGAGTTTCCCAAATATAAGGTTTCTCTGGCTGTGCAGACAAAAAAACCCTGGAGAGGCAAGTATGGTTTGCTTTCATGTCGTCATCATCATAACAGCACCACATGTGATCACCCCAATGATACTAATAGGAGAGGTCCCATACAATCCCATAATGTTTCCTGTTCCTATGAGAAGCATTAAGGTTTACCTCTCTTGGTCCCAAGGCTTGCAGCGGGGTCAGTTGAAGCAAAGCAAAGGTTGATAACGTTGGTTTCCTCTCTCAGCATGGACGTAACATCGGGTTGTGTCCCCCTTGCAGGATGCCTCTCTGGCCCCATTTTTCCGCTGCATTTTAGGAGTTTATGCAGCAGGGGAAGTAAAGATGCAGAGATCTCAGGCGCATGCACGTGTTTTCCCTGGTCTCTTCTGGTCCAGCGCATGTGCGTAACATCACAGATGCGCGCTGCATGCTGGGATTCATAGAGACCGGAAGTTCAGTCCCCAAGATGGGGCCAAATTTACAAATAAAGCTTTGTGGGGCGGTGTCAGATATAAAAAGATGATCTCTATGTGCTCCTCCTCTCTGTCATAATGGATGTGTCTGCCTCATTTTGAACTGAGTTTTGTATCTGCCCCATGGTGGGGGGTTAACCTGCTTTTGGGGGGGGGGGGTGTTACACTGAACTTATGGGGGTGTCCTTTCTAAGGCATTTGATACTGTGCAACACAGGTAAGTACATAAAATGAGGATGCTGGGACTAGGGGAGAACACATGTAAATGGGTTAACTGGCTCAGTGAGTGTGTTTTTGTGTTATCGTGGTTGGGTGACAGTTACTAGTGGGGTACCATAGGGGTCAGTAATGGGTCCACTTCTTTTTAATATGTTTATTAATGATCGTTTAGTGGTCATTAGACCTCTAGAGTAGAATTTCTATATTTGCAGATGACACTAAACTGGGTAAGGTAACCACCGCAGAGGAAGATAACATAATATTACAGAGGGATCTGGAGAAGCTGTAGGCTAGGGCACAGACATGGCAAATTAAATGTAAGTGAAGAAAGGTAAGGTTTAGCATTTGGGACATTAAAACAAATGTGCAATTATGCGCTAAATAGTAACACACTGGTTAAAACTACTACCATATCGGTGGACAGTAAGCTCAACTTTACTGATTAGTGCCAAGCAGCTGCTGCCAAGGCTGACAAACTCAGGGGGTGTATCAAGAGAGGCATAAAGGCTCGTGACAAGAACATAGTTTTGCCTCTATATAAATCATTAGTCAGACCACATATGGAGTACTGTGTGCAATTTTGGACACCTGCATAGAAGGACATGGCTGAACTGGAAAGGATGCAGAGGAGAGCAACTTCATGGTATATGATGATTAGAGTACCAAAAACAGGTTATTTAGTGTCTTAGGGGTGTTTTTTCACAATGTACAAATATAGTCGGCCCTGGAACGGAAAATACAGCGGAGAAGCACAACACGGAACGGGACCAGGTAAAAATCGTTATCAGTGTCACCTGAACTACCTGTCAGGTTAGTGCAGGTGACACTGATGACAGATTTCATTCAAACCTGCTTTTCTGACTAAAGTAGTGGCAAATTTTCACTGATCACAGGAAATCATTCTTCTAACATGTTGTAATACTCATACCAAAAAAGAAAAAACATTCCATACACTGGATGTTAAAAAGGACTATTCTTCAATACTTACAGCAGATTAAAGATTTGAGGAAGGATTCAAATCTTTTAATCCAATGTTAAAAGGGTACTCCCCTTTTTTTTTAAATCAACTGTTGCCAGAAAGTTAAACAGATTTGTAAATTACTTCTATTTAAAAATCTTTACCCTTCCAGTTATCAGCTGCTATATGCTCCACAGGAAGTTCTTTTCTTTTTGAATTTCCTTTCTTTCTGAGGACAGTGCACTTTAGACGCGTTGATCAACTTTGAACACCGCGTCTAAAGGGTTAATAGAGCGCAGCACAGCGATCAGTGCTGCGTGCTATTAGCCACGGGTCCCGGCTGTTGCTAGGTGCCGAGCCCGACCCACCATGACTGCGTGGCCCCGCGTTATAAAAAGGGAGAGGACCCAGAACGTACCGGTAGGTCCTGGGTTGGGAAGGATTGTTCCGAGAGAGTGGTGGTCAATGATTCCTACTCTGATTGGTCCCTGGTTATTAGTGGTGTACCCCAAGGTTCAGTATTGGGCCCGCTCTTGTTTAATTTATTTATTAATGATATAGGGGATGGGATTAACAGAAATGTTTCTTTCTTTGCAGATGACAACAAGTTTTGTAGCACAGTACAGTCTATAGAGGATGTGCATAAGTTACAAAATGACTTGGATAGACTAAGTGTCTGGGCATCCACTTGGCAAATGAGGTTCAATGTGGATAAATGTAAAGTTATGCATCTGGGTACTAAAAATCTGCATGCAAAAATCTTCATGCACGTATGTCTTAGGGGGGGGGGTTAAACTGGGAGAGTCACTGGTAGAGAAGGATCTCGCTCCTGAAGTCTGTGCGCATGTGCTGTACTAGAGGCAGATGCTTGTCCGCTCACTGCCTCTAGTACAGCACGTGCGCACTGAGTGCATAGACATTGGGAGCGAAAGCTCGCTCTGTCAATTCAGGACGCAGCGGCGCGCTCACGTTAGAGCCGACGGGACGGGCGCATGCGCTGTGGATGCACTGTGTAGTAAGACACAGTGCTGGAAGGCAGGATAGGCGTGGCGGCAGAGGGGCTTGGCAAACTCCAAGCCACGCCTCTCCGACTGTCCCTGACTTTTGGATAAAAGTTTTTTATTAGCAAGAAAAGAAGAACAAACAGCAATAAAGGTATGGCTGCAGTCACCATATAATCATCTGGAACACCATTATAGTGGTCTGGGGGGGGGGGGGGGGGGTCAAAATATGATGACAGTTGAGCTTTAACGCACCGGTGAGTGCAGGCGGTGATGAAGACAGGACAGAGCTCCTCTCTGTACACATGTTGTGAGCACATCTACAGTATTTGTGCCTATTTAATCTGCTGAGGTTAATTGCACATAGTTTTTGCGCTCTCTTCCATTTTTTTACTTTCTATATTTGAATCGTATTGACCCATAGAATAAAGAGAACATGTCAGATTTACCATAAACTTCATAAAAAAGTAAACCCTCAAAAAGTCGCATAATTGTGGTTTTCTTTTCAATTTCCCTCATGAATGAAAAAGTATTGGCTCTTAGAAACGAGGAGGAAAAAAAATAAAATGCAAAAATAAAACTGACTGTGTCCTTAACTCCTTAACCCCTTGGGGACCGAGCCCATTTTGACCCTAAGGACCAGTGCATTTTTTGCAATTCTGACCACTGTCACTTTAAACATTAATAACTCTGGGATGCTTGTACTTATGAATTTGATTTAGAAATTGTTTTTTCGTGACATATTCTACTTTATGTTAGTGGTAAATTTTCGTCGATACTTGCATCATTTCTTGGTGAAAAATTCAAAATTTTCAAGAAAAATTAGAAAATTTTGCATTTTTATAACTTTGAAGCTCTCTG
The DNA here is from genome assembly GCF_029499605.1 of Hyla sarda. Classification (NCBI taxonomy): domain Eukaryota; kingdom Metazoa; phylum Chordata; class Amphibia; order Anura; family Hylidae; genus Hyla; species Hyla sarda. The sequence continues at coordinate 161,685,485 of NC_079195.1, read as the reverse complement.
CTTGTAAGGAAAATAGACATTCCAAATAAATGATATATTGATTCACAAATACAATATGTCTACAATATGTTTGCATCATAAAGTTGGCATGTTTTTACTTTTTGAAGACATCAGAGGGCTTCAAAGCTCAGCAGCAATTTTCCAATTTTTCAGGTAAATTTCAAAATCTAAATTTTTCAGGGACCATTGAGGATTGAGAATTTGAGGATCTTTATGTTAGAAATACCCCATAATGGACCCCATTATGAAAACTGCACCCCTCAACGTATTCAAAATGACATTCAGAAAGTTTGTTAACCCTTTAGGTGTTTCACAGGAATAGCAGCAAAACTACAACTCCCAGCATGAACTGACAGACCATGCATGCTGGGAGTTATGCAACAGCTGGACGCACACTGGTTGGGATTGGGAAACACTGAGTTAGGTAACAGACTACCGCAGTGTTTCCGCACCACTGTCTGTTTCCTAACTCAGTATTTCCCAACCCATGTGCCTCCAGCTGTTGCAAAACTACAACTTCCAGCATGCACGGTCTGTCAGCGCAAGGTGGGAGTTATAGTTTTGCAACAGCAGGAGGCACACAGGTTGGGAAACACTGAGTTAGGAAACAGACAATGTTTCCCAACTAGTGCGCCTCCAGTTGTTGCAATACTACAACTCCCAGCATGCCCAGACAGCCGAAGGGCATGTTGAGAGTTGTACTTATGCAACAACTGGCGGAGAACAGTTTGGAGACCACTGGGTAGTGGTCTCCAAACTGCAGCTCTACAGATGTTGCAAGACTTCAACTCCAAACATGCCCAGACATGCTGGGAGTTGTAGTTCGGCAACATCTGAAGGGCCACATGTTGCCGAACTACAACTCCCAGCATGCCTGGACAGTCTTGGCATGCTTTGAATTGACATCTGGAGCGCTACAGTTTGGACACCACTGTATAGTGCCCTTCCAGATGTTGCAAAACTACAACTCCCAGCATGCTGAGACTGTTTAAGCATGCTGGGAGTTGTAGTTCTGCAACATCTGGAGGGCCAGATGTTACAGGACTACAACTCCCAGCATGTCTGGACAGTCTGGGCATGCTGAGAGTTGTAGTTTTGCAACATCTGGAAGGACAGTGGTCTCAAAACTGTGGCCCTCCAGATGTTGCAAAACTACAACTCCCAGCATGCCCAGACAGCCAAAAACTCCCAGATACAGCAGTGAAGGTCACTTTACGGCAATCTTCACAGCTGTATCTAGGAAGCTGCCACCGCCTTCACTTGCCTGCGCCTCCTGTCAGCCGGTCCCTGGTCCTCGGTCGCTGCGTGAGCCCAGGTAACCGGCTGTTCCCGCACTTCGCCGCCATCTTCCCCTGCTCTGCCCCGACATCCAGGGGTGGCCAGAGCAGGGGAAATGAACGTTCCCCCCGCTCCTGCCCTGAGATTCACCGATTGGCCGCATTAGCCAATAGCAGGGGATAGGAGGAGGTGGCACCCTGCGACCTCCCTCCTATCCTCTAGAATGATCAGGGCTGTCTCTGACAGCTCCGATCATCCTTATTTTCCGGGCTATCGGGTCATCAGAGACCCTATCAGCCCGGAAAAGTCGCAAATCGCCGATCTGAATTGATTGGTGATTTGCGTCTCAGGACCCCCCCCCCCCAGGCATTTGCACATGATGCCTGCTGAATGATTTCAGCAGGCATCCCGTTCCGATCCCCGTCCGGCTAGCGGCGGGGATCAAAATTCCCACGGGCGTACAGGTACGTCCTTGGTCCTTAAGTACCAGGACGTATCCATATGCCCGTGGTCCCCAAAGGTTAAGGATGCAGGGTGTACCTGAACGCCCTGTGCCCACTCCTCTTCAATTGCGGTGAAGCCCGGCATTAACACCTAAGACGCTGTGATCAAAGCAGCGTCAAAAAAAAAAAACAGTCCTGGCAGCTCAGCGGAGCCGATCGGGACAACTGCGGTAAAACTGCGGTGCCCTGATCAGCTGAGAGGACAGTGCGAGGGCCGCATTGAACAGTGTATGCAATAAAAAAAAATAAGTTAATAAATGTGAATTAACCCCTTCCCTAATAAAAGTTTGAATTACCCACCTTTTCCCATTTAACCTGTTGGGGACAGAGGGCGTATGGGTACGCCCCTGCATCCCAATACTTAAGGACGGAGGGCATACCTTTACGCCCTCGTCCCATTTCCGGGGTTTGAAGCGCGCTCACGAGCAGAGCGTGGGTCAAACCTGGTGGGTCCCGACTGCTATCAGTAGCCAGGACCCAGGATTATTGCCGGGCACCACCGATCAGGCCGATGCCCGGCATTAACTCTTTAGATGCCGCGTTCAAAGTTGATGGCGGCATCTAAAAACAAAAGTAAAATGTCCCTCAGTGGAGCTGATCGGGACCATCGCAGTGAAATCGCGATGTCACCATCAGCTAACTGGACAGCAGGAGGGTCCTCACCTGCCTCCTCGCTGTCCGATCTGTGATCTGCTGCTCCATGCCTGCTCAGCAGGTTGGAGAAGCAGAGTACCGATAACACTGATCAATGCTATGCTACGGCTTCTGCCGCTCAGTCATATGTAGTAGTATGAACGGACATTACAGTCAATAAAGAAGTTTGACCTGCCACCAGATGAGTGCACTTATGTCTTTTCATCCATGGCTATGGCATAGCATTGCTCAGTATATGCAATCAAAAGATTGCATGGTATAACCCACTATGGGGGCTAAAAAATAAAGTAAAAAAAAAAAGTTTATAAAAGTTTATTAACCCCTTCCTAAAGCTTGAATCCCCCTTTCCCATAAAAATATTCATATGAGGTACTGCCGTGTGCGTAAATGTCCGAACTATTAAAATATAAGGGTAGTTAAACCGCAAGGTCAAGGCGTACACATAAAAAAAATATAAAAAAAATATATATAATAAAATTGTGCATTTTTGGACACGTCATATACCATAAAAAAACTAATAAAAAGCGATCAAAAAATCCCATCAAAACAAAAATGGAACCGATAAAAACTACAGACCACAGCACAAAAAAATGAGCCCTCATATAGCCCTGTATCAGAAAAATAAAAAAGTTATAGGGGCCAGAATATGAAAATTTTAAACATACAAATTTTGGTGCATTGGGTATCCTTGTAACCGTATGGACTTACAGAATAAAGATAAGGTGTCATTTTTACTGAAATGTGTTCTGCATAGAAACGGAAGCCGTTTCGCCACAGATTATATTATTAAATAAGTGCTCAGCCTATCACCGGCCGAGGCGGGACATTGCAGCAGCCGGTGATACGCTGATGGCTCTGTGACATTCCCGTCCTCAGGAAGCGGCAAGAGGATCGCAGCGGAGGACCGCAAGGCCAGTACCGGAGCAACGGGGGAACGCAGGGAGGTGAGTTAAAGTTTAGTTTGTTTATTTTTACAGCCTGGGCACAGGAATATGTAAAATTCATGCAGTACAGATGTCCTTCAAGGTCAAAATGGGCTTTGTCCCCAGGGGGTTAAAAAAGAAGAATTTTTTAAAATAAACAAACGTTTGTGGTATCATCGCGTGCGTAAATGTTCAAACTATAAAAATATAAAACGTTAATTAAACCAAACGGTCAATGGCGTACAATAAAAAAAAATACAAAAGTCCATAATTGCATATTTTTGATCACTTTGTATACCCTAAAAAAATTTATAAAATACGATAAAAGTCCCATCAAATCAAAAATCGTACTAATGGAAACTACAGATGACAGCACCAAAAATTAGCACTCCTAAATTCCCGTATGAGGAAAAATTAAAAAAATTTTATAGGGATCAGAAGAGGACAATTTTAAACGCATACATTTTCGTGGAAAAAGTTATAATTTTTTTTAAAAGAAGTAAAACAAAATCAAACCTATATATATTGGGTATCATTTTAATCATATTAACCTACAGAATAAAAAGGTATCATTTTTACCAAAAAGTGCACTGTGTTGAAACGGAAGCCACCATAAATTTCAATTTTGTCCCACAAAAATGTTTTTTTCTGGTTTTGCCATAGATCTTGTGGTGAAATGATTGATATGATGTCATTACAAAGTTAAATTGGTTAAGGGCTTTATTTGTGTGATGAGTTGTAGTTTTTAGTGGTACATTTTATTAGTATTAGTTGGAGTCATAATAAAAACAGCAATTATTACCTTTTTTTTTCCCAATTTCTATGATGTCCTTTGTGTGGGTTAAATGAGGTAACTATATATTCAGTTCTAACAGGAGTCGTCCCCCTTACCTGACTAGCCACATTGACTGCATGGCAGGAACTAAGCAGATGAGATCTGAGTTATATCCAATCTCAGCCACAGCAGTAGGATACCACAATGACAGCACAACACAGCAACTGGATAGTCACCAAAACGTAATATTACAGAAATGCACAGGCATCATGCCATGTTTTAAAAGTATATCATGGGGCAGAAAGGGGTTAAAAGAAAGCACCTCAGAGCCACTGGCTCTGAAACTTAAATTTAGGAGCCAAATAAAAAGTGTTTTTACCAAATTTTGGTAAATATATAACTAAGATATAATTTAAAAAAAGTAAAATATTCTGTGTGCTATTTACGATTGAAGAGTCATGGAGGTGGTGTTGCTATCCTGAAAACGTGGCACACTGCACCACATATTCCTGGGAGTACAAGAATTCACTATGCATGCCCAAAAGATATAAAGCAGGCACGTGTGGAACGTGTGAAGATTAGATTGTACAGGTACAGCCCCAGCCCCTCCAAAGGACTCTTTAACCATAGGTATCAACAGCGCACACTATTTGATATATAACACAGCAATGTAAAATGAAAATAGTTTTTTTTTACAGGAGTATAGTTATATAAAATTAAAATCACTCCTGCTTTTCTGTGACATAGCCAAAGGCTGAGCATGCTAGGAATCATGCAACCAATGGAGGCACACAGCTTGGGAAACACTGACTTATGTATTGATATAATGCCTGGCTATATTGCTTCGATAAGGGTATGGCGTATGGCTACGCCAAAGATGGACTTATCCAGGCGCTTCCCCTCCAGGTGAATGATGATGACAATCCCGTTGTGTAAGGATTCTTAGATTGTATTGCTTACACAACGGGATTGTCATCATCATTCACCTGGAGGGGAAGCGCCTGGATAAGTCCATCTTTGGTGTAGCCATACGCCATACCCTTATCCTACTTACCGCTGAGCGACTAGATCGTTCAGGAAGGACTCCAGAGCAGCTGACCTCGGACTGCCAAGTGATTCTACGTGCCAGCGCAGGTGTTGTGCTCTTAGCACAACACCGTCCGGTAAGCCCGCACTTGCCTTTTTTGGGGGCATACCTTTATTTGATATCCCTACACAAGGAGCACACCTCTCGTTTTCTCTTCCTCTCATATGGCTATATTGCTTGGCACACCATACCACCCCAAAAAACAAGTTTTGCTTTAGTCATGTAGTTAACAGGAGTCATTGTTGCCATATCTCATTGTTCATGTTGTGCAAGAGCAAGTGTTCATTGTGCACACCTTTTGGAGACCAGGATCTAATCTATATATTATATATATATATATATATATATATATATATATATATATATATATATATATAAATAAAACTCAATGGGGTAGATTTATCTACAGATTACCTGTCCAGAGTAAAAGTTGCCCAGTCGCCCATAGCAACCGATCAGCTCACTTCTTTCATTTTTAACAAGGCCTCTGCAAAATGAAAGAAGCGATCTGATTGGTTTCTATGGGCAACTTTTCCTGTGCATAGGTTTTGCTAAATCTCCCTCAATGTGTGTGTGTGTGTGTGTGTGTATGTGTATGTTCCAGCATCACGTCCAAACGGCTGAAGATATTAACATGAAACTTGGCACACGTTACTTATATGTCAACAACAAATATAGAATAGGTCATTTAACCCTTACTCACCCCTATTTGCCAGGGTCGGGGTTTTTGTTTAAAGTCCCATACAACTCTATGGGAAATATATGTTACTGTATAACTTCCAAACGGCTGGAGATATTTCGATAATACTTGGTCACATTTTACTTATATGTCTACTTAAAATATAGGATAGTTAATTTAACCCTTAAAGGAGTACTCTAGTGCAGAGTATTCCTGCTCCGTCCTGCCGGGGCTGCAAAATAAATGAAAATGAACCATCACTCACCTCCCTGGGTTCCCGCGAAGCGCCACTACAGCTGATCGGTCCTCCGGTCCATCTCCTTCATACTTCCGGGTGTAACAAAGCGTCACAAAGCGCCTATCCCCGGCCACCGCGATGTTCTACCTCAGCCAGCAATAGGCTGAGCGCCATGTGACGCTTCGTTACACCCAGAAGTATGAAGGAGATGGACCGGAGGACCGATCAGCTGTAGTGGCGCTTCGCGGGAACCCAGGGAGGTGAGTGATGGTTCATTTTCATTTATTTTGCAGCCCGGGCAGGAATACTCTGCACTAGAGTACTCCTTTAACTACCCCCCATTGGTGAGGGTCGGGGTTTTTGTTTAAAGTCCCATGCAAATCAATGGGAAATGCATGTTCCCACATAACTTCTGTACGGCTGGAGATATTTCAATAATACCTGGTACACATATTACTTATATGTCAAATAAAAAGATATGATAGTTAAATTAACCTCTACCTACACCCTTACATAAAAGATGGGTTTTTGTTTAAAGTCCCATGCGAGTATATGGGACTTCCAGTACCTTACTCCACAAGCTCTGCATCTCCTGGTGAATGTGTCAATCCGACTTGCAAGCCACACCCCATCTCACAAAGAGAGGAGTTTAGGATAGGAGGTCGAGATATGAGGATGGGATATTAGGTTGGGATATGAGGACGGGATATGAGGTCCAGATAGGAGGACGGGATAGGAGGTCAGGATATGAGGTTGGGATATAAGGTCGGGATATGAGGAATGGATATGAGGACTGGATATGAGGACTGGATAGGAGGACGGGATAGGAGGACGGGATATGAGGTCGGGATATGAGGATGGGATATGAGGTCGGGATATGCGGTTGAGATATGAGGACGGGATATGGGGTTGGGATATGATAACAATATATGGGGATGGGATATGAAGTCAAAAGCTTCCTCCTTTGTTGATTTTCCTCCCCAACAAGGATGAGGAAGGAAAAACCGGGTACTCAGTTAGTGGTATATAAAAAAAAAACCTCTGTACTCACCTACTGTGCTCCCCTGGTGCTCCAGTGTCCTGCTCCAGTCCCCAGTTGTAATCCTCTTCTGAAGCTTCCACATGACATAGTGATGTTGGCCATATGCAAATTTCTAGGTGTACTGGCAACCAGTTAAGTCACTATCTGAAGCCTGACAATAAAATTCACTTGAATGGTATCATACATCTGCAGTGTTGCTCCACTCCTTCACTGGCCTTCTGTTAAATCAAGCCCATCTCTGGAGAATCAAAGACTGGTGTGCAGTGTTTGCTAGGTCTTGCAGTCATTGACATATTTTACACAGAAAATCCAAAATGGCAGTTGCGCAGTGTTTTCTGGGTTCTGAAGTTCTTGACATATCTTAGAATAATGTAAAGGCAGATAACCCAATTTCACACTTCAAGTGTGTGTCTTATTTGTTTTTTGATGTAGAAAGACACTCCATAACTGAGAAAATCCAGCACCCAGAAAAAACCTTGAAAAAGAGACTCATCAAAACGTGTTGGTGTTTTTACGTATGTGTTTTTTTTTATAGTTCACCAGGACATATTTTTTAGATGAAGCAATATAATTCTAATATTTTTAATCTATTTGGATTTTTTTCTACCTGAGTGCTGGGTTTTCTCCATTATGGAGAGGCTCTTTGGATCATCACGCTGACCACAGTGCAGCTGTGAGTTTTCCTGTGCACCAAGTAGGAACAGACTGAAAAGGACATCGAGGTGTATCATTAGTAGCAGGTAAGCTGTATAAACTTTTTCCTTTCTCTCTTATTTATTTTTTGCCTTGCCTCTCAGTGTTTTATTTTTCTTACCCAGTCAGTGATTGGCTTCATTGGGCCCCAGACTGTGCTACGAGACAGTGTTATTCCAAGTTCCTCTTGTGCTTCCCTTAATGCTGTATCTATCACATCTCTATCTGACGAATCACACTTGCCTCCTGGAAAGCTGGAAAAACATACATAAATTCACAAAAAACATACACATAAAGAAGCTAGTTCCGACAGCTGATTTTGGTAGTTTGTGGGTTGTGCTCCACAGTGTGGGTGCACCCACTGATAAATCATGTGACTAGAAATTATAAAAAATGTTTGTGGAGGCATAGAATGACAACATTTTTTAGGCCCGAGTCAGGTCATCTGGGTCACCTACCTTACATCTCCCTTATGTCTTCCTTTGAGTTTAGAGGATCTCAGGGTGTAAAGAAAAGAGGGAACACCTTCAGAGATGCATAATGTCACCAGGACACCTGCTGAGGCTTTCTGAGGTAGAGGGTTCTTGGCCAGAATCTGGCGGCACCGCTCCTCTGTCACTTTGGTCAGGAAATCATTAGGAAGATGCTGAAGATCTTTGGTGCAAAGACTGCGACTTAAGACAGCTGGACGCAGAAACATTGGTTCCTACAAGGAAACAATTGCAAACTATAAACACTTTGCTTTAGATACAAGATTTTCTCAATGTCTCCTCCACATATGATCCATAACCAGTAGCTGTTCCCTACATAACTAATTTAAGATATCTAGTTAATGGTAAAGCTAGGTGACAAGCAATATGGACGCCATTACAGCTCCGCAAAATATTTATTTCCTATGCAGTGAGACTGGAGTGGGGCTAGAATGGCAGCTCTACCGGTTATCTCTACCTGGAATTCCAAGAAATAGATATAACTTTAAAATAAAAATCTTGCTAGTGTGGCAAAAAGTGACCAACTCATTGGTTTATTCTGAATGATAGAAATTTTTTGAAATGATGGAAAACTGTCAGCCTGTTCATCCACACTAAACCCAATACACTGGGTTATAGTGTGGGTGAACAGGTGAACAGGAGTCCAACAAGGGGCCACTTATTCAAATATGTCCAGTAGGCCCTGAGATATGTCCCCCAGAATATCCTCTGCTAAATTCAGTAAAAAAAAAAAAAAGGGGTGCAGGGGGCGGGGCTTTGTTGGCTCAACTTACATATTCATAGTCTGTGAATCCACTTCACTAGGATCGCTTAAAATTTTTAAACACTTAAAGGGGTTATCCAGGTTTTTTTTTTTTTTTTTTTTTTTTTTAACAACTGCTCTGAGCTGTCTGGTTTTCCAGAGCTAAAATCCACCACATTTTCTGTGGAAACATTAGTAAATCTGTTGGAATTTTTCGAAAATGTCAGAAACACGCCCCCTATCCCCTGCAGCCACACCCCTTTTTCAGGTTTTCTAAGTAAAATAGAGAGTTGGTCGGGTTTTTTTTAAATTTTGGCACAAATTCTGGCATAGACACAATTTGTGGCGCAATGCGACACATTTTGGTGCACAACCCGACAAAACAAGTCAGGTTTACAATAGTAAATCAGGGCTATAATCTCCCACTTCCTGAATCTTCTCTCTGCAACTATTGCGAGTCTGGCCTTTAGCACAGAGCCTGACAACTGAGGACTCACCATAGCTGCCGGAAGCAGAAGATCGTGTGTGCTGGGCCCCCTCTTTACTAAATAGGCTGCCGAGGACCACAGTTGCATATTTAGTGATAATTGCTTGTATATGTGAAACTGGCTGACCAACTAATCGACAAACTGATTAAAAAGGGGTATTCCCGGAAAAAAATTATTTTTTTATATATGAACTGGCTCCAGAAAGTTAAACAGATTTGTAAATTACTTCTATTAAAAAATCTTAATCCTTTCAGTAGTTATGAGCTTCTGAAGTCAAGGTTGTTCTTTTCTGTTTAACCCCTTAAGGACCAGGGGTTTTTCCGTTTTTGCATTTTCGTTTTTTGCTCCTTGCCTTTAAAAAATCATAACTCTTTCAAATTTACACCTAAAAATCCATATGATGGCTTATTTTTTGCGCCACCAATTCTACTTTGTAATGACGTCAGTCATTTTGCCCAAAAATCTATGGTGAAGCGGGAAAATAAATCATTGTGCGACAAAATTGAAAAAAAAACGCTGTTTTGTAACTTTTGGGGGCTTCCGTTTCTACGTAGTACATTTTTCGGTAAAAATGACACCTGATATTTATTCTGTAGGTCCATACGATTAAAATGATACCCTACTTATATAGGTTTGATTTTGTCGGACTTCTGGAAAAAATCCTAACTACATGCAGGAAAATTAATACGTTTAAAATTGTCATCTTCTGACCCCTATAACTTTTTTATTTTTCCGTGTATGGGGCGGTATGAGGGCTCATTTTTTGCGCCGTGATCTGAAGTTTTTAACGGTACCATTTTTGCATTGATTTTGCATTGGTATTCATTTTTAAATGATATAAAAAGTGACCAAAAATGCACTATTTTGGACTTTGGAATTTTTTTGCGCGCACGCCATTGACCGAGCGGTTTAATTAATCATATATTTTTATAATTCGGACATTTCCGCACGCGGTGATACCATATATGTTTATTTTTATTTACACTGTGTTTTTTTTTTATTGGAAAAGGGGGGTGATTCAAACTTTTAATAGGGGAGGAGTTAAATGATCTTTATTCACTTTTTTTTTTTCCCTTTTTTTTTTGCAGTGTTATAGGTCCCATAGGGACCTATAACACTGCACACACTGATCTTCTATGTTGATCACTGGTTTCTCATAAGAAACCAGTGATCAACGATTCTGCCGCATGACTGCTCATGCCTGGATCTCAGGCACTGAGCAGTCATTCGGCGATCGGACAGCGAGGAGGCAGGTAGGGGCCCTCCCGCTGTCCTTTCAGCTGTTCGGGATGCCGCGATTAGCCGCGGCTATCCCGAACAGCCCGACTGAGCTAGTCGGGAACTTTCAGTTTCACTTTTAGCCGCGCGGCTCAGCTCTGAGCGCGCGGCTAAAGGGTTAATAGCGCGCGGCGCCGCGATCGGCGCTGCGCGCTATTAGAGGCGGGTCCCGGCTTCACTATGACGCCGGGCCCGCCGTGATATGACACAGTTACACAGTAACCCCGCGTTATATCAGAAGAGCAGGACCAAGGACGTACCGGTACGTCCTTGGTCCTTAAGGGGTTAAGTGCTCTCTGATGACACCTGTCTCGGGAACTGCCCAGTTTAGAAGAGGTTTGCTATGAAGCTTTGGTTCTAAACTGGGCGGTTCCCGAGACAGGTGTCATCAGAGAGCACTTAGACAGAAAAGAACAACCTTGACTTCAGAAGCTCATAAGTACTGAAAAGATTAAGATTTTTTAATAGAAGTAATTTACAAATCTCTGCCGCATGGCTTTTTTTTGTGAAAAAACGTAGCTGCCAGATGTTGGCTGCTAGTCAATAGGGAACTGCAAAATGCCAAATCCACTTGGCATTTTTCAGTTTGGCGTTTTTTTAATCCTTTTGGCATTTTTGGGCTCCTTGGCAGTTTTTAAAAAAGTCCTCTTGTCGAGGCTTTGGCTTTTTTTGGGGAAAATCTTGGCGTTTTCCTCCCATAGAAGTCTATTGGAGTGAAGAAAAGCCATGGGGGTTTTAACTTTGGCGTTTTTTCAGGCGGTTTTTATTCTCTTTTGGACTTTAGCTATCCAAAAAAGTGATTGAGATACCTTTTTTATTTACATTTCGTAGGGTACCAGTAAAAAAATAAAAAAAATAAAGATACAGTAGTGATGGAAAAAATTGTATCTAACGAATTTTTCTTTTTTATAAGATTTTATAAATTTTTAAACAGATCAATTTATGTGGGCGGGCAGGGACCTAAAAATGTAGCCAACAATAATAAAAATGTAGTGTGTGTGTTTTTTACATTTTTTAGGTAGTACTACTACTCCCTGTGGGAAAATATGAATATGTGTATATATACGTCAGTGCAGGGGACCATAGGAGAGCGGCCGGCCGCATCTATACATTGTACAGGAGGATCGCAGCAGATGTCAGGAGTGACACTTGCTGCGATCTGTCTATTAATGCAGGTACTACTGCTCCCAGCATGGAGCAGAGTGTGCTCCATGTTGGGAGCAGTAGTACCTGCAGTAAGGGACAGATAACAGCTGATGTCACTCCTACTGATGTGAATGTCGGGATCAGCTGTTCTCAGGGCTACAGAGCCGGGAGAACAGCTGATGCTGAGCAGTAGATATACATCCTATATCTACTGCCCCAGCAAGAACTTACAGTGAGCCTGCAATGTGCATACAGTATACACATTGCTGGCTCACTTAACCCCTTGCTGAGCTGTGCGCTAAGCCAGAGTTAACTTACACTGCTGGACAGTGTAGGTTAACCCTTTGGGCGGTATACACTATATACAGCTATCTATAGATAGCTGTATATAGTGTATACAGAAGACGAAGATGTCCCCTTACCTCCCTCCAGTCCCCGCGGGTCAGTGTAGCTCCGCCCCTAGTGATTACATCATTAGGGGCGTACCTACAGACGGGATCCAGGCTGGTAAGGGTATAAGACTCTGTTAATATTGTCCGTTTTGGATAATGTGAACAGACCCTTCTGGCAGTGTCTACCCAGACAGGGAGAATCCAGCTGTTGCTAAACTACAACTCCCAGCATGCCCAGAGTCTGGGCATGCTGGGAATTGTAGTTTTGCACCAATTGGAGGCTCCCTGTTTGGGAAGACATTGCATTATGGGCGCTCTCCACTGCGAAGAGCGCAAAAAATGTCCTAACCCATTTTTTTGTGTTCTTTTCTTCTTCTCGTTTCAGATCTGTGTATTCAGAGGATTACGGCGGATTCGATGGATTACGACGGATTAACTAGATTTTTTTTATTTTAATAAAATGGTTAACAAGGGCTGTGGGGGGGTGTTTTTTAATTGAATATTCAGGCCTAGTAATGGTGGCTGTCTAATAGACGGAACCATTACTAAGTCGGGGCTTAGCGTTAGCCCCAAAAACAGCTGCCGCTAACCCCCAATTATTACCCCGGTACCCGCCGCCACAGGGGTGCCGGTACCAACAGGCCCGGAGCGTCAAAAATGGTGCTCCTGGGCCTAGGCAGTAAAAGGCTGGCGTTATTTAGGCTGGGGAGGGCCAGTAACAATGGTCCTTGCCCACCCTGGTAACATCAGGCTGTTGCTGCTTTGTTGGTATCTGGCTGATACTGAATATACAGGGAACCCTATGTGTTTGTTTAAAAAAAAAAAAAAATAACGCTTAGGGTTCCCCCTATTTTCAGTATCAGCCAGATACCAACCAAGCAGCAACAGACTGACGTTACCAGGGTGGGCGAGGACCATTGTTACTGGCCCTCCCCAGCCTAAATAATGCTAGCCTGTTACCGCCTTGGCCCAAGAGCATCATTTTTGATGCTCCGGGCCTGTTGGTACAGGCTCTTCCCGGCACCCCTGTGGTGGTGGGTACCGGGGTAATAATTGGGGGTTAGCGCCAGCTGTTTTTGGGGCTAACGCTATGCCCCGACTTAGTAATTGATTCTGTCTATTAGACAGCCACCATTACTAGGCCTGAATATTCAATAAAAAAAAAAAACACAACACATTGGAAAAATTATTTTATTTTAAAAAACACTCCCCCACAGCCCTCATTAACCATTTTATTAAAATAAAATAAATCAAGTTCATCTGTCGTAATCCTCTGCATACACAGATCTGAAACGAGAATAAAAAAATAAACAAAACCACCAAAAAATGGGTTAGGACATTTTTTGGGCTCTCTGCAGGGGAGAGCGCCCATAATGAAATGTCTACCTAAACAAAGAGCCTCCAATTGGTGCAAAACTACAACTACCAGCATGCCCAGACAGACTTCGGCTGTCTGGGCATGCTGGGAGTTGTAGTTTAGCAACAGCTGGAGTCTCCCTGTCTGGATAGACACTGGCAGAAGGGTCTGTTCCCATTATCCAAAACGGACAATGTGAACAGAGCTTCAGACTTACTAGCCTGGATCCCATCTGTAGCTCCGCCTCCTAATGGCGTCATCACTAGGGGGCGGAGCTACACAGACCTGGCGGTGACAGAAACAAGGGAGGTAAGTGGACCTCCTGTTCTGTATACACCATATATAGCTATCTATAGATAGCTGTATATTCTGTATGCTGCCAAAAGGGGCTACAGGAGCAGGGAGTCCTGCCAGTCTGGTGATGGGATTCCTGGCTCCTGTATAGTATACACGGGTACACTATGCCCCCCTGTATACTATACGGCCAGGGGAAGTGAGTATTGATGCTGTACATCCCTCCTCACCTCCTTACACCGCTTACAGGCGCTCAGCATCCGACCCACAGAATGGTACCAGAATGAAAACAGTGAGAAAACTGCAACAGGGGACAAATTTGGCTGTTTCCACACACCAGGGAAAAGGCCAGAAAAAATGCTAAAACTCAGGAAAAACCTGAGGCAGTTTTTGCTGGCGTTTTTTTAGGTGTACAAAAAAAAAACAAGTGGAAACCTAGCCTTATAGGGACTTAAAAATCGTAAAAAAAATAAATAAAATCTAAAAATTATATAAAACCCCCTCCTCTAATTATAATAATAACAATAATAATAAAAAACACCCTTATATTATATTATACCATTTTACAAAAAATAAATAAATAACATATTTGGTATTGCCACGTGTGTAAATGTCAAAACTATTGAAACATAATGTTTATGATCATGCATGGTAAACAGCGTAAACATTAAAAAAAACTAACAATAAAAAGTGATCAAAAAGTCTAATCAAAAAAAAATGGTACCGATAAAAACTACAGGTTACGGCGCAAAAAATGAGCCCTCATACATCCTCTTATACGGAAAAAAAAAGTTATAGGGGTCAGAAACGGGCAACTTTATGCATACCAATTTTGTTAAAAAAAAAGATTGCAATTTTCTTATTGCAAGTACAATAATAGAAAAACGATATAAATTGGGTATCCTTTTAATTGCATTGACCTATTGAAAAAAGATAATGGGAGTTATTTACTAAGAGTGGAGTTTTCTTTGTGGGTTTTGATTCCCGACAGGTATTTTCCCAAAGTATTTACTATGTTTCCCCTGATTTTGCACTTTTTATTTTTTTTATTTAAAAACTGTTCTGATCAGTCTGGTTTTTGCGGAGCTCAAATACACCACATTTTATGTGAAAACCTTAGCAAATATGTAGTGATTTTTCAAAACTGTCAGGGACATGCCTCTTTTGTTGGGACCACTTTTGGTCGCAAATTGTGTCTCACGGAACGTACAACACAATTTGGGCGCAAAACTCAAGAAAAAAAGAGTCGGGATCAGGTTAGTAAATAACCCCCAATGTATCAATTTTACTATAAAGAACACTGAATAAAAACCATTTCTTATAAATTTCTGCCCCTAAATAATTTTTGGGCTTCGCGGTACATTTTATGGTAAAATAAAAAGGTGGCTGTGTTCTCAAGGGGTTAAATTGAAGTAGTTGACAAATCTGTATAACTTTCTGGCACCAGTTGATTTGAAAACATTTGTTTTCCTGCGGAGTACCCCTTTAATTGTGGCAGTGGTTACCAAAGTGTGGACCTCCAGAAGTTGCTAAAATATAACTCCCAGCCAGCAGCTGTCAAAAATGCTGGAAGCTGTAGTTTTGCAACATCTGAAGGTCCACACTTGAGACAACTGTTTTATGGGCTATGGTGGACAGTATGTTCCCAGTATCCCGTCAGATAGACCCTAACAATATAGAAATGTAGGTCACACGATAATTTCATTAGTTAGAAAACCTCTTTAAACAATGCACACGCCACAAGATGCGTACTGGTCGCCAACGTACCTGTCAGGTGTAATGTCACTGTTCAGCCTTAGGCCTGTAACCCCAATTTTTCCAAGCACGGTGATCTGACCTTCACAGTCGTATCACATGCAGAAAGGCCTCCCAGTAAGGGCAAACAACCATGTTCTAGAAAGCATACGCTTAGTTGAACTGACGCTTCTTCCCCGTCCTTGTACACAGCTTTAATTGCTACATTGCCAGCAACAAAGATGGCTGACAAATTTATCGCTTTACACAGAAGAGCTTCCGGTAACACACGGCGAGTCAGTGTGCAATAAAAAGGTAAACAAGTCACTGTAGGCTCATTAGCAGATTCCTTAATCACCAGATGGTGCTGTTGCCCCGTACAAACAGATTAGACTGTAACAATAAAGTTCATCTCTTCCCTCCACATCATTGTCTATGCGAACGTCCATTGACAATGCTATCAGTTATAATGTTATTGTGTTACTACCTTTTAGTAGCTATATCTATAACTCGCTTGTCCACAATTATAGAAATAAGTGATTATAAAATGAATATATTACTTTATTGCAAATTATGTGTGTGGGTGTTCCCAAGTCATACCACTATGCTGTGCCCAAAAATAACTCTAAGGTAACAACATAGAGGTAAAATGACAACAACCATTATCGTGTATGGCAATTATTGGTTAATACATAAGATTCTAGGTGTCTAGGGAGGGTTGTAGCCCCTAAATAATATTCCTGTTTGTTAATATTTGTTATGCATTGAGACAGTAAAGGGCTTGTTTGTTTTACTGTAAATAAGCCCAAAGATCTCTGCTGATCAGTTTTATACTATGAGGCAGATTCAATCTGTGTGAGTGACGCAGAATGTGAAAAGATGGCGATTTTTGGTCAAAACTCTGTTTTTGGCAAAAACTTTTTTTTTACAGTTTGCAACACTCACGCCAGGGGTAGATTGACACAGCAAACTAAGCCTGCCCAAGTTCGCTTAGATTTCTGAGCCTGGCTTCAGAGTCACTGAAATGCCTTTCAGTAAACTAGCACATCGAACCCCCTGGCGTATAGAAATGCCATACTAAGTAAATCTCCCCCCTTTTTCTTTATATAGATTAAACTACATTAAAGGGGTACTCCGGCACTTAGACATCTTATCCCCTATTCAAAGGATAGGGGATAAGATGCCTGATCGCGGGGGGTCCCGCCGCTGGGGACCCCTGTGATCTTGCACGCCGCACCCCGTTAAAATCAGTCCCCGGAGCGGGTTCGCTCCAGGTCTGATTACTGTCGATAGCGGGGCCGGAGCATTGTGACAGCTGTCACGCCCCCTCCCATAGGCTTGCATTGAGGGTGGCGGAGCGTCACGTCACACGGGGTGGAGCCTTGACGGCCCCGTGATCGACACACGCTATGGTGACTGATTTTAAACGGGGTTGCGCGATCAGGCATCTTATCCCCCTTTAAGGACTCAGGGTTTTTCCGTTTTTGCACTTTCATTTTTTCCTCCTCTCCTTTTAAAAATCATAACCCTTTAAATTTTGCACCTACAGACCCATATAATGGCTTTTTTTTTGCGCCACCAATTCTTATTTGTAATGACATCAGCCATTTTACCCAAAGATCTACAGCGAAACAAAAAAAGAACATTGTGCGACCAAATTTTTATTTATTTTTTACATTTTGTAAATTTTGGGGGCTTTTGTTTCTACGCAGTGCATTTTTGAGTAAAAATGACACCTTATCTTCATTCTGTAGGTCCATATGATTAAAATGATACCCTACTTATATAGGTTTGATTTTGTCGTACTTCTGGAAAAAATCAATACTACGTGCACTAAAATGAATACATTTAAAAATGTCCTTTTTCTGACCCTTATAACTTTTTTTAATTTTTCTGCATACGAGGATGTATGAGGGCTCATTTTTTGCACTGTGATCTGAAGTGTTTATCAGTACCATTTTTGTGTTTCACATTTTTTGATCGCTTCTTATTCATTTTTTTATGGTATAAATGGAATTTTTTGGTATTATGGAATTTTATGGTATTATGGAATTTTTTTACGTGTACGCCATTGACCGTGCGGTTTAATTGATGATATATTTTTATAGTTCAGACATCTACGCACGTGGCGATACCACATATGTTTATATTTATTTTTATTTACATAGTTATTTTTTGTGGGAAAAGGGGGGTGATTTAAACTTTTATTAGGGAAGGGGTTAAATCACATTTATAAAACAAAAATTTTAACTTTTTTTTTTCCTGCAGCATTATTTGCCCCCATAGGGGACTATAACATGCATTACATTGATTGCAGGCACCGATCAATGCTATGCCATAGCATTGCATTGATCAGTGTTATCGGCAGTCGATTGCTCAAGCCTGGATCTCAGGCTTGGAGCAATCGCCATTTGGACACAGAGGAGGCAGGCAAGGGACCCTCCTTGTGCATCCTAGCTGATCCTAGCTGATCGGGACAACGCAGTTTCACCGCGGTGGTCACGATCAGCCCGAATGAGCAGCCGGGAATCCTTTTTTTTTTGCTCGTCACATCTAAAGGGTTAATACCGGACATCCCCTCGATTGGTGATGTCAGGTATTATCCTCGAGTCCTGGCTACCGTTAGCCTCCGAGACCGACCCTATATGACTCAAGGTCACCGCGGGAACGGACGTAGGACTTACAGGTACGCCATGCATCCTTAAGGAGTTAAATAATCACTACATTAGGAACACCTACTCAATAACAGGTTGGTCCACTTTTTGGGGGCAATCATGGCTTGCAGACATCAGAGAACAGATTTCTCATACTCATTCTTCTTGCCTGTTGCAACAGTTGGTGTATATTTTGGAAGTGTAGAGGATCTGACAATGATAACAATATAGGCAATAAAGATAATGATACCATAATGGTATCGTGTTACAAATACAAAGGCTACAGCAGCACACTACAAGTACTAAGATATATTGTAAAATGCAACACTGCCATAGAATAAAGTGGAGGTTCTTAGCATACCGTCTGATAAAATAGTGTGTACCATTCCACCATGGTAAAGTGTCTTTATCGGGATGGACCCTGCATTATAGATATGCCTCTCTTGGGCTAGCAATAAGTCTACAACTTCTGTGCATGTAGAATCCAGTTATTCTTTGCCTTAAACCACCTAGAGGAATGGGTGGAGTGGTTAAAGGGGTACTCCGCCCCTAGACATCTTATCCCCTATCCAAAGGATAGGGGATAAGATGTCAGATCGCCGGGGTCCCGCTGCTGGGGACCCCGGGGATCGCTGCTGCAGCGCCCCGCTGTCATTACTGCGCAGAGCGAGATCGCTCTGCATGTAATGACGGGCAATACAGGGGCCGGAGCATTGTTACGTCACGGCTCCGCCCCTCGTGATATCACGGCCCGCCCCCATCAATACAAGTCTATGGGAAGGGGGCGTGGCGGTCGCCACGCCCCCTGCCATAGACTTGCATTAAGGGGACGGGCCATGATGTCATGAGGGGCGGAGCCATGACGTCACGCTGTTCCGGCCCCTGTATCGCCCGTCATTACGCACAGAGCTCTGTGCAGTAATGATGGCGGGGTGCCGGAGCGGCGATCTCCGGGGTCCCCAGCAGCGGGACCGCGGCGATCTAACATCTTATCCCCTATCCTTTGGATAGGGGATAAGATGCCAGGGGCGGAGTACCCCTTTAAAGGAGGTATTCCAGGAATTGTTTTTATTTGACTATGCTACAGGGGCGGTAACGTTAGTGTGATCTCACAATTCTTATGTGATTTTTGCCCCGATATTTATTTATTGTTTTAAATAACTGTTTATTTGGGGAATTTAAAGACATTTTACAAATATCGAAAAAAATTAAAAAAAAATTAAAGAAGACATATCTTCAATCTAGATACCAATGGAACAGAGAATACAATTTGTGGAGAAAATAACATTTCAGGAGTATCAGAATAGGTTTGTATAGTCATAATGGTGTCACCCAGACATAGTATTGGAATCCATTCATTACATGGATTTGTACGTAGATATCTCCAAAGGAAAAATAAAACCCAAAAGAGTTCAACAAGAGTAAAAAAAGATATTCCTTCTGAAGTCAACAGAAACATATTAATATGGCTGTTGACAGAGTCCAGGAAATACTGTTCCATACTTAGCTAATGGTAGGAAAATGTGTATAGCTAATGCTGTAATGTGTGTAAAATAGAGATTGAGCGTTTCGAATCCACATGGAAGATATGAGTGGGAGTTATAGTGCAAGATGAACACGAACAAAGAGAGAAAAGATAATTGAAAGAACAAAACAAGAAGAGAAAGAAAAAGAGAAGAAAAGACTAAGAACACAGGCCCGCATGGCATCACTCTTAAAGGGGAACTACTGTGGGGGTTGATTAATATCTAAAGAATCCCACGGTGACCAGATTTTCTGGAAGGTAGGTTTTTTATTGTCTACGGTTAACATCTGGAGAGATGGAACATCAGGGCATTTCCACCATCGCGCCATTAAGCATCTAGAAGCCGTTAAGGCCCTATTTACAAGGCAGAATTTCCTCAAGCGGAATTCCGCTTTAGGAATTCCTCCTCAAATGAAAGCCCAATACACTTCTATAGGAGTCCACACTCCCATTCACACTTCTGCAGAATTTCCGCTTGGATTCCACACCAATTCTGCACCAATTCAGCACAAAATCCTCAAAAGCAGAAGCGAAATTGGGGCGGATGAGTGGAAATTCTGCCGTGTCAATAGGGCCTAAGACAGACAGGAGTAACTTGGTTCGGCTGTTTGAGAGGTGACCAGGAGGGAGGTTCAATTAGTAGGTCTCTGGGAGTAGAGAAATGTCCACTCCAAGAATTCTCTTTATAAGTGATTGGACCTCCAGCCAGAAGTGGTGTGGAGGGGCACAATCCCCCCAAAATGTGGGATACAGTGCCTACTTCCCGATTACACCGCCAACACAAAGGAAATACATTGGGAAATAAACAGAGTTTGTCTGGAGTTCGGTACCAGTGCATCAGTAGTTTGTATTGACTTTCTTTGTGTGTGACACAAAATGAAGATTTAGAGGCATGGGACCATATGGTATGCCACTGATGCATAGTAAGGGGTATGCCTAAATAAGTTTCCCATTTAATCATGTAGGGGTAGTGAAGGGTATTGTCATCAGTGGATGCCATTAAGATATCATATAGAGTAGAAATCAAGCCTTTAGTTGAAACATTGCCTCTACATCTCAAATGGAGTTGGGTAGAGGTAAGTCGAATACCCAAGTATTTCAAAGTGACGTCTTGCCATTTATATGGATAGTTTAATTTCAGCTGTAACAGGTCAGCATCAGGGATATTGACAGGGAGGGCTTCTGACTTATTGGATTTGATTTTATAACTGGAAAACTTACTATAAGTATCTAAGGTGGAGTGCAAATTGGGCAACAACATGTGTGGGGTTAGATATAGTCAAAAGGACACCATCAGCAAATAAAGATATTTTGAATTCTCTAAAATTCACCATAATACCTTTCATGTCGGGATTAGTATGGATAGCAGAAGCCAACGGCTCTATAATAAGGACAAAAAGTAAGGGGAGGGATTGGGGGCGTCCCTGTCTCGTACCATTGGAGATCTTAAATTTAGAATATCTGGCATGGGGAAGATGCACCTGGGCTGTTGGTGAGGTGTAGAGGGTGGAGACAGCAGAGATGAAAGGTCTAGATATACCATAGGCTCCTAAAACAGAGTAAAAAGGACCAATCAAGTCTGTGGAAAGCTTTTTCAGCATCCAGACTCAGGAGCATACCTGATCATTTGGTTTTATTAATAATTTCAATTAAATCAATATTTCTTCTCGTGCTGTTTCCAGTCTGCCTATATTGGACAAAGCCCACCTGATCCTTGTGTACTAGACCGGGAAGAATGTCACTTAGTCTATTTGCAAAAATTTTTGTGAACATTTTTAAGTCTGAATTCAATAAGAATATAGGGCGAAGCTAGCACAGTTTGCAGGGTCTTTGCCAGGTGTTGGTATAACAGTGATGTATGAATTTAACTTTGATGTGGGAATCGGAGAACTTTAATTGGTTAGATGATACCTTGCAAAGTATTTATATTGGGTCTAGTTGTCATTCTATTCTCAAGAGATTTAAGCTTCTTATCAAGGTCTTTAGAACGTTGCAGGTAATCCTTTTTTTTTATACCTGTAGCTAGTGCTATATAAATACTATAAATGCCCTCTAAATACTACCTTGTGAGCTTCTTATTAGGTAGAGAAAGATGAAACCAACCCTAAGTTCTGGTTAAAAAAAATACTTAATACATGTTCCTAGGCGATCCTTGTATATTTCTTTTTTCTATAGTGAACATAAGCAAACAACACAAAAAAACTATGACATTTAAGTAAACTTAAATGAGAGATTTCTCTTAGATCGCTAAAAAAGTGACACCATTCCTTAGAGGAAAGTATGGAAGTCATCAACTAATATCCACTCCTATAGCTGAGAAAGCCATAGGAGAAAAGATGAATTTTCAAAGTTAGGAGAAGAAGCAATAAGCTGATAGCAACAATAAAACTAAGCCAGCTCCACGCTGGAACATGGTTAAATAGTAAAAAAAAAACATCAGAAATAAACATTATATTCTATTTCTAAACTGTACTAGCGGTCTTAATTAAACGTTATAACATATATTAAAGTGGTATTCCAGGCAAAAACTTTTTTTTAATATATCAACTGGCTCCGGAAAGTTAAACAGATTTGTAAATTACTTCTATTAAAAAATCTTAATCCTTTCAATAGTTATTAGCTTCTGAAGTTTTCTGTCTAACTGCTCAATGATGATGTCACATCCAGGGAGCTGTGCATGATGGGAACATTTCCCCATAGGAGCTGCACAGCTCCTGAGACGTGAGTCATCAGAAAGCAGTTAGACAGAAAACAGCAACTCAACTTCAGAAGCTAATAACTATAGGAAGGATTAATATTTTTTAACAGAAGTGATTTACAAATCTGTTTAACTTTCCTGAGCCAGTTGTTATATAAAAAAAAGTTTTTGCCTAGAATACCCCATTAAGCCCTGCAAAAAGCTCAATTGGACAATGAAATATTTTAATATACTGTAAAATATTAATTATCATAGTGACAGGTATGGTGCAGTCACAGTTTAGTCAGGAAGATCTTGAGAAGTAGGACTGAAGGATTCTGGTGTGTGAGGCTGAGGGTTGCGTCTTCATCTCGGAGATACCCTTGTCCAAACCAGCGGATGAGGTGGAAGTAACTCCCAGTTAGGCAATTTTGGAACGGGAACTTCCATTGTCTCACAGAAACCGTGCAGATCCTTGGTTGATCTCAATGTGGCAGATTTACCCTTGTGTTTTGCAGAGAGGCTAAACCGAAAACCCCAACAGTAAGTTATGTCGTGGTCCCTCAGAGTTTGTAAGAGGGGTTTGAGATGCCTTCTCTCCTGGAGTGTCAACCATGACAAATCTGGCTTCAATTGAGTAATAGCACTGTCAAAGTCCATAGTGCGCATGTTCCAGGTGTTGTACATAATTTCCTCTTTGGTCGTGTAGTCTGATATGCAGCAGATCACATATCTGGGGAAGCATAAGGATCCCTTTGTTAAGTGCTCTGTGGGCTCGGTCCATTCTGATCCTATTAGTAGGAGGGGCTTTTAAAACCATATTAAATATCGCCTCTAAGGTAACTTTTAGATCTTCTTCATGTGTAGCCTCAGGCAAGCCCCTCACTCTAATATTGGCCCCTATTGTCTAAATCTTCCAGGTGCCTCTAATAATCACAGAGGGTGTTGTGCTGGGCCACTACTGTCGATTGAAGTGAAGAAATGTATTGACGGGTATGGTCATGGTCATTTTCTAAGAAGTCAACTCTATGATTGACCTCTCTAATATCTTGTCAGACTAGCTATTTCTGTTTTTAGGGCACTTTTCACCTCACTTAGGAGACTTTGAAAGTCCTCTTTAGTTAGAAGATGACGTAAGTATTCTTTAAATAATTTATCTTCCAATATTTATTTTTAACAGCATACAAAATTACTCATGTTTCGGGATTTCCCAGGTTGCAGTGCGTC
This sequence comes from Hyla sarda, assembly GCF_029499605.1. Taxonomy (NCBI): domain Eukaryota; kingdom Metazoa; phylum Chordata; class Amphibia; order Anura; family Hylidae; genus Hyla; species Hyla sarda. Next base: position 161,661,608 of record NC_079195.1, on the reverse strand, counting down.
GAGATCTGACATCACCAGTCAGTTGTGCAAAAGGAGCCAGTCCTGCTTCAATGGGTGGAGCGACAGAGAGACAATTTTGCAACAGCTGTAGGCCCCCTGATTATAAAACATTGATCTTTTGAGCAAATACAAGCATGGAACTATGGGATGTGTAGTTTAAGAGACCAAACTCTAACAGGAATTACCCAGATAGCCTGGCAGGTATTTTCTAAAATCACCTTATGGTGGATAACACCTTTAACTAAGCAATTACCCCCCGGCCCCCATTTACTTCTGGACCCCTGAGGACAAGAACTGCCTACTTTTGTGTGGTAACTACATGGCAGTATTATGTGGGCTCTTTAAAGGGGTATTCCAATCTGAAGAATAGAGCAAACTGCATATACGTAATCAATGTGCCATTCCCTCTTGGGCCACCAAACATTGTCAGGTTAAATTCTCAGCAATATTCAGTTGCACCATAGAGAATGAATGGAGAGCTGGCACTCCTTTTAGTCCTGGAACAATTTTAGTCCCCATTCTCTAGTTGGGGGTCCCAGTCGTTGGATCCACACCAATTAACTTTTCATTGGGACACAGAATAGGTGATGACTTTCTTACAATAAGTACTATAGGGCCCACTGTGGTGTCCCAGTACGAAACATCTTACACTGCCTGCCCTGTCAGTTGGATGTTGCCTAAGGTCTGTACCAGACCACATCTCCAGAGAAAATGTTTGGTGTGATCGTATAGTTTTTTTCTATTGGACAGTAATGAATCATTGTCCTGCCCCTGAGTTTAGTTAGTCTGTCTAGGCGGTGAGGAGTTCAGTTCAGTAGAGTGAGAGAGGAGTGCATTCCAGAGTAAGGAGATGAGTCGTGGGGGAGGCAAAGAGGAAAGTCCAAGTTCTGCAAGGGAGAAACAACACTACCTACAGGTGTTCCTCCACGCAGGCCAAGTCAAAGTCCTAAGTAGCTAAAGAACCAACAGGGGCCCCATAGCACAAGTCAGGAACGAGAGTAGAAAGCTTCAGGCAGCTCTGGTCCAGATGTCATAGTCCAAGCCTGGCGGTAAGCTAATTCCATGGATGCACTGTGGTGGGTCGCAGGTTAGTGTCAGTTGTTTCTGAAAATGTAAAGTTCAAAGTCTTAATGGAAATATGCAGTGACATAAACGTATCCCCAGTGCTTTAAGTGGGCCGGTACGTGCCGGAACTCAGTACCACCACTTCCAAAATTAGCTCTTGAGCGTACCACCACCTCTCCATGTGCCCAGAACATGCTTTTAGCATACCGGAACGCAGGCCTGTTGCTACAAGACTGGCAAACCAAGCAATTGCTTGGCCCCCGAGCAATGCCAGTGTTTGCCTGTCCTGTCCTCCTGCGCTATCTAGAGACTAAAGCCGCTGCCTCCGGCTCCTTTTTGTTCCCTCGGCTTACCGTCCGCCTGGCTCACGCTCAGTGACGTCACTCTCCGAGTACCAGAATTCAAGGGCCGCCATTACGTCCTGACGCCGGCCAAGAGCATGAAGTAACGATGCGATGTGCGCAGTGCGCGAACTGACAGTGGTATAATTACCGATCGCTGCGGTGTTAGCTCTGCCACCTCGCTCTGACAGTAAGTGTGAGTGTGACTGTGAATGTGATTAAAGCAAGGTTCTGCCCTGTATTCCTAGGGGTACTACTAGTAGTACCCCCAGATTAACCCCCCTCCCCTCCTCCAGTCAGCAAAAAAAAAAAATTATAATAATAATAATAGAGAACCGTCACCTCTTTTGGGCCACTTAAAGCACTATTTCTCCCCTATCCAAAGGATAGGGGATAAGTGTCCGATAGTGGGGGTCTGACAGCTGGGACCCCCGCGATCTCCTGTACGGGGCCGACACTCCTTCTCCATGTATCTCTATGGGAGTGGTGGGGATGCAGCGTACATGCATCCCCACCTCTCCCCTAAAGCTGTAGGAGGAAGCGTGTTTGTTGACCTCAGTAAGGTCAACGACACACACATTAGCCAGCACACAGTACGGCAATGCCGGGGCCCCTTTCGGGAGATCACAGCGGGTCCCAGCGATTGGACCCCCCGCGATCAGACACTTATCCCCTATCCTGTAGATAGGAATACATTTATTTCACTGCAGATGTCTTTAAGTCTCAAGCAATTAAGTCTAGTCAAGTAAGGTTGTAAGAAAGTGGAGTATACTTCAAGTTACAGCATGCCCAGCCATTTTATTGACTCTCTTTGCAACTCTCTCTTTTGCCCTCCTGGTGAAAGACTGTATTGCTGTGGTAATAGAAACATAGAATGTGTGTCGGCAGATAAGAACCATTTGGCCCATCGTGTCTGCCCAATAATCTGAATACTATGAATAGTCCCTGGCCCTATCTTATATGAAGCATAGCCTTATGCTTATCTCATGCATGTTTTAACCACTACATCCACTACTCTCTCAGTAGAGTAATACTTCCTGATATTACTTTTAAACCTTTGCCCCTCTAATTTAAAACTATGTCCTCTTGTGGTAGTTTTTCTTCTTTTAAATATGCTCTCCTCCTTTACCGTGTTGATTCCCTTTATGTATTTAAAAGTCTCTATCATATCCCCTCTGTCTCTTCTTTCTTCCAAACTATACATGTTAAGGTCCTTTTAATCTTTCCTTGTAAGTTTTATCCTGCAATCCATGTACTAGTTTAGTAGCTCTTCTTTGAACTCTCTCTAGAGTATCTATATCCTTCTGGAGATACGGCCTCCAGTACTGCGCACAATACTCCAAGTGAGGTCTCACCAGTGTTCTGTACAGCGGCATGAGCACTTCTCTCTTTCTACTGCTTATACATCTCCCTATACATCCAAGCATTCTGCTAGCGTTTCCTGCTGCTCTATTACATTGTCTTCCTACCTTTAAGTCTTCTGAAATACTTACTCCTAAATCCCTCTCCTCAGATACTGAGGTCAGGGCTGTGTCAAATAATCTATATTGTCAGGATCCGGGCTGGTAGCTGGTAGCGGAGGTTGGGGGTGGATCCGCTGTGCCAGAGAGGTGATGATGTGGGCCGTACCAGGGGAACGGAGTCTTAAGAGTTACTGGTTTTCACCAGAGCCCACCGCAAAGCGGGATGGGCTTGCTGCTGCAAGTAACCCCCAGGTCGTTCCACCCAGTAGCGACTCAACCTCTCTGGCTGCTGAGATAAGGCAAGGTACAAGAGGATCAGGCAAAGGCTTAGTCAGACGTAGCAAATGGTCAGGGCATGCAGCATCGGTTCACAGGCGTTAGTCAGTAGCAACAGGTATGGCAACAGGCAGGGTAACACAGGAACAAGGAATGCTTTCTCTCAGGCACAAAGGCAACAAAGATCCGGCAGGAGGCTGTGGGAGGAGACGGTACTTATAGGCCGTGCACAGGTGAGGCCTAATTAAGTCCAAACAGCCCTCCCTCTCACAAAGCTTAACCCTTAATGAACCACACTGGACCAGGCACCAATCACCTGTGCACTGGTCCTTTAGATCTAAGAGTCCCGGCGCGCCCTAGAGAGCGGGGATGCACACGCCTGGGGACCCGGAGCGCTCAGCGTAACAGTACCCCCCCTTTGGTCTCCCCCTCTTTTTGGTACCCAAGAACTTGAGGATGAGGCCGTGGTCTTGGATGCTCTTCTCCGGCTCCCAAGATCTCTCTTCAGGACCGCAGCCCTCCCAGTCGACCAGAAAGAATTTTCTCCCTCTAACCACTTTGGATGCCAAAATCTACTTGACGGAGAACACATCTGAAGTTCCAGACACTGGAGTGGGAGAAATGTCCTTGGGGGAAAAATGGTTGAAGATTGCTGGTTTCAGAAGGGAGACATGAAAAGAATTAGGTATTCTGAGGGAGGAAGGGAGATGGAGCTGATAGACCATGGGATTAATTTTCTTCTTGATTCTGTAGGGGCCCAAGTAACGGGGACCTAATTTGTAACTTGGGACCCTAAATCAGATGTGCTTGGAAGACAGCCACACTTTGTCCCCTGGGGCAAAGACTGGTGGAACCCGACGTTTCTCATCGGCCTGTGTCTTCATGCAAGAGGTGGCTGCAAGAAGAGATTGGCGCGTCTCGCGCCAGATGGATACAAAATCCCGGACAAGATTATCGACAGCGGGTACTTCCGAGGAGGTGGGCAATGGAAGAGGTGGAAAAGGGTGACGTCCATACACCGCGAAAAAAGTAGACTTGTTAGAAGCGGAAGACTCTTTGTGGTTGTAGGAGAACTCAGCCCACGGGAGAAAGTCTACCCAATCATCCTGACGAGAGGAGACAAAGTGCCAGAGATAGTCACCCAAAATTTGATTAATGCGCTCCACTTGACCGTTGGACTGGGGGTGGTAGGAAGAAGAGAAGTCCAATTTAATCTTCAGTTGACCACAGAGAGCTCTCCAAAACTTAGACACAAACTGTACCCCTCTGTCGGATACAGTGTGCGTGGGTAGACCAGTGAGACGAAAAATGTGAGAAAGAAATTGTTTCGCCAGCAATGGTGCAGAAGGAAGAGCAGACATAGGTACAAAGTGCGCCATCTTGGAAAACTGGTCCACAACCACCCAAATAACAGTTTTGCCATGAGAAGGTGAGAGATCGGTGACAAAGTCCATGGCGATGTGGGACCATGGAGTCTCTGGAACTGGCAGCGGCTGAAGCAGGCCTGCCGGTCTCTGGCGGGGTGTCTCTTGTCCCGGGTGCACACAGCACAGGCCTGGACGAAATCCTTAACGTCCCTCTCCAAAGATGGCCACCAGTACCTTCTGGAGATCAGTTGTAGGGTTTTCAGAAGACCTGGATGGCCTGCCACCAGTGAAGAATGTCCCCACTTGAGTACCCTAAGACGAAGATGAGGTGGCACGAAGGTCTTGCCTGGAGGAAGAAGACGTAAATCCGAAGGAGCAAAATCCGAAGGAGCAGAAAAAATCAATCGCTCGGTGACATCAGAGGTGCGAGAGAAAGCGTCAGCCCGGATGTTTTTGGCAGCCGGTCTGAAATGAATAAGAAAATTAAACCGGGCGAAAAACAAAGACCAGCGGGCTTGGCGGGGATTAAGTCTTTGAGCAGACTGAAGATAGGACAGATTCTTGTGGTCGGTAAATATGTTCACAGGGTGAACAGACCCCTCTAGGAGATGTCTCCATTCTTCCAGCGCCAACTTGATGGCAAGAAGTTCTCTGTCTCCGATTGAGTAGTTTCTCTCATCAGACGAGAAGGTTTTGGAGAAAAGCCCACAGGTGACGGATCTCCCCTTTAAGGACTTCTGGGTTAGTACGGCTCTGGCTCCAAGAGAGGAGGCATCCACCTCTAAGAAGAAGGGCTTCGAGGAATCCGGCCTGGTGAGGACAGGTGCAGAAGCAAAGGCGGACTTCAGGGTGCAGAAAGCCTCTTCGGCCTGAGGAGTCCATGACTTAGGATTAGCCCCTTTCTTAGTCAGGGCCACGATTGGAGCCACCAGGGTGGAGTAATGTGGAATAAATTGCCGGTAATAATTGGCAAAACCCAGGAACCTCTGTATGGCCCGTAGACCTGTGGGAGGAGGCCAATCCAGAACTGCTGAGAGTTTAGAAGGGTCCATCTGTAGGCCTTGTGCGGAGATGATGTAACCAAGAAAAGGCAGGCTAGATCGTTCAAAGAGACATTTCTCAAACTTGGCATAAAGGTGATTTCTTCTCAGACGAGACAGAACCAGACGAACATGAGTACGGTGTTGCTCAAGGTTAGGAGAATAAATGAGGATATCGTCCAGATACACCACCACACAAGTGTAGAGAAGGTCTCTGAAAATGTCATTAACAAATTCTTGAAAGACGGCCGGACCATTACACAGGCCAAAAGGCATGATTAAATACTCAAAGTGACCATCCCGTGTGTTGAAGGCAGTCTTCCACTCGTCTCCCTCACGAATTCGGACCAAATTATAGGCACCTTTCAGATCCAATTTGGTGAAGATCTTGGCACCTCGAAGTCGATCGAAGAGCTCTGAAATGAGTGGAAGGGGATTTCGGTTCTTAATGGTGATTTTGTTTAGACCACGATAGTCGATACAGGGTCGCAGAGAGCCGTCTTTCTTAGAGACAAAGAAGAAACCTGCTCCAGCAGGTGAGGAAGACTTCCTGATGAACCCCCTCTGTAGGTTCTCCTGAATATACTCTGACATGGCTTGAGTCTCAGGTGGAGAGAGAGGGTAAGTTCTTCCTCGAGGTGGAGTGGTGCCAGGCATGAGGTCTATAGGGGGTAAAGTCTCTGCTTGCTTTTTACAGAAGACATCTGCAAAGTCCAAATATGGTTCCAGAAGGCCTGGAGGAGGTGGAGTATAAGATGCACGTTTAGCAGAAACTGGCAGGAGACATTTGCCAAAACAAGATGACCCCCAATTTTGGATCTCCCCGGAGGACCAATCCAGGACAGGACTGTGACGCTGAAGCCAGGGCAGACCTAGCAGAATCTCCTAAGTATAGTGAGGAAGAACTAGAAACTCCAATTTTTCAGAATGAAGTATTCCAACAGACATCTGGAGGGGTGCAGTACGGTAGAGAATGGTAGCATCCAGTCTCTCACCATTGACAGTGGTAATGTAGTAGGACTTGACAAGACGGACCACTGGAATATTAAACTTGCTTATAAGTAAGACGTCAATGAAGTTGCCGGCGGAGCCGGAATCCAGAAAGGCAATAGCAACAAAGGATGTCTTGGCTGGGACACAGATTCGCACAGACACTGTAAGGCGTGGAGAGGTAGCGTTCACAGCTAGCAACGCCTCTCCAACGTTAACTAGGTGCGCGTTTCCCAGACGAGGCGGACGGAGAGGACAGTCTTTTAAGAAATGTTGTGTACTGGCACAGTACAGACACAGATTCTCGTCTCTGCGGCGGTACCTTTTCCTGAGGGGTCAGGCGTGACCGATCCACATGCATGGCTTCCTTGGCAGGAGGCCCAGTAGAGGGTTGCAGTAGACACAGGAGGACAGGAGCCGAACGAGGATAGCGTCTCATACAAACATTTCCTTTCTCCTGACGGAGTTCCTCTTGTCTCTCGGCAAAACGCATATCAATCCTGGTGGCCAAGTGGATGAGGTCACTCAGGGTAGAAGGCATTTCCCGTGCGGCAAGAACTTTTATGTCACTGGACAGACCTTTCTTGAACGTGGCACAGAGCGCTTCATTATTCCATGACAGAATTTCCCTGATTCAGGATCAACAAGACAGTCTCTGCTGAGGCAACCCGGGCTGGTTCCTCAAACACTCCGGAATTCTTGGCAGAAGGACTATGCAGTAGCAGTGGCGGAATCGTTGCGGTCCCAAAGCGGTGTGGCCCAAGCCAGGGCCTTTCCGGTAAGCAGACTGATTATAAAAGCCACCTTGGCACGTTCAGTAGGAAACTGGTCGGCCATCATCTCCAAGTGAAGAGAACACTGTGACAGGAACCCACGGCACTGCTTGGAGTCTCCATCAAATTTGTCCGGCATGGATAGGCGGTATCTGGAGCTGGAAACGGCAGCAGGCTTAGTGGGTGGCATAGGAGAAGGCAGTGGAGATGGTGGCTGCTGGGCTGTCAGAAGTTGCTGCGTCATGGTGGACAACTGGTTCAGCAGTTGACCTTGCTGAGCGATCTGCTGAGATTGCTGGGCCACAATGGTGGTAAGGTCAGCGACACTTGGCAAAGGCACCTCAGCGGGATACATGGCCGGATCTTTCTGTCAGGATCCGGGCTGGTAGCTGGTAGCGGAGGATGGTGGTGGATCCGCTGTGCCAGAGAGGTGATGACGTGGGCCGTACCAGGGGAACGGAGTCTAAGGAGTTACTGGTTTTCACCAGAGCCCGCCGCAAAGCGGGATGGACTTGCTGCTGCAAGTAACCCCCAGGTCGTTCGATCCAGTAGCGACTCTCTGACTGCTGAGATAAGGCAAGGTACAAGAGGATCAGGCAAAGGCGTAGTCAGACGTAGCAAATGGTCAGGGCAGGCAGCAACGGTTCACAGGCAGTAGTCAGTAGCAACGGGTACGGCAACAGGCAGGGTAACACAGGAACAAGGAATGCTTTCTCTCAGGCACAAAGGCAACAAAGATGTGGGAGGAGACGGTACTTATAGGCAGTGCACAGGTGAGGCCTAATTAAGTCCAAACAGCACTCCCTCTCACAAAGCTTAACCCTTAATGAACCACATTGGACCAGGCACCAATCACCTGTGCACTGGTCCTTTAGATCTAAGAGTCCCGTTGCACACGCGCCCTAGAGAGCGGGGATGCACACGCTGTGACGCCGGAGCGCTCCCTGGGGACACACGCTGTGAGCACTCCGAGGCCAGCAGGGGGCCCGGAGCGCTCAGCGTAACATATATTCTGCCTGAGGGTTTTTATGCCCCAGGTGCATTATCTTGCACTTATCCACATTAAATTTCAGTTGCCAGAGTTCTGACCATCCTTCTAGTTTGCCTAAATCCTTTTCCATTTGGCGTATCCCTCCAGGAACATCAACCCTGTTACATATCTTTGTGTCATCAGCAAAAAGACATACCTTACCATGGAGACCTTCTGTGAAGATATTAAACAATATTGGTCCCAGTACAGATCTCTGAGGTATCCCACTGGTTACAAGACCTTGCTCTGAATATTCTCCATTGACTACAACCCTCTGTTGTCTGTTACTCAGCCACTGCCTAATCCACTCAATAATATTGGAGTCCAAGCTCAATGACTGTAGTTTATTGATAAGTCTTCTATGTGGGACAGTGTCAAAAGCCTTACTAAAATCTAACATCTGCCTGCTAATTTTTTCAGTAAAGTCTTCAGTGGTTTTCCATAACCTTGCACCTGGCCCAGGAGAACCACTTCACCTTAAAGGGGTACTGGAAAACTAGGGGTACGGTGGAAAACTTTTTTTTTTTTAAATCAACTGGTGCCAGAAAGTTTAACAACTTTGTAAGTTACTTCTATTAAAAAATCTTAATCCTTCTAGTACTTATTAGCGGCTGTATACTACAGAGGAAATTCTTTTCTTTTCTGTCTGTCTACAGTGCTCTCTGCTGACTCCTCTGTCCATGTCAGGAACTGTCCAGAGCAGGAGAAAATCCCCATAGTAAACATATGCTCCTCTCGACATTTCCTAAAATGGACAGAGGTGTCAGCAGAGAGCACTGTGGACAGACAGAGAAAAGAAATCCAAAAAGAAAAGAAATTCCTCTGTAGTATTCAGCCGCTAATAAGCACTGGAAGGATTAAGATTTTTTAATAGAACTAATTTACAAATCTGTTTAACTTTTTGGCACCAGCTGATACGTACTGGTACGTAATGAGTCCGCTCCCATTCTATAATGCAGGGCCACTGGCGGGACCCGTGGCTAATTGCGCGCAGCACTGATCGCGGTGCCGCGCGCTATTAACCCTTTAGACGCGGCGTTCAAGGTTGAACACCACGTTTAAAGTGAAAGTAAAACAATGCCGGTTAGCTCAGGGAGCTGTTCCGGATTGCCACGGCGAAATTGCGGTATCCTGAACAGCTTACATCCGGAGGGTCCCTACCTGCCTCCATGCTGTCCGATCGCCGAATGACTACTCAGTGCCTGAGATCCAGGCATGAGCAGTGAAGCAGCAGAATCATCGATCAGGGGTTTCCTATAAGAAACCAGTGATCAATGTAAAAGATCAGTGTGTGCAGTGTTATAGGTCCCTATGGGAGCTATAACACTGCAAAAAAAAAGTGGGGAAAAAAAGTGAATAAAGATCATTTAACACCTTCCCTAATAAAAGTTTTAATCACCCACCTTTTCCCATTTAAAAACAAACAAACAGTGTAAATAAAAATAAACATATGTGATATCGCCGCATGCAGAAATGTCCGAATTATAAAAATATATCATTAATTAAACCGCACGGTCAATGGTGTACGTGCAAAAATTCCAAAGTCCAAAATAGTGCATTTTGGGTCACTTTTTATATCATGAAAAAATGAATAAAAAGCGATCAATAAGTCCTATCAATGCAAAAATGGTACCGCTAAAAATCAGATCATGACATAAAAAATTAGCTCTCATACCGCCCCATATGCGGAAAAATAAAAAGTTTATAGGGGTCAGAAGATGACAATTTTAAATGCATACATTTTCCTGCATGTAGTTATGATTTTTTACAGAAGTACGACAAAATCAAACCTACATAAGTAGGGTATCATTTTAATCGTATGGACCTACAAAATAAAGAGAAGGTGTCATTTTTATCGAAAAATGTACTGTGTTGAAACGGAAGCCCCCAAAAGTTACAAAATGGCGTTTTTTGTTTTTCAAATTTTGTCTCACAATGATTTTTTCCCATTTTGTCGTAGATTTTTGGGTAAAATGACTGACGTCATTACAAAGTAGAATTGGTGATGCAAAAAATAAGCCATCATATGGATTTTTAGGTGCAAAATTGAAAAATTTATGATATTTTAGAGGTAAGGAGGAAAAAACTAAAATTCAAAAACGGAAAAACCCCGGGTCCTTAAGGGGTTAACAGGTACGCCCTGGTACTTCAGGACCAAGGGCATATCTGTACGCCCATGGAAATTCCGGTCCCCGCCATGCGCCGGGCGGAGACCTGATCGAAATGATTGCTGATATCTATCAGCAGGCATCCCGTGCCAATGCCCAAGGGTCATGAGACCCCCCCATGTCGGCGATCTCCGCAAATCACCAGTGAATTCACACCTGCGATTTGCGGTGATTCCGGGTCATACGGGTCTCCGGTGACCCGGAAAATAAGGGGGATCGGGGTTGTCCAAGACATTCACGATCCCCCTGAAGGGATAGGAGTGAGGTGGCAGGGGTGCCACCCCTCCTATGCCTGCTATTGGCCGGTCAGAAGCGACCGACCAATAGCAGATCGGGGATGGGGGGAAGTTAAAGTTTGGTTCCCCCATACTGCCCACCCACAGTAGTCCGGGCAGAATGGGGGAACTGACGGTGACCGGTGCCAGAGGTCCACTCACCATCGGCGATCGGCGGCGGGCGGCAGAGGACAGCGATGCGGCTCCCTGGTGCGGCAATCCTACGGAAGGTGGTGAGTAGTTGCCTAGCAACATCTGGAAGGCTACAGTTTTGAGACCACAATACAGTTGTCTCTAAACTGTAGCTCTCCAGATGTTGCAAAACTACAACTCCCAGCATGCCCAGACAGCTGTTTGGGCATGCTGGGATTTGCAGTTTTGCAACAGCTGGAGGGCTACAGTTTGGAGATCATTGTGCAGTGGTCTCTAAACTCTGGCCATCTAGATCTTGCAAAACTACATCTCCCAGTATACCTACACAGCAGTTTGCTGTCTGGGCATGCTGGGATTTGTAGTTTTGCAACATCTGGAGGGCCACAGTTTGGAGATCACTGTGCAGTGGTCTCTAAACTGTGGCCCTTCAGATCTTGCAAAACTACAACTCCCAGCATGCCCAAACAGCAAACAGCTGTCTCGGCATGCTGGGAGTTATAGTTGCATATATCCAGCTGTTGCATAACTACATCTCCCAGCATGCCCTTCGCAATCAGTACATGCTGGGAGTTGTAGTATTGCAACAGCTGGTAACAGAACCTAACTGAAGGTTTTCCAACCAGTGTGCCTTCAGCTGTTGCAGAAGTACAACTCCCAGCATGCATGGTCTGTCAGTGCATGCTGGGAGTTGTAGTTTTGCAACAGCTGGAGGTTTGCCCCCCCCCCCTCCATGTGAATGTACAAGGAACATTCACACGGGCGAGTTTACAGTGAGTTTCCTGCTTCAGAGTGTGAGCTGCAGAAAATTTTCCGCCGCAGCACAAACCCCTAGTGGGAAACTCACCGTCAACCCATCAAAAACACTACACTACACTAACACAATAAAGGGTAAACCACTACATATACACCCCCTTACACTGTCCCCCACAATAAAAATGAAAGCTTATCGTACGGTAGTGTTTCCAAAACGAGTCTCCAGCTATTGCAAAACAACAACTTCCAGTATTTCCGGACAGCCACTGACTGTCCAGGCATGCTGGGAGTTTAGCAACAGCTGGAGGCATCCTGTTTGGGAATCACTGGGGTAGAATACCCCTATGTCCACCCCTATGCAATCCCTAATTTAGTCCTCAAATGCGCATGGCGCTCTCTCACTTCGGAGCCCTGTCGTATTTCAAGGAAACAGTTTAGGGCCACATATGGGGTATTTACATATGTGGGCATAAAATGCTCTGCGGACGCACAACAAGGCTCAGGAGTGAGAGAGCACTATGCGCATTTGAGGCCTAAGTTGGTGATTTGCACAGGGGTGGCTGATTTTACAGCGGTTCTGACATAAACGCAAAAAAATAAATACCTACTTTAGACCCCACGGTCTATCCACTGTTGAGGTAGCCGGAGGGCTTACCTCTCCTTCCATGCAGGACCAGGCTTTATCAGTCAAGTGCAGATCACACAGATCAATGTGATTCTATGGAAACAGATTGATCTCTATGAGGAATCTAATGATTCCTCCTAAAAGTCCCCTAAGGGGACTAATATAGTGTAAACAAAAAAGTTTAATAAAATTAAAAAACAAACACACATTAACCCCTTCCTTAATAAAAGTTTAAAACACCCCCCTTTTCCAAAATTCCATATGAAAAAATATAAAAACATTATAAAAATAAACATATGTGGTATCATTGCGTGCGTAAATGTCCGAGCTTTAAAAATTTATTGTAAACTAGCTGAGTACCCGGTGTTGCCCGGTTTTTCCTTCCTAATCCTTGTTGGGGAGGAAAATTAACAAAGGAGGAAGCTTTTGACTTCATATGCCGTTCTCATATATTGTTGTCATATCCCAATCCCATATCCCGTCCTCATATCGCAACCTCACATCTTGTCCTCATATCCCGACCTCATATGCCATCACCATAAATTCAACCTCATATCCTGACCACCTATCCTGTCCTCCTATCTCGACCTCATATCCTGTCCTCATATCCCGACCTCCTATCCTGACCTCCTATCCCGACCTCATATCCTGTCCTAATATCCTGACCTCCAATTGCGTCCTCCTATCACGTCCTGCTATCTCGACCGCATATCCCAACCCCATATTGTCATATCCCAACCCCATATCCCGTACTCATATCCCGACCTCCTATCCCATCATCATATCTCGACCTCATATCCCATCCTCATATCCCGACCTCCTATCCCGTCCTCCTATCCTGACCTCTTATCCCGTCCTCATATCCTGTCCTCCTATCTCGACCTCCTATCTCGACCTCCTATCCCGACCTCCTATCTCGACCTCCTATCACGACCTCCTATCCTGACCTCCTATCTTGACCTCCTATATCGACCTCCTATCCCGTCCTCCTATCCCGACCTCCTATCCCGACCTCCTATCCAGTCCATCTATCCCATCCTCCTATCTCAAATTCCTATTCCAACCTCCTATCCCGTCCTCCTATCTCGACCTTCTATCCCGACCTCCTATCCTGACCACCTATCCCGACCTCCTATGCCGTCCTCCTATCCCGGTCCTCCTATCCCGTCCTCCTATCCCGACCTCCTATCTCGACCCATAATATGTGTACCAGGTATTGAATTATCTCCAACCGTACGGAAGTTATGTGGGAACATACATTTCCCATTGAGTTGCATGGGACTTTAAACAAAAACCCCGACACTCACAAATGGGGGTACTTAAGGGTTAAATTAACTATCCTATATTTTAAGTGGACATATAAGTAACATGTGACCAAGTATTATCGAAATATCTCCAGCCGTTTTGAAGTTATGCAGTAACATATATTTCCCATTGGCTTGAATGGGACTTTAAACATAAACCCTGCCCCTGGCAAATGGGGGTGAGTAAGGGTTAAATCACCTATCCTATGTTTGTTGTTGACATATACCGTATTTATCGGGGTATACCACGCACCGGCCTATAACACGCACCCTCATTTTACCAAGGATATTTGGGTAAAAAAAGTTTTTTACCCAAATATCCATGGTAAAATGAGGGTGCGTGTGTGCGCGTGTATACCCCAATATACCCCGAGGAAAGGCAAGTGGAGAGAGGCCGTTGCTGCCCGCTTCTCTCCCCCTGCCTTTCCTGGGGTCTAGAGCCCTGCTGCCGGCCCTTCTCACCCCCTGGCTATCGGCACCGCTGCCCGTTCTGTCCCCCTGACTATCGGTACCGGCGCTCCATTGCCGGCGCCGATAGCCAGGGGGAGAGAAGGGGCAGCGGCACCCATTGCCGGCGCCGCTGCCCCGTTGCCTCCCCCCATCCCCGGTGGCATAATTACCTGGGTCGGGTCCGCGCTGCTGCAGGCCTCCGGCGTGCGTCCCCTGCGTCGTTGCTATGCACGGCGCACTGACGTCATGCGCCGCGCCGTGCAGCGCATAGCAACGACGAAGGGGACGCACGCCGGAGGCCTGCAGCAGCGCGGACCCGACCCAGGTAATTATGCCGCCGGGCAATTGGTGCCGCTGCCCCTTCTCTCCCCCTGGCTATCGGCGCCGGCAATGGAGTGCCGATACCGATAGTCAGGGGGACAGAACGGGCAGCGGCGCCGATAGCCAGGGGGTGAGAGGGGCCGACAGCAGCGCTCTAGACCCCAGGAAAGGCAGGGGGAGAGAAGCGGGCAGCGACGGCCTCTCTCCCCCTGCCTTTCCTGGGGGGTGTATCGGCGTATATCACGCACATAGACTTTAGGCTAAAAATTTTAGCCTAAAAAGTGCGTGTTATACGCCGATAAATACGGTAAGTAACATGTGTGCCAAGTTTCATGTTAATATCTTTAGCCGTTTGGACGTGATGCTGGAACATACACACATACACACAGTGAGTTTTATATATATAGATTAAACCGCACGGTCAATGGCGTATCAGCAAAAAAAATTCCAAGCACCAAAATAGGGTATTTTTGGTCACTTTGTATACCATAAAAAAATGAATAAAAAGCGATCAAAAAGTCTGATGAAAACAAAAATGGTACTGATTAAAAATTCAGATCACGGCGCAAAATATGAGCCCTTATGTAGCCCCATACGCAGAAATAAAAGTTATAAGGGTCAGAAGAGAACAATTTTAAATGTATTAATTTTTGCATATCCAGTGGCCTACATGATGATGTGTTTCCCTCTTTATGCACTGAAGCTGGCATGTTCCCTGAGTTTTTCCATCAAGATGGTGCACCACCACATTATGGGTGTCAGGTCCGAGCATTCCTAGATGAACAGTTTCCTGGAAAGCGGATTGGTCGTTGTGGGCCAGTTAAATGGCCTCCAAGGTCTCCCGATCTGACCCCCTTAGACTTTTATCTTTGGGGTCATCTGAAGGCAATTGTCTATGCTGTGAAGATACGAACTATGATACTGGAAGCCTGTGCTAACATTTCTCCTGGCGTGTTGCTATCAGTTTGTAAAGAGTGGGAGAAGAGGGTTGCATTGACAATCCAACACAATGGGCAGCACATTGAACACATTTTATAAGTGGTCAGAAACTTGTAAATAACACATGAAATAATAAAGTTACATTAAAACCAAGCACATCATTCTTTTTCTTGTGAAATTCCCAATAAGTTTGATGTGTCACATGACCCTCTTCCTATTGAAAAAACAAAAGTTGGATTCAAAATGGCCAACTTCAAAATGGCTGCCATGGTCACCACCCATCTTGAAAAGTTTCCCCCCTCACATATACTAATGTGCCACAAACAGGAAGTTAATATCACCAACCATTCCTATTTTATTAAGGTGTATCCATATAAATGGCCCACCCTGTAGTATACATCAATGCAGAGGGGTGGAAGGCCAGGGGGTAATGAGGTTTGGGTCAGCCTAGGGCAGCATAAAAATAAAATAAGACTTAGGGGCCTCGGGGATGGGGGCAAAGAAGCCTGGAGAGGACTTATGGGTCTGGGGGAGTAGGTCAGAGGAACCGGAAGGAAGACTTAGGGCCGGGGACTGGGGGAGGGGGTAATAAAGTGGTCTGGAGGAGGAGGACAGAGTGGTTTGGAGGAAAAGGACAGGGGTTTGAAGGAAAAGGACAGGGGTCTGGAGGAGGAGGACAGAGGGGTCTGGGAGAGGAGGACAAAGGTCTTAAACAGGAGGTGGACAGAGGGGTGTGGAGAAGGATGGAGGACAGAGGGGTCTGAAGGAGGAGGACAGGGGTCTGCAGGAAGAGAACAGACGAGTACAGGGGTCTGCAGGAGAAGGACAGAGGAGAACAGGCGTCTGTGGGAGAAGGACGAAGGGGTCTGGAGGAGGAGGACGGAGGGATCTGGAGGTGGAGGAGAATGGAGGGTCTGGAGGAGGAGCAGCAGGAGGACAGAGGGGTATGGAGAAGGCGTAGAACAGATGGGTCTGGAGGAGGGGGAAGAAAGAGGGGTCTGGAGGAGGACAGAGGGGTCTGGAGGAAGACAGAGGGGTCTGGAGGAGGAAGAGGACAGAGGGGTTTGGAGGAGGGGGAGGACAGAGGGGTCTAGAGGAGGGGGAGGACAGAGGGGTCTAGAGGAGGGGGGACACAGGGGTCTAGAGGAGGGTCAGGACAGAGGGATTTGAAGGAGGGGGAGGACAAAGGGATCTGGAGAAGGAGGACAGAGGGGTACAGCAGTCTGAAGGAGGAGGACAGAGAAGTCTGGAGGAGGACAGAGGGGTCTGAATGTTGACAGTGCAAAGATGGGATTCAGCCAAACTGAGAATAAACAGTGTGTGACGTTATTAGTATTACAGGAACAGCGTGTACAGGGTTATATTAAGGGGACACATTGTTTGGCAGTGTTATATTAATTTTTTTTTTCATACAGAGGAGGAACATATGGGGGGAGATTTATCAAAACATGTGCAGAGAAAAATTGCCCATAGCAGCCAATCAGCTTGCTTCTATTTATTTTTAAAGAGACCTCTGAAAAATTAAAGAAGCAATCTGATTGGTTGCAATGGGCAACTGGGCAATTTTTCCTCTGCACAGGTTTTGATAAATCTCCCCCATGATGTTCGGGAGTTGGGCTCTGCAGAGAAGATGGAGCTGGAAGAAGTCCTGGAGCCTGTACTAGATATAGAATTAAAGGAAAGACAACAGAGAAGACGTCACTCAAGTCACTGATATCATTGTGTATTCTCTCACTGTGTCACATCAGCTGGAGTCACTTGTAAATTCTGCAGGGATGATGGATTACAATCTGTGGCTCTCCAGCTGTAGTAAAACTAGAACTCCCATAATGCCTCTGGCTCTCCAGGTATGATGGGAGTTGTAGCTTTACAACAGCTGGAGAGCAACTTGAACTGAGGTGATCATTTATTCTAAAATGTCTGGGCCTATTTTTGGTCCCAGTCCGGCCCTGTCAACAGAATAAAAGGCTACGTACTGCAGAAAAATAGCTGGGTTGCGCAAATTGGGAAATCATTTTCTTCCTTCACATGTCTTAACAACTTTAAATTTGGAGTGGAATCTTACAAACCCCTAAATTTGTGCCCACCAGTTTCAGACTAAATGCAGATTTAGGCATTAGCATATTGTTTCCATTGTGCACTGTGTTAATACAGTGACAAGCGAGGTTCTGCACTCATATGACTGCAGCATTGTTTGCACATGAAGAGTCAGACAGTGTAATGTCAGGTCACAGCATGACTATATGTAAAGGGCTGCAAGCGTTGATCACCTGAGTAGTGCTCTATGTTAGAAATTTACATATGACCCTTAGTCCTCTCAACATTCCTGGGGTTAATAGGTAATGTGCGTGTAACCTGTAGAAGACATTAACTGCAATGAGGACTTAACAAAGGCTGATGCTCACACAACCAAAATCAGTCTAGTTAAAAACTGTGAACTTTGAAAGATACTGCAAAGTTGAGTGTAGGTTAACTTCAGAACCTTCCCTGTCTTGTGCTGTGCTGTAATATATACGTAAATTTTTATTTGTTTATACTTTTACGTTAGTAAAAACTGTAGATCTAGAAATGCACCAACTAATGTTTCTTTTTTTTTCTCAGCATGTCTGGAGCAGTCTCTATTAACCCCCTTCATCTGGTCGCTGTGGTGGGGGGTACACATGGAAATGAGATGTCAGGAGTCACTCTCATAAGACACTGGCTCAAGGACTCTACCGAACTGATGAGGGATACTTTCACAGCTGTTCCATTATTGGCCAACCCAAAAGCAACTGAAAAATGCGTGAGATACTATGAAAGGGATCTGAACCGCTGCTTCACCAGGGACATCTTGTTGTAAGTCAGCTGCTTAGAAACTTTAAGATAAAGGATACTTTATTGTGAAATGTGATGTTTAGAATTTATGGTCTTTTTAATATGTATTGAATTAATATATTGGACAAAAAGAAGTCAGCACCCACCTACCAGAATATCACAATGCATGCCACAATGATATCACTTAAGGAGAATGCATCACTTATATTCCTTTCCACTAATTAACAGCTGTCTTTATTTCTAATTGTATCTTTTTATTCTATTTTTTATACATGATTATAAGGGCAGTCATTATGCCTAACTTGCAGCATTTAGAAATATGCCTTATAGCAGCCACATATGAGCCTTGAACATATGATGTTCATTGCAGGGCCATAGCTGGCATGAGGCATGTGAGGCGCTCGCCTCAGGTACAACTGCCGTTGCTGTAAAACGTTGGCTGGCAGCACTAGTCCTGGCTCAGGCTGGCCTGCTGTTCTTTAGTTTCAGTCGCTTTAAATGGGCACTGTCATTTGCAAAAACTTTTTATATAATGTAGATAATAACATTGCATGTAATATACATTGGTTAAAAAATGTGTATATTTCAGGGTAAAATAATGCTGCCTTGTCCCTGCAACTATTTCTTGTGGGTATCTCTGCAGAGACAAAATACAGGAAGTATTGGCAGGAAAAACAGGGCTCTGTGCACTGAGGTTCTGTGACATGCCCTAGGCTCACACAGCAGGCTGATTGCCAAGCCAGGAGCCTGCACAGGGTCCTGCTTGTGATGCCTACGCTTTCTGTAGTTTGTTTCATCCCAGACACACAGACAACAGCTGCAGGGACAAGAGAGCTATTTTGTACCCAAAATATTACATATATACATTTAATGGTATTATCTACATTATATGAATGTTTTTTGCAAATGATAGTGCCCACTTAAGGAACAGTTATTTCTACCTTTAAGTGGCTGAATTATAGAGCAGCACAGCAGTAGTGCAGCATGGAGTTGAGCCGTGGACGCCACCCTGCTGGGAAAGGGAACGTGGACGGCCGCCATCTTATTCAGTTAGTCTTTCAACTCTTGGCCTAGCGAGCGGGATGGGTGTAGGTAGCAGCAGAGGCAGCGCAGGCAGTTCTCAACGGCTAGCAACTTGTCCTCCTCCTCTTACTGACCAGGTCAGTGGCTGGCTTCCCAGCTGCTAAAGTTATGGAAAATTGGAGATTTTCCTATTTTTAATTACAGAAAATATAGATTTTATTACAAGACGGGGAGGCTCACATTATGCTTGCTCAAAGCTATTACTAAAATAATAATATAAAATAAATTATAATAAAACCATAGATACATGCGGTTCTGGTCTGAGATAAAAAATTTTGAATGTGGACTCTGACGACCAATTGGCAGCTTTCAGGATGTCTGATAAAGAACCTCCTGATAGACTAACCTTAGTACACATTGCACTTCTGAAAGAATGAGCCCCGAAAAGGGAAATGTCTATGCCAGCTAAAGATATGGTTTGTCTAATCCATCTAGCCAAAGTGGGTGTAGAGACTGGTAAATGAGGTTTACAAAAAGATATAATTAATTGAGAAGTAGAACGACCTCTAAGAGATTTCGTTCTTTGTTCGTTTTTAAAAAAAGAACAATGCAAAGATTTTCTTGGTGAGGAAAATTTGGATTAACCCCTTAAGGATCCAGACAATTTTCACTGTAGGACCCGGCCATTTTTTGCACATCTGACCCCTGTCACTTTAAGCATTAATAACTCTGGAATGCTTTTACCTTTCATTCTTATTCCGAGATTGTCTTTTCGTGACATATTCTACTTTACGTTAGTGGTAAAATTTTGTCGATACTTGCATCATTTCTTGGTGAAAAATTCCAAAATTTGGGAAAAAATTGAAAATGTTGCATTTTTTTTTTACTTTGAAGCTCTCTGCTTATAAGGAAAATTAATATTCCAAATAAATTATATATTGATTCACATATACAACATGTCTACTCTATGATTGCATCATAACGTTGACATGTTTTTACTTTTGGAAGACATCAGAGGACTTCAAAGTTCAGCAGCAATTTTCAAATTTTTCACAAAATTTTCTAAATCAAAATTTTTCAGGGACCAGTTCTATTTTGAAGTGGATTTGAAGGGCTTTAATATTAGAAATGCCCCACAAATGACCCCATTATAAAAACTGCACCCCCAAAGTATTCAAAATGTCATTTAAAAGGTTTGTTAACCCTTTAGGTGTTTCACAGGAATAGCAGCAAATTGAAGGAGAAAATTCAAAATCTTCATTTTTTGCACTGGCATGTTCTTGTAGACCCAGTTTTTGAATTTTTACAAGGGGTAAAAGTAGAGAAATCTTCCTAAAATGTGTAGCCCAATTTCTCTCGAGTAAGGAAATACCTCATATGTGTATGTCAAGTGTACGGCGGGCGCAGTAGAGGGCTCAGAAGGGAAGGAGCGACAATGGGATTTTGGAGAGTGAGTTTTTCTGAAATGGTTTTTGTGGGGCATGTCGCATTTAGGAAGCCCCTATGGTGCCAGAACAGCAAAAAAAAAACACATGGCATACTATTTTGGAAACTACACCCCTCAATGCATGTAAAAAGGGGTCCAGTGAGCCTTAACACCCCACAGGTGCTTGACGACTTTTTGTTAAAGTTGGATGTGTAAATTATTTATTTATTTTTTTCCACTAAAATGCTAGTTTTCCACAAAATTTTTAATATTTACAAGGGATAATAGGACAAAATGCCCCCCAAAATTTGTAACCCCATCTCTTCTGAGTATGGAAATACCCCAAGTGTGGACGTCAAGTGCTCTGCTGGCGCACTACAATGCTCAGAAGAGAAGGAGTCACATTTGGCTTTTGAAAAGCGGATTTTGCTGAAATGGTTTTTGGAGGGCATGTTGCATTTAGGAAGCCACTATGGTGCCAGAACAGCAAAAAAAAAAACACATGGCATACTATTTTAGAAACTACACCCCTCAAGGAACACATCAAGGGTTAAAACACATCAAGCCTTAAAACCTCACAGGTGTTTGACGACTTTTTGCTAAAGTCGGATGTGTAAATGAAAAAAAAAAAAATTTCACTAAAATGCTGGTTTTCCCCCACATTTTATATTTTTACAAGGGGTAATAGGAGAAAATGACCCCCAAAATTTGTAACCCCATTTCTTCTGAGTATGGAAATACCCAATGTGTGGACATCAAGTGATCTGCTGGCGCACTACAATGCTCAGAAGAGAAGGAGCACCATTGAGCTTTTGAAGACAGAATTTGGTTGGAATAGAAGTCGGGGGCCATGTGCGTTTACAAAGCCCCCCCGTGGTGCCAGAACAGTGGACCCCCCCACGTGACCCCATTTTGGAAACTATACCCCCCACAGAATTTAATAAGGGGTGCAGTGAGTATTTACACCCCACTGGCGTTTGACAGATCTTTGGAACAGTGGGCTGTGCAAATGAAAAATTACATTTTTCATTTTCACGGACCACTGTTCCAAAAATCTGTCAGACACCTGTGGGGCGTAAATGCTCACTGTACCCCTTATTACATTACGTGAGGGGTGTAGTTTCCAAAATTGGGTCATATGTGGGGGGGGGTCCATTGTTCTGGCTCTATGGGGGCTTTGTAAACACACGTAGCCTTCAATTCCGGACAAATTTTATCTTCAAAATTCCAATGGTGCTACTTCTCTTTTGAGCATTGTAGTTCGCCCGCCGAGCACTTTACATCCACATATGGGGTATTTTCTTACTCAGAAAAAATGGGGTTACAAATTTTGGGGGGCTTTTTTAATATGTTTCCTTGTGAAAATGAAAAATTTTGGGTAACACCAGCATTTTTGTGAATTTTTAGTTTTTTTCAAGCAATTTATGTGTGTTACGATTCGGCAGGCTGGATGTGGATCCTCTGTGTCAGAGAGGGATTGGCGTGGACCGTGCCGGCGGACCGGTTCTAAGTTGCAACTGGTATTCACCAGAGCCCGCTGCAAAGCGGGATGGTCTTGCAGCGGCGGTAGCAACCAGGTCGTATCCACCGGCAACGGCTCAACCTCTCTGACTGCTGAGATAGGCGTGGTACAAGGGATAAGGCAAGAGCAAGGTCGGACGTAGCAGAAGGTCAGGGCAGGCAGCAAGGATCTTAGTCAGGGGCAACAGCAGGAGGTCTGGAACACAGGCTAGGAACACACAAGGAAAGGCTTTCACTGGCACAATGGCAACAAGATCCGGCAAGGAAGTGCAGGGGAAGTGAGGTTATATGGACAGGGGGCAGGTGGAAGCTAATCAGACTGATTGGGCCAGGCACCAATCATTGGTGCACTGGCCCTTTAAATCTTAGAGAGCTGGCGCGCGCGCGCCCTAAGGAGCGGAGCCGCGCGCGCCAGGACGTGACAGCCGGGGACCGGGACAGGTGAGTGATTTGGGATGCGATTCGCGAGCGGGCGTGTCCCGCTATGCGAATCGCATCCCCGCCGGCAGAGTCAGTGCAGCGCTCCCGGTCAGCGGGTCTGACCGGGGCGCTGCAGAGAGAGGAACGCCGCGAGCACTCCGGGGAGGAGCAGCCACCATATAAGTTCCTCTTTGGTATCTCAATTGAGTAAGATCAGAGCTCAGAGCTATAGCTCGGAGGGAAACCAATTGTTTGTTGAGAATTGATATGATCTCTCTTTGTATTATCTTCAATTTTTTGGTGGGAAGACTCAAAGTGGTTAAACGTGTGTTTATTAAAAATCCTAGTAAATTTGAGTAGCCGTATTAGTCCAGTGATGCAGATGCAAATCATAAAATGTTGCAGTATCTTGAAATACCTTTTTTTATTCATCAGGTATTTCAAGATACTGTAACATTTTATGATTTGCATTTAAAAATCCTAGAAATTCTAATTCTTTTGATAGAGTTAAAATAGATTTTTCTGAGTTTATTTGGAAACCTAGATTTGAAAGGAGGGTTAAAGTCCAATGTGAATGAAGATAAATCAAGTGTAATGATTCGCCCATAAATAAAATGTCGTCTAGATATATGATTAGGCGAACTCCTCGAGCTCTCAGTAGAGCCACTACTCTTCAGATTTTGTAAGTGAACTAGGGTTGGGTCAAGGTAGGGAGTGGGGGATAATTTTTGGGGAAGGGTAGGTCTGGGACATTCAGATTTTAATTTGCTACAGGTAGCCCTATCAATGTTTTTTTTCACCCAGTTACAAATATATTGGAAAACCTTGGGGTGAGGAATCCATTCACCCGATCGTGGGTGCTTAATATGACCATGGTCAAAATATGGATTCCCAGTGCTATCAAGTAATAGGGTTTTAGTAGAATCTTCCCCTAAAAAAATCATTGTCACTCCTCAGCAATGTCCTCAAATTCGGAGTCTTTGTCCGATATAGAATAAATTAAGTCATCTTGAGAAGAAGAATGAGCAGGGGAAGTAGGGATTAATTTTTACTTCCTCAGGGGCTGAGGGTATAGGATGTACATTGGATACATCTAGATCGAAGCTTTTTGCTAAAGCTGTAGAAGGAACCTGATCTTTATTTTATGTTGCTTAGGATCATGTTACGCCGAGCGCTCCGGGTCCCCGCTCCTCCCCAGAGCGCTCACAGCGTTCTCCTGTTCGCAGCGCCCCGGTCAGACCCGCTGGCCGGGAGCGCTGTGATAATGTCCCTAGCCGGGATGCGATTCGCGATGCGGGACGCGCCCGCTCGCGGTGCGCATCCCGGCCCGCTTACCAGACTCGTTCCCTGTCTGTGCTGTCCTGGCGCGCGCGGCCCCGCTCCCTAGGGCACGCGCGCGTCGGCTCTCTGCGATTTAAAGGGCCAGTGCGCCACTGATTGGCGCATGGTTTTAATTAGTGTGTTCACCTGTGCACTTCCCTATATTACCTCACTTCCCCTTCACTTCCTTGCCGGATCTTGTTGCCATTGTGCCAGTGAAAGCGTTTCCTTGTGTGTTCCTAGCCTGTGTTCCAGACCTCCTGCCGTTGCCCCTGACTACGATCCTTGCTGCCTGCCCCGACCTTCTGCTACGTCCGACCTTGCTCTTGTCTACTCCCTTGTACCGCGCCTATCTTCAGCAGTCAGAGAGGTTGAGCCGTTACTAGTGGATACGACCTGGTTGCTACTGCCGCTGCAAGACCATCCCGCTTTGCGGCGGGCTCTGGTGAATACCAGTAGCAACTTAGAACCGGTCCGCCGGCACGGTCCACGCCAATCCCTCTCTGACACAGAGGATCCACCTCCAGCCTGCCGAATCCTGACAGATCGGTAGATAAATGGCGTTTCTAATGTGAAACTTTTCCCTTTTTAAACCAACCTGCCATTTTTGAGGTGGAATCTTCAGCCAACCAGAATACCAGAATTGCTTTGGACTTGATAAAGGGAGGAATCCCGAAAGCTTGTCTCTACAAAATTCTGTTAGTCCAATAAAAAAGGTATTACAAGATACTGCAAAATTTTTTGATTTGCATCTGCATCACTGGACTAATACAGCTACTCAAATTTACTATATAATCTATATAAATAAAATAATTACATGTATATATAATAATGAAATTAATAATTAAATAATAAGTATCTAAAAATAAATGTATAAATGTATATAGTTAATATGTATAAATATATAAATAATAATTAAATATATCTATATATATATACTAGCTTTTGCATGCGGCTTCGCTCGCGTTAAATTTGAGGTAACATAGATTTACTTTTTACGATCCTATAGTAATGAGGCCGCTCTGGGTAAAGTCTCCGGGCATCCAAACAACCCGAAACATTACATCTGCTGTTTCATGGAATTGAAGATCGACATCCTTTGAGGACGTTTACCGAGTTTGCGCGCAGGGGAAACTGCATTCTCGCACTGCTTATATACTGCCAACTGTCCTCATATCCCGTCCTCCTATCCCGTCCTCCTATCACGGCCTCCTAACTTGACCTCCTATCCCGACCTCCTATCCCGACCTCCTATCCCGACCTCCTATCCCGACCTCCTATCTTGACCTCCTATCCCGACCATCCCATCCTCCTATCTCGACCTCCTATCCGACCTCCTATCCCGTCCTCCTATATCGACCTCCTATCTCGACCTCCAATCCTGACCTCCTACCCCATCCTCCTATCCCAACCTCCTATCCCGACCTCCTTTCTCGACCTCCTATCCCGTCCTCCTATCCCGTCCTCCTATCTCGACCTCCTATCCCATCCTCCTATCCCGTCCTCCTATCCCGACCTCCTATCCCAACCTCCTATCCTGACCTCCTATCCCGTCCTCCTATCCCGTCCTCCTATCCCGTCCTCCTATCTCGACCTCCTATCTCGACCTCCTATCCCGTCCTCCTATCCCGTCCTCCTATATCGACCTCATATCTCGACCTCCAATCCCGACCTCTTATCCGAACCTCCTATCCCGACCTTCTATCCCAACCTCCTATTCCGTCCTCCTATCTCTACC
The DNA here is from genome assembly GCF_029499605.1 of Hyla sarda. NCBI lineage: Eukaryota > Metazoa > Chordata > Amphibia > Anura > Hylidae > Hyla > Hyla sarda. The sequence continues at coordinate 161,636,013 of NC_079195.1, read as the reverse complement.
TCCTATCCTGTCCTTCTATATCGACCTCATATATATATAGTGGTCTCTATACTGTAGCACTCCAGATGTTGCAAAACTACAACTCCCGGCATGCCCAGATAGTTTGAGACCACTATATGGTAGTCTCTGAACTATAGCCCTCCAGATCTTGCAAAACTACAACTCCTAGCATGCCCACACAACTGTTTGCTGTGTGGGCAAGCTGGGATTTGTAGTTTTGCAGCATCTGGAGGGCCACAGTTTGCAGTGGTCTCTATACTGTAGCTCTCCAGATGTTGCAAAACTGCAAATCCCAGCATGCTGGGAGTTGTAGATGCGATCCCTCCAGCTGTTGCATAACTACATCCCCAGCATGCCCTTCGGTGATCAGTACATGCGGGGAGTTGTAGTTTTGCAACAGCTGGAGGCACACTGGTTGGAAAATATTGAGTTAGATAACAGAACCTAACTGAAGGTTTTCCAACAAGTGTGCCTCCAGCTGTTGCAAAAGTACAATTCCCAGCCTGCATGGTCTGTCAGTACATGCTGGAAGTTGTAGTTTTGAAACAGCTGGAGGTTTTCCTCCCCATGTGAACGTACAGGGTACATTCACACGGGCAGGCTTACAGTAAGTTTTCTGCTTCAAGTATGAGCTGCAGCAAATTTTTCGCCGCAGCGCAAATTCCTAGCAGCGAACTCACTGTAAATCTCCGCCAGTGTGAATGTACCTTAAAAACACTACACTACACTAACACATAATAAAGGGTAAGACTCTACATATACACCCCCTTACACTGTCCCCCCCCCCCCCCCAATAAAAAAAAAAAAACTATTGCACGGCAGTGTTTCCAAAACGGAGCCTCCAGCTGTTGCAAAACAACAACACCCGGCATTTCTGGACAGCCACTGACTGTCCAGGCATGCTGGGAGTTTAGCAACAGCTGGAGGCACCCTGTTTGGGAATCACTGGCGTAGAATACCCCTATGTCCACCCCTATGCAATCCCTAATTTAGTCCTCAAATGCACATGGCGCTCTCTCACTTCGGAGCCCTGTCGTATTTCAAGGAAACAGTTGAGGGCCACATATGGGGTATCTCCGTACTCGGAAGAAATTACACTACAAATTTTGGGGGGCTTTTTCTCCTTTTACCCTTTATGAAAAGGAAAAGCTGGGGTCTACACCAGCCTGTTAGTGTAAAAAAAAAATTTTTTTACACTAACATGCTGGTGTTGCCCTTTACTTTTTATTTTCACAAGAGGTAAAAGGAAAAAAAGACCCCCAAAATTTGTAACGCAATTTCTCCTGAGCACGGAAATACCCCAGATGTGGGCGTAAAATGATCTGCGGGCGCATAACAAGGCTCAAGAGTGAGAGCGCACTATGTACATTTGAAGCCAAAATTGGTGATTTGCACAGGGATGGCTAATTTTACAGCGGTTCTGACATAAACACAAAAAAATAAATACCGACATGTTACCCCATTTTGGAAACTACACCCCTCACGGAATGTAACAAGGGGTATAGTGAGCCTTTACACCCCACAGGTGTTTGACAAATTTTCGTTAAAGTTGGATGGGAAAATTTAAAAAAATATTTTTTTTCACTAAAATGCTGGTGTTACCCTAAATTTTTCCTTTTCACAAAGGAAAATAGGAAAAAAGCCCCACAAAATTTGTAACCCCATTTCTTCTGAGTAAGAAAATACCCAAAATGTGGATGTAAAGTGCTCGGCGGGCAAACTACAATGCTCAGAAGAGAGGGAGCGCCATTGGGATTTTGAAGAGAAAATGTGTCCGGAATTGAAGGCCAGGTGTGACCCCATTTTGGAAACTACACCCCTCACATAATGTAATAAGGGGTACAGTGAGCATTTACGCCCCACAGGTGTCTGACAGATTTTTGGAACAGTGGTCCGTGAAAATGAAAAATTTAATTTTTCATTTGCTCAGCCCACTGTTCCAAAGATCTGTCAAATGCCAGTGGGGTGTAAATACTCACTGCACCCCTTATTAAATTCTGTGAGGGGTGTAGTTTCCAAAATGGGGTCACATGTGGGGGGTCCACTGTTCTGGCACCACGGGGGGCTTTGTAAACACACATGGCCCCTGACTTCCATTCCAAACAAATTCAATCTTCAAAAGCTCAATGGCGCTCCTCCTCTTCTGAGCATTGTAGTTCGACCGCAGGGCACTTGACGTCCACACATGGGGTATTTCCATACTCAGAAGAAATGGGGTTACAAAATTTGGGGGTTATTTTCTGCTATTAACCCTTGCAAAAATTTGAAATTTGGGGGGAAACACACATTTTAGTGACCTTTTTTTTTTTTTTTTTTTACATATGCAAAAGTCGTGAAACCCCTGTGGGATATTAAGGCTCACTTTATTCCTTGTTACGTTCCTCAAGGGGTCTAGTTTCCAAAATGGTATGCCATGTGTTTTTTTTACTGTTCTGACACCATAGGGGCTTCCTAAATGCGACATGCCCCCGACCAAAATTTGCTCTCAAAAACCCAAATATGACTCCTTTTCTTCTGAGCACTGTAGTTCGCCCGTAGTGCACTTCAGATCAACTTATGGGGTACCTTCAGATCAACTTATGGGGTACCTCCATACAAATTTTGGGGGGTATTTTCTGATATTAACCCTTGAAAAAATTTGAAATTTGGGGGTAAACACACATTTTACTGAATTTTTTTAATTTATTTTTACATATGCAAAAGTCGTGAAACACCTGTGTGGTATTATGGCTCACTTAATTCCTTGTTACGTTCCTCAAGGAGTCTAGTTTCCAAAATGGTATGCCATGTGTTTTTTTGCTGTTCTGGCACCATAGGGGCTTCCTAAATGCAACATGCCCCCCAAAAACCATTTCAGAAAAACATACTCTCCAAAATCCCCTTTTCGCTCCTTCGCTTCTGAGCCCTCTACTGCGCCCGCCGAACACTTTACATAGACATATGAGGTATGTGCTTACTCGCGAGTAATTGGGCTACAAATACAAGTATAAATTTTCTCCTTTTACCCCTTGTAAAAATTCTAAAATTGGGTCTACAAGAACATGCAAGTGTAAAAAATGAAGATTGTGAATTTTCTCCTTCACTTTGCTGCTATTCCTGTGAAACACCTAAAGGGTTAAAACGCTGACTGAATGTCATTTTTAATACTTTGGGGGGTGCAGTTTTTATAATGGGGTCTTTTATGGGGTATTTCTAATATGAAGACCCTTCAAATTCACTTCAAACCTGAACTGGTCCCTGAAAAATAGTGAGTTTAAAAATTTTGTGAAAAATTGGAAAATTGCTGCTGAACTTTGAAGCCCTCTGGTGTCTTCCAAAAGTAAAAATTTGTAAATTTTATGATGCAAACATAAAGTAAACGTATTGTTTATGTGAATAAAAAAAATTTATTTGGAATATCCATTTTCCTTACAAGCAGAGAGCTTCATAGTTAGAAAAATGCAAAATTTTACATTTTTTCATCAAATTTGGGGATTTTTCACCAAGAAAAGATGCAAGTTACCACTAAAATTTACCACCATGTTAAAGTAGAATATGTCATGAAAAAGCAATCTCGGAATCAGAATGATAACTAAAAGCATTCCAGAGTTATTAATGTTTAAAGTGACAGTGGTCAGATGTTCAAAAAACGCTCTGGTCCTAAGGTGTAAAATGGCCTGGTCCTTAGGGGGTTAAACAAAAACCCTAAACCTCACAAATGGGGGTAGTTAAGGGTTAAATTAAGTATCCTATATTTTAAGAGGACATATAAGTAACATGTGACTAAGTATTATCGAAATATCTCCAGCCGTTTGGAAGTTATGCATATATTTCCCATAGACTTGTATGGGACTTAAAAAAAAAAAAAAAAACCCCTTTTTCACCCCCTTAAAGGGGTACTCCACCCCTAGACATCTTATCCCCTATCCAAAGGATAGGGGATAAGATGTCAGATCGCCGGGGTCCTGCTGCTGGGGACCCCGGTGGATCGCTGCTGCAGCACCCCGCTATCTTTACTGCGCAGAGCGAGATCGCTCTGCACGTAATGACTGGCAATACAGGGGCCGGAGCATCAATACGTCACAGCTCCGCCCCTCGTGATGTCACGGACCGCCCGCATCAATACAAGTCTATGGGAGGGGGCGTGGCAGTTGTCACGCCCCCTGCCATAGACTTGCATTAAGGGGACAGGCCGTGATGTCATGAGGGGCGGAGCCATGACGTCATGCTGCTCCGGCCCCTGTATCGCCCGTCATTACGCACAGAGAACACTTCCTCTTTGCAGTAATTATAGCGCAGTGCCGCAGCGGCGATCCCGGGGGTCCCCAGCAACGGGACCCCAGCAATCTGACATCTTATCCCCTATCCAAAGGATATCTAGAATGTCTAGGGGCGGAGGTGAAAAAGGGCTCAGTCCTTAAGGGATTAAGAGAAGGATACTGTATTCAATAAGTATGACATGGGAAACTTATATGTGCTCACAAGCGCTGACACAGTCTGAATCTGACAGGAAAACAGAGGAGCCATCTGACAGTGTATTACTGACACGGAATGACAGGAAGGAGCGGTGTTGTAACACAGTAGCTGATATGTCAGGAGAGCCGGAGTTGATGAGAGATACCCGACTGTGAGGAAAGGCACTGCGCCTCTATGTCTGTGTCTGACAGGAGCTGACAGGTAGCGTGTGTGCTATTCACAAGCGGAGGATCGCGAGTGAGGGAAGATGAAAAATAAAAGCGGGAGATACAGCTGGTCACCAGCTGCGCTCGAGCCCTCAGTGACGCAGTTAGAGTTGCGTATGAGGGAAAAAACGTTAAGGGAAAAACCAATATAATAGGAATAGGGGGATATAAGGGAAGAAAAGTGTAGAATATGTGAATAATATGAATTAAAATGATAAAATATAGGATGAAAAATATATTAGATCAAAGTATATGTATACATTTATTAAAATTAAGTAATATATAAATGTATATATAATAAAATGAATTAAATAATAAAAAAATGAATAAATAATGAATTAATATGTTTATTAACGATATTGTGGATATCTAAAACAAATAGAAATCAATAAATTATATAATAAATGGAGAAAAATGTATATAAGGCAGAGCAAAAATTACAGTACTTATCTTATACTGAAGCAGCAAAGAAAGAGGAAGTTATTGGACTAGTCTGAGCATTTATGTTACTGGACTATTCACTGATTGGCTATTTACATATTTTTCTTAGTAACTAAATATTAACCGTTTGTTTGCTGCTTGAAGTAGTAAAGAAAGATTTAAGCATAATGTGAGCTTCCTTGTCTTGTAATAAAATCACATGGGACTGTGATTTTAAATGGGACTGTATGTTGGATGGGAGTGATGTATTTTTTACATAGGACTGTATGTTATAAATGCTGAGGGGAGGGGGTGATGTATTTTTTTACATATTTTTTTACATTATGTTGAAGGGGCTAAGGAGAGATTGAGTAATATATTTTTACATAGGACTGTATGTTGGAAGGGCTGAGGAGAGGGGGTGCATAGTTTCACATAGGACTGTATGTTGGAGGAGGTAATGTATTTTTACATAGGATTGTCTGTTGGAGGGGCTGAGGAGAGGGGGTAATTTATTTAGTACTATATGTTGGAGAGAGTGATGTATTTTACATAGGACTGTATGTTGGAGGGGCTGAGGGAAGGAGGTGATGTATTTTATATAGGACTATGTTGGAGGGGCTGATGGGAGATGACATGGTGCATTTTTACATAGGACTGTTTGTCAGAGGGGGGTTAGGCGGGGGTGGTGTATTTTTACACAGGACTGTGTTAAGGGTAGAGGGAGGGGGTGATATATGTATATATATATATGTATATATACACACATATATAATAATATTTTATTACAAAGATTGCAATTAAATAAAAGAAAAAATACATTAATAAACAGTTATTACAGAGATAATGCTTACTGAGAATTAATATGATAATGTTGGTAAAAGGAAGCAATCCTATCATAAACAACTTAATAATGATTAAACAACTTAATAACGATTAAAGAAAAGATTACTGCATAACATATAAAAAGAATATGAAAAGGTATGAAGATGTTTTAATGGTGTGATATATGTTTACATAGGACTGTATGTTGATGCGTATGATGTATTTTTGCATAGGAATGTATGTTGCAGGGGCTGAAGGGAGGGGGTGATGTATTTTTACACAGAACTTTCTGTTAGAGAGGCTGATAGCAGATTGGGTCATATATTTTTACATAGGACTGTACAATAGAAGTGGCTGAGGGAAGGGGGGTAATGTACACTGCTCAAAAAAGGAAACACTAATATAACACATTCTAGATCTGAATGAATGAACTAATCATATAAAATACTTTCGTATTTACATAGTTAAATGTGCTGACAACAAAATCACAAAAAAGTTATCATTGGAAATCAAATGTATCAACCCATGGAGGTCTGGAAATGGAGTCACACTCAAAATGAAAGTAGAAAACCACACTACAGGATGATCCAACTTTGATGTAATGTCCTTAAAACAAGTCAAAATGAGGCTCAGTAGTGTGTGTGACCTCCACGTGCCCGTATAACCTCCCTACAACCTCCTGGACAGTCTGCGGTTCAACATGGCGTTGGTGGATGGAGCGAGACATGATGTCCCAGATGTGCTCAATTGGATTCAGGTCTTGGGTACGGGCGGGTCAGTCCATAGCATCAATGCCTTCCTCTTGCAGGAACTGCTGACACACTCCAGCCACATGAGGTCTAGCATTGTCTTGCATTAGGAGGAACCCAGGGCCAACCGCACCAGAATATGGTCTCACAAAGGGTCTAAGGATCTCATCTCGGTACCTAATGGCAGTCAGGCTACCTCTGGCAAGCATATGGAGGGCTGTGCGGCCCCCCAAAGAAATGCCACCCCACACCATTACTGACCCACCGCCAAACCGGTCATGTTGGAGGATGTTGCAGGCAGCAGAACATTCTCCACGGTGTCTCCAGACTCTGTCACGTCTGTCACATGTGCTCAGTGTGAACCTGCTTTCATCTGTGAAGAGCACAGGGCGCCAGTGGCAAATTTGCCAATCTTGGTGTTCTCCGGCAAATGCCATACGTCCTGCACAGTGTTGGGCTGTAAGCACAACCACCCCTGTGGATGTCAAGCCCTCATACCACCCTCATGGAGTCTGTTTCTGACCGTTTGAGTGGACAAATGCACATTTGTGGCTTGCTGGAGGTCAGGTTTGCAGGACTCTGGCAGTGCTCCTCCTGCACAAAGGCAGAGGTAGCGGTCCTGCTGATGGGTTGTTGCCCTCCTACGGCCTCCTCCACGTCTCCTGATGTACTGGCCTGTCTCCTGGTAGCGCCTCCATGCTCTGGACACTACGCTGACAGACACAGCAAACCTTCTTGCCACAACTCGCATTAATGTGCCATCCTGGATGAGCTGCACTACCTGAGCCACTTGTGTGTGTTGTAGACTCCATCTCATGCTACCACTAGAGTGAAAGCACCGCCAGCATTCAAAACATCAGCCAAAAGCATAGAAACTGCGAGGTGGTCTGTGGTCACCACCTGCAGAACCACTTCTTTATTGGGGGTGCCTTGCTAATTGCCTATAATTTCTACCTGTTGTCTGTTACATTTCCACAACAGCATGTGAAATTGATTGTCAATCATTGTTGCTTCCTGAGTGGACAGTGTGATTTCACAGAAGTGTGACTTGGAGTTACATTGTGTTGTTTGTGTTCCCTTTATTTTTTAGTTTATTTAAAAAATTTTTTTTTTTTAGTTTATTTCTAAATAGGACTGTATGTTGGAGGGGTGATGTATTTTTACATGGGTCTGTATGTTGGAGGGGCTGAGGGGAAATGGGCTGATGTATTTCTACATGGGCCTGTATGTTGGAGGGGCTGAGAGAAGATGAGAGTGATATATTTTTACATAGGAGTGTTGCAGGGGCTCAGGGCAGTGGAATGACATATTTGTACAATTTGGACAGTATGTTGGAGAGGCTAATGTATTTTTACATAGGCCTGTATGTTGGAGGGGCTGAGGCAATTGGAGTGAAATATATTTACATAGGACTGTAAGTTGGAGGGGCTGAGGGGAGATAGGGTTATGTATTTTTATATGGGACTCTCTGATGGAGGGGCTGATGGGAGATGACATGGTACATTTTTACATAGAACTGTATCTTGGAGTGGGGATGAGGCAATGTATTTTTACACAAGATTGTAAGTAGGTGCTTGGATGTGGCTGAAACGTTTGACTGTGTTGAATGGTCATATTTATGGACCATAATGGAAACATTGGGTTTTGGATCCATATTTATGAAATGGATACAGTACTTTTATACGGAATTGCAAGCCAGAGTAGAAATAATTGGTATGCTTTCTGTTACTTTCTCCATGTCTAGGGGAACAATACAGCGTGTCCACTGTCACCACTGTTATTTTTGAGAACAGTGGAACCCATGTGGCATAAAGACAATCCTTGGACGTGAATGGTTTTCAATTTGGTGATATTCAAGAAATAGTTGCTCTATATACAGAGCATTTGTTATTGTTTTCTAATTATTGGTAGTCCTTATTGGGGGCTGCACTTTCACTGTCACAGGACCAAGCCCATTATGACCTTAAGGACCAGAGCATTTTTTGCACATCTGACCACTGTCACTTTAAGCATTAATAACTCTGGAATGCTTTTACTTATGAATTTGATTCCAAGGCGGGTTTTTTTTCGTGACATATTCTACATTAACATGGTGGTAAATTTTCATCAATACTTGCTTGATTTCTTGGTGAAAAATTCCCAAATTTCATGAAAAGTTGGAAAATTTTGAATTTTTCTTACTTTAAAGCTCTCTGCTTGTAAGACGAATAGACATAGCAAATAAATGATATATTGATTCACATATACAACATGTCTACTTTATTTTGGCATCATAAAGTTGACATGTTTTTACTTTTGGAAGACATCAAAGAGCTTCAAAGTTCAGCAGCAATTTTCCAATTTCTCCCAAAATATTCAAAATCGGATTTTTTTCAGTGACCAATTCAGTTTTGAAGTGGATTTGAAGGGCCTTCATATTAGAAATACCCCATAAATGACCACATTATAAAAACTGCACCCTTCAAAGTATTCAAAATGACATTCAGAAAGTTTGTTAACCCTTTAGGTGTTTCACAGGAATAGCAGAAAAGTGAAGGAGAAAATTAAAAATCTTCATTTTTTACACTCGCATGTTCTTGTAGACCCAGTTTTTAATTTTTTACAAGGGGTAAAAGGAGAATAAACCCCCCAAAATTTGTAACCCAATTTCTCTCGAGTAAGGAAGTACCTCATATGTGGATGATAAGTGCTCTGTGGGTGCACTAGAGGGTTCAGAAGGGAAGGAGCGACAATGGTATTTTGGAGAGTGAATTTTGCTGAAATGGTTTTTGGGGGGCATGTCGCATTTAGGAAGCCCCCATGGTGCCAGAACAGCAAAAAAACAAAAAAAAAACTTTAAAAAAAAAAACAACATGGCACACTATTTTGGAAACTACACCTCTCAAGGAACGTAACAAGTGAGCCAAAACATCCCATAAGTTTCCACTAAAGTAGCACGTGAAAATGAAAAATTTGATTTTTTTTCACTAAAATGCTGCTGTTATCCCACATTTTTTGTTTTCACAAGGGGTAATAGGAGAAAAAGCCCCTCAAAATATGTAATACAATTCTGAGTATGGAGATACCCCATATGTGGATGTAAAGTGCTCTGCAGGCGAACTACAATGCTCAGAAGAGAAAGAGCACCATTGAGCTTTTGGAGAGAGAATTTGTTTGGAATGGGGGCCATATGCATTTACAAAGCCCCCATAGTGGCAGAATAGAATAGTGGACCCCCCCACATGTGACCCCCATTTAGAAACTACACCCCTCACAGAATTTAATAAGGGGTGCAGTGAGCATTTACACTCCACTGGCATTTGACAGATCTTTGGAACAGTAGGTTGTGCAATTTTCATGGACCACTGTTCCAAAAATCTGTCAGACACCTGTGGGGTGTAAATGTCCTCTGTTCTGACACCATGGGGGCTTTGTAAAAACACATGGCCTTCAATTCCGGACACATTCTCTCTCCAAAAGTCCAATGGAGCTCCTTCTCTTCTGAGCATTGTAGTGCGCTCACAGAGCACTTTACATCCACATATGGGGTATTTCCATACTCAGAAGAAATGCAGTTATAAAGTTTGGGGGGCATTTTTCCTATTTTCTTTTTTTTTAAAATAAATGTTGTAAAAAAGCAACAATTTTGGACTTTTTTTTTTTATGTTCACGCCGTTCACCGTACGGGATAATTAGCATTAGATTTTAATAGTTCGGATATTTATGCACGCGGTGAAACCAAATATATTTATTAAAATTTTTGAGTTTACACTTTTTGGGGGGTAAAATTAGGAAAAAGGTACAATTTACATTTTTATTGGGGGGACGGGATTTTTCAAATTTTTTGTACTTTTATTTTTCACTTTTATTACTATTATTTTTAAACTTTAATAGTCCCCATAGGGGACTATTTATAGCAATCATTTGATTGCTAATACTGTTCAGTGCTATGCATAGGGCATAGCACTGATCAGTGTTATCGGCTATCTTCTGCTCTGGTCTGCTCAATCTCAGACCAGAGCAGAAGATGCCGGGAGACAGACGGAGGCAGGTGAGGGGACCTCAATCCACCTTTTACAGATGATCGGACTGCCGTGGCAGCGCTGCGGGCGATCCAATCACGCATTTTTCTGACTGCACTTCCGCAGATGCCGTGATCTGTATAGATGCTACCAGTCCGGCACATGATGTAAATGTAAAAGTACCAACGCACCAGGACGTTCATTTACATAATGCGTCGTTAAGAGGTTAATTTAAGAAAATATATTATCTGACATTATAATATACTATAATATATATAATGGATTTAGCTATGAAACTCTGGGAGGCCCAACACCTAGTGCTACCAAGCTGCCCGAGACAGTCCAAATCCACAGGACAGCTATTGGTGATGGGACACCACACATATGTATCAGTGCTATGCATCAGTATTATTGGCAATCTTCTTCTCTTGTCTGATGGAAGGCAGACCAGAGAAAAAGACACAGGGAGGACGGATGAAGGCAGGTTATGGGACCTCCATCTGCTGTACCACGGGCAGGGCCGCCATCAGGGGGGTACAGCCCATACTCCTGTAAGGGGCCCGGAGCTTCAGGAGCCCGGCCGGCCCTGTCCTTTTTTTTTTTTTTTTTTTTTTTTTTTTTTTTTTGCTTGTCAGTGAGTGACTGTGTCTGTCACTCACTGACCGCTGGGGGCCAGCCACTGTACACTGCATGCTGATTGATTGGCTGACCGTATGTAGTCACCCAATCAGTCAGAATGCAGCAGCGCGCCTCTGCACATACCTCCGGGGACACACAATTCTTCACTGCCTCTTTAAATATGCAGTGGCACAGCTGCTTCTACCCGACTTCCTCTTGCCTCCGGTGCCGCTCTGAGCTGTATGCACGCGCGTATACAGTTCAGAGCAGGCCATGACCTCTGCCCCGATGCAGGCGCCGATGACATCATTCATCGACGCCTGCCCTGTGGAGAAGATAGGACGCGACCCAGCTGTTGAAGATCACTGCGTGGGACATGGTGTGTATATTTTTTTTTGTTGTTGTTAATTTTTGTACGCGGGGAGGGGGTTGGGAGTGTATGTATAGGAACCACACACATCATCTTAAACCAGTGTGCCTCCACTCCAGTGTTAACTCTCAGCACGCCCTGACAGCCTTTGGGCATGCTGGGAGTTGTAGTTTTGCAACAGCTGGAGGCACACTGGTTGAGAAACACTGGTGTAACATCATGTGTATGATGAATAGCCTAGGACAGTGTTTTCCAACCAGTGTGCCTCCAGATGTTGCAAAACTACAACTCCCAGCATGCCCAAAGGCTGTCAGGGTATGCTGAGAGTTGTAGTTTTGCCACAGCTGTAGGCACCCTGATTGGGAAACTCTGTTCTAGCCAATTCAGTATTTCACAAACAAAGAGCAGTGTTTCCCACTGTATCAAAACTACAACTCCCAGCATGCCCTGACAGCATGCTGTGAGTTGTAGTTTTGCAACATCTGGAGGCACACTGGTTGGGAAACACTGTCCTAGCCTATTAAGCATACACATCATGTTACACCAGTGTTTCCCAACCAGTGTGCCTCCAGCTGTATCAAAACTAGAACTCCCAGCATGCCCGGACAGCGTTTGGCTGTCTGGGCATGCTGGGAATCATAGTTTTGCAACAGCTGGAGACACCCTGGTTGAGAAACACTGTATTACCCATGCTACTTTCTGAGAGTTTTATTTCACCACCTGTTGCCTACCTACCTGAGTGTATTCCCAGTTACGTATCTACCTAACTGTCTTACTGTCTTCCTACCTAGCTACCTACCTACTGGGCAACCTAGTACACTAACTGGCTACCTACCTACCTGGCAACCTAGCTACCTACCTTCATGTTTTCATACCTACCTGGCAATCTATTTATCTACCTACCTGGCTATACCTACCTGTTTTCATACCTGACTACCTACCTGGCCATCTTTCTACCAAACTATCTGCCAACCTAGCAACCTACCTATTTGGCTAGCTGGCTATTTCTCTACCTAACTACCTGGCAACCTAACTGCATACCTGCCTGGGTTTCTTCCTTCCTACCTACCTACCTAACTGGCTAGCTACCTACCAAACTACCCAGGAAATTGTTTTGCATCGAAGCCCTGTGGCTTCAAGCTACGCCCCTGGGGAGCAATATGAGGGGGTTAATATAGAAAGGGGAGCAATATGAGGGGGATAATATACAATGGGGACAAAATGAGGGGATAATTTACAATGGGGGCAATATGAGGGGATAATATACAATGGGGGAAAATGAGGGGCATAATGAACAATGAAGGGCAATGTGAGGGGCATAATATACAATGGGGGCAATGTAAGAGGCGTACTATACTATGGGGCAATGTGAGTGGCATAATATATTATGGGGGTAATGTTTGGACCTGCTAGGGTAATGTTTCTGGCATTATACCCTATTGCGGCAATGTTTTGGCCTGCTAATCTATAGGGACAATGTTGGGGCCTAATACTATACAGCTGCACAGAGAGATCTAATACTATATGGGGCAGTGTAATACATATAGGGGGTTTGTATAGAGGTGAGGACTTTGCTGTAGCGAGAAGCCTAAAATGTTTGTCTGGCAGATTTGGTGAAGATGAGTTGTGATCGGGAGAAATATTCATGATGAACCAGGACAGATGGAGAAAAAAGAGAAAAGTGAGCGACTCAGATCAGAGAAGACGTCCCTGTGAGTATGTAACTATAATGACTTATATGGTCTGCAGCCCCTGTGTACAGCTGGAATCTATTTCTGTATGGTCACTGTATGGGGGATATTGGTATTTGTATAGTGGTTTTTATTCAATAACAATAAAGGAGTATTACTCAGTGGTAATGGTAGTGATGATGGTGTGGCAAAATAATGTAGTCCCTTGTATTGAGGTGTTATTAGTGATACTGGCCTGTGTATAGTGGCTTTTATTTTCTTACAGTATTCTGCAAAATTAATACGGAGTAGCAATATTATTTTATGTTTCTAAGCCCGATAGTAAGATAAAATCCACAGTGAGGAGGAGAAGGGGGGGGGGGGGGCAGTTTACAAGCCGCTCAAGGGGCCCCAAAATTTCTGTTGGCAGCCCTGACCACGGGCGATCCAATCACCCATTCCAAGTGCAGCATTACTGCAGATGCCTTTAAAAGGGATGTTTCAGGCAGGGAGGGGTGTGCTTAACTTGAATTCCTTAAAAGCCCAGCACTGCTACATGGAATATTATTTACTGTATACCACCAACTTTTACATACATCGGCGGAGCCTTTACAGAGTGGTGGACGGTAGTGATGTCGCGAACATAAAATTTTCCATTCGCGAACGCGAATTTCCGCAAATGTTCGCGAACTGGCGAACCGGACGTACCGCCATAGACTTCAATAGGCAGGCGAATTTTAAAACCCACAGGGACTCTTTCTGGCCACAATAGTGATGGAAAAGTAATTTCAAGGGGACTAACACCTGGACTGTGGCATGCCAGAGGGAGACCCATGGCAAAACTCCCATGGAATAAATTGTTTGGAATAACATGCTTTAAAACATCAGGTATCGATCAGGTAGTGTAAGGGTTACGCCCGCTTCGCAGTGACAGACCAAACTCCCCGTTTAACGCACCGCAAACAACCGCAAACAGTCCATTTGCACAACCCCAAACTCCCCATTTGCACAAGGTTGGATACCAAGCTAGCCATGTCCCGTTCCTTGTCCTCACTGATGTCATTGAAGGTCTCTTCCTCCACCCAGCCATGTACAACACCAAGGGTCCCCGAAAGGTGACAACAAGCCTCCTGGGATGCCTGCTGTGTTTGGTCTTCTACCTCCTCAAATCCACCTTTCTCCTCTGACTCCTCTTCTTCAGACTCCTCTCTCTGCGTTGCCTCTCTCTGCGTTATTATAAGGTGTGTTAAGTAGTACTATTCCTATCAGTGTAATCCCTGTTACGTCTCCTATCATGGGATGTGTATATGGCATCGATTTTAGGAACCGGGAGATGGAAAAAGATGCTTGGTTGGTCATCCTACTTCAAATTTGGGGCACTGCGCGTGCAATCTAATGTGCCACCAGATAGGAGTGGTGTGTTAAGTAGTACTATTCTTATCAGTTTAATCCCTGTTACGTCCCCTGTCTGGGGACGTGTATGTGGCATTGATTTTAGGAACCGGGAGATGAAAAAAGATTCTTGGTCGGTCCTCCTACTTCAAATTTGGGGCACTGCGCGTGCAATCTAATGTGCCACCAGATAGGAGTGGTGTGTTAAGTATTACTATTCCTATCAGTTTAATCCCTGTTATGTGCCTTTTTTTTTGTTTGGTTTTTGAAGCCACATTGCAGCACCAGAGGCCAGAAAAATTAGGCATGTACGCATGCCTGAAAAATTAGGTATTGTTACAGCCGCTGCTGTAGCAGCGGCCAGAAAATTTTATGTTTGTTTCCCAGACAGAAAGTGCCCTAAAACATTGCGACTTGAACCCTAGTTGGTGGTGGATAAGTTACGCAAGTCATCCGGCATTCAGAGATAAAATACAGCAACGTGTGGACCATTTTTATCCCAAGGCAGCTCATCTCATCAGGCCTTTTTTAGTCGAATGCATCGCGCACTGTCAGTCCCTTAGGGATCCATCCCTCATTCATCTTAATAAAGGTGAGGTAATCTAGACTTTTTTGACCTAAGCGACTTCTCTTCTCAGTGACAATACCTCCTGCTGCACTGAAGGTCCTTTCTGACAGGACACTTGAAGTGGGGCAGGCCAGAAGTTCTATCGCAAATTGGGATAGCTCAGGCCACAGGTCAAGCCTGCACAACCAATAGTCAAGGGGTTCATCGCTCCTCAGAGTGTCGATATCTGCAGTTAAGGTGAGGTAGTCTGCTACCTGTCGGTCGAGTCGTTCTCTGAATGTGTACCCCGAAGGGCTGTGGCGATGAGTAGGACTTAAAAATCTCTGCATGTCCTCCATCAACAACACATCTGTAAAGCGTCCTGTCCTTGCCAGCATGGTCGTGGGAGGATTACTTTCACCTCTTCCCCTGTTAGATTCCCGTTGTGCTGTGACATCACCCTTATACGCTGTGTAAAGCATACTTTTTAATTTATTTTGGAACTGCTGCATCCTTTCCGACTTGCGGTAATTCGGTAACATTTCAGGCACTTTCTGCTTATACCGGGGCTCTAGTAGCGTGGACACCCAGTACAGGTCGTTCTCCTTCAGCCTTTTTATACGAGGGTCCCACAACAGGCACGACAGCATGAAAGACCCCATTTGCACAAGGTTGGATGCGGAGCTACTCATGTCCCGTTCCTTGTCCTCAGTGATCTCACTGAAGGTATGTTCTTCCCCCCAGCCACGTACAACACCACGGGTACCAGATAGGTGACAATGAGCACCCTGGGATGCCTGTTGTGGTTGGTCTTCCTCCTCCTCCTCCTCAAAGCCACATTCCTCCTCTGACTCCTCTTCCTCACAATCCTCTTCCAGCATTGCCGCATGTCCAGCAAGCGATGCTGATAAGGCTGTTTCTGGTGGTGATGGTGACCACAACTCTTCCTCTTCAAGCTCATCTACGGCCTGATCCAGCATTCTTGGCAGGGCACGCTCCAGAAAGAAAACAAATGGTATGATGTCGCTGATGGTGCCTTCGGTGCGACTGACTAGGTTTGTCACCTCCTCAAAAGGACGCATGAGCCTACAGGAGGAGGAGGGGAGCTCCAGACTGGACCAGGGGGAATTGCTGGATGTCGTATATCTGGATTTTTCCAAAGCCTTTGATACGGTGCCACATAAAAGGTTGGTACATAAAATGAGAAGGATCGGGCTGAGGGACAATGTGTGTAAGTGGGTAAGTAACTTGCTCAGTGATAGGAAACAGAGGGTGGTTATTAATGGTACTTATTCTGATTGGGTGACTGTTACTAGTGGGGTACCACAGGGGTCAGTCTTGGGTCCTGTTCTGTTTAATATATTTATTAATTACCTTGTAGAGGGGTTGAATAGTGAAGTAACAATCTTTGCAGATGATACTAAACTCTGTAAAGCGGTAAACACAATAGAGGACAGTGCACTGTTACAACTGGATCTGGATAGGTTAGAGGTTTGGGCTGGGAAGTGGCAAATGAGGTTCAACACTGATAAATGTAAGGTAATGCACATGGGGAGGCAAAAATCCGTCTGGGACTATGTATTAAATGGGAGAACACTTGAGACGACTGACATAGAAAAGGACTTAGGAGTCTTAGTTAACAGTAAATTTAGCTGTAGTGACCAGTGTCGGGCAGCTGCTGCCAAGGCTAATAAAATCATGGGGTGCATCAATAGGGGCATAGATGCCCACGACAAGGAAATAATTCTACCACTGTACAAATCACTAGTCAGACCACACATGGAATACTGTGTAAAGTACTGGGCACCAGTGTACAAGAAAGATATAGTGGAGCTGGAGAGGGTTCAAAGATAGCAACCAGGGTAATACGGGTAATGGGAGGACTACAATACACAGAAAGATTATCAGAATTGGGGCTATTCAGTTTAGAAAAAAGAAGGCTTAGGGGCGACCTAATAGCTATGTATAAATATATCAGGGGCCATACCGAGATCTCTCCCATGATCTATTTATACCCAGGACTGTATATATAACAAGGGGGCATCCTCTATGTTTAGAGGAAAGAAGGTTTCTACACCAGCACAGACAAGGGTTCTTTACTGTAAGAGCAGTGAGACTGTGGAATTCTCTTCCTGAGGAGGTGGTCATGGTGAACTCTGTAAAAGAGTTCAAAACGGGTCTGGATGCATTTTTGGAGAGTAATAACATCACTGGTTTTGTATACTAGATTTATAGGGACAGAACGTTGATCCAGGAATTTATTCTGATGCCATATTTGGAGTCGGGAAGGAATTTTTACCTCTAGTATAAGTTTTTTTTTTGCCTTCCTCTGGATCAACTCAGTAGGGACTCAGTAGGGATATAGGTTGAACTTGATGGGCTCTTGTCTTTTTTCAACCTCATGAACTATGTTACTATGTTACTATGTCGAGTAACATGGCAAAAAAAATTCCCAGCTCCGCAGAGGCTGTCCTAGCACCCCACTCATACAAATAGTCGTTAACGGCTTTTTCTTGTTGGAGCAGGCGGTCGAACATTAGGAGTGTTGAATTCCAACTTGTCGGGCTGTCGCAAATCAAGCCCCTCACTGGCATGTTGTTTCGCCGCTGGATATCTGAAAAGTGCGCCATGGCCATGTAGGAACGCCTGAAATGGCCACACACCTTCCTGGCCTTCTTCAGGATGTCCTGAAAGCCTGGGTACTTTTGTACAAAGCGTTGTACGATCAGATTACACACATGTGCCATGCACGGCACATGTGTCAACTTGCCCAAATTCAATGCCGCCAACAAATTTCTTCCATTGTCACAAACCACTT
This sequence comes from Hyla sarda, assembly GCF_029499605.1. NCBI lineage: Eukaryota > Metazoa > Chordata > Amphibia > Anura > Hylidae > Hyla > Hyla sarda. The sequence goes on along the minus strand of NC_079195.1, from coordinate 161,617,942 downwards.
TGCCGATCTCCAGTTTGTGCGGAGTCAGCCACTGATCCACCTGTGTGTTCAGGGCGGACAGGAGTGCTGGTGCGGTGTGACTCTCTGCTTTCAGGCAAGTCAACCCCAAGACGGCGTGACACTGCCGTATCCGGGATGTGGAATAGTACCTGGGGATCTGGGGGGGTGCCGTTGATGTGGAGCAAGACGCAGCAGCAGAAGAGGACTCAGCCGAGGAGGTTATGGAAGAGGATGGAGTAGGAGGAGAAGAGGAGGTGGCAGCAGGCCTGCCTGCAAGTTGTGGCGGTGTCACCAACTCCTCTGCAGAGCCACGCATTCCATGCTTGGCAGCCGTCAGCAGGTTTACCCAATGCGCAGTGTAGGTGATATACCTGCCCTGACCATGCTTTGCAGACCAGGTATCAGTGGTTAGATTGACCCTTGCCCCAACACTGTGTGCCAGACATGCCATTACTTCCTTTTGCACAATCAAGTACAGGTTAGGGATTGCCTTTTGTGCAAAGAAATTTCGGCCGGGTACCTTCCACTGCGGTGTCCCAATAGCTAGAAATTTTTTGAACGCCTCAGACTCCACCAACTTGTATGGTAAAAGCTGGCGGGCTAAGAGTTCAGACAAGCCAGCTGTCAGATGCCGGGCTAGGGGGTGACATTGTGACATTGGCTTCTTACGCTCAAACATGTCCTTGACAGACACCTGACTGTGGGCAGATGAGCAGGAATTGCTCAAGGCGAGAGACGGAGTGGCGGATGGTTGAGAGGGGGCAAAGAGGACAGCAGTGGTTGATGTGGCTGAAGATGCTGGACCAGTAGGAGGATGGTGGCTTTGAGTTTGTGTGCTGCTTGGATTCATGTGTTGATCCCATAGGCGTTTGTGATGTGCGATCATGTGCCTTTGCAAAGCAGTTGTACCTAGGTGGGTGTTGGACTTCCTATGACTCTTCCTATGACTCCTTTTGGCACAGGTTGTAAATGGCATCGCTGTTGTCAGAGGCAGACACACAAAAAAAAATGCCACACTGCTGAGCTCTGCAATGACGGCATTCTGGTGGTGGCAACAGCATGCGTTGATTGGCGTGCTGTCTGGCTGACCCGGGTGCCGATGCATGCTGTCTGACTGTGCCACTAGCTCCTTGCGACGACCTCCCCCTACTTCCAACTCGTCTCTTCCTCCTCTCTGTCTCTCTCTGACAGATCAAGTGAAGCGACTGTGTTGCTAGTGTTGGTGGTGGCGGCAGGCGGGCGAGTGGTAACTTGAGAGGTGCCCGAAGCTAAGCTGGAGGAGGATGGTGCGTCAAGGTTCCGAGTGAAAGCTGTAGAAGATTGGGTGTCCTGTGTTAGCCAGTCAACTATGTCTTCAGAACTTTTCAAGTTCAGGGTATGTGGCCTCTGAACACTGGGCATCATTCTAGGGCCAAAGGGAATCACAGCATCACGACCACGACGGCCCCTGCGGGGTGGCCTGCCTCTGCCTGTCATTTTTTTCTGATTAGTGGTACTATGCGCGCAAGCTACTGTGACAACAGATATGAGTGGCACTGTGCACTGGCAGAAGTTGGCAGAGTAGACGCTGTAGGCCTGACACACGCTTGCAGACAACGAACTGCTATTCAATCTATCACAGTCAAAATTGTATTTTTTTTTTTAAATGTTCACTACTGTTACCCCAGATATGAGTTGCACTGGTGTGACACTGTGCTCTGGCAGGCCCTGAAACTCACATGTGTGAAGAAACCTGACTGCTATTATTTCACAGTCAAATTTCTATTTTTTTTTTTATGTACACTACTGTTACACCAGATTTGAGTTGCACTGGTGTGACACTGTGCCCTAGCAGGCCCTGAAAAGTACACGTGTGAAGGAAACTGACTGCTATTATTTCACAGTCAAATTTCTATATATATTTTTTTTTATGTACACTACTGTTACACCAGATATGAGTTGCACTGGTGTGACACTGTGCCCTGGCTGGCCCTGAAATGCACACATGTGAAGGAAACTGACTGCTATTATTTCACAGTCAAAAAAGTGTTGTTTTTTTAAAATGTACACTACTGTTACACCAAATATGAGTTGCACTGGTGTGACACTGTGCCCTGGCAGGCCCTGAAACGCACACGTGTGAAGGAAACTGACTGCTATTATTTCACAGTCATATTTCTATTTTTTTTTTATGTTCACTACTGTTACACCAGATATGAGTTGCACTGGTGTGACACTGTGCCCTGGCAGGCCCTGAAAGGCACACGTGTGAAGGAAACTGACTGCTATAATATTACACTCCAAAAAAAAAAAAATTTTTTTTTTTTTAAATGCAAGCTATTGTGACACCAGATATGAGTGGTGGCACTGGGCAAGTGGGCACAGTATACGCTGTGAGCCTGACACACACGCTGGCAGGCAGGCAACTGCAATTAGATTACACAGGAGAAAAAAAAAAAAAGCAGACTGATGTTCTAGCCCTAAAAAGGGCTTTTTGGGGTGCTGTCCTTACAGCAGAGATCAGATGAGTCCTTCAGGACTGTAGTGGACACTGAATTCACTAGCCTAGCTATCGTTTTCCCTATTAAATCAGCAGCAGCTACACTGTTCCTCCTCTCACTAAGAATGCAGCTTCAGAATTAATCTAAAATGGATGCCGTCTAGGAGGTGGGAGGGTCTGGGAGGGCGGGTCTGCTGCTGATTGGCTGGAATGTGTCTGCTGACTGTGAAAAACAGGGTCAAAGTATACTTAATGATGATGAATAGGGGGCGGACTGAACAATGTTTGCCCGCCGCAGCAAACGCAAACAAGCTATGTTCGCCGGGAACTATTCGCTGGCAAACTATTCAGGACATCACTAGTGACCCCATCACGTGCCCTGGAAGGTCCTTAAGCTTAGCTTAACCTTAGACTAAGTAGTCATGTGACCTAAGGTCCTGGAAGTACTATACAGATGATAAAATATATACACTTTATATACATCAAACATAATAAAATTAAAGAAGGAAGAGGTGACAAGGGGTTATCCCACCAGGAGGATCCTACCGGTATATAGAAACTCTGACTTTGGGGACTTATTACACAAGGTATGGTACAAAGTACGGTACCGGGACACCACACTAGGAACAGTCCACAAAACCTACACAGTTTGGCTTATGTGAAATTAGCTCAAATCTTTAGTGCACTTTCCCAAGCTGTACTAGCAACTGTACTATAAAAGAGTTATAGGGATCAGAATAGTACAATTTTATATTTTTGTATAGTTCCTACACATTAGGTTGGCAGTATAGTTCCCCCACATTAGGTTGCCAGTATAGTTCCCCCCACATTAGGTTGGCAGTACAGTTCCCCCCACATTAGGTTAGCAGTACAGTTCCCCCCACATTAGGTTGGCAGTACAGTTCCCCCCACATTAGGTTGGCAGTACAGTTCCCCCCACATTAGGTGTGCAGTACAGTTCCCCCCACATTAGGTGTGCAGTACAGTTCCCTCCACATTAGGTGTGCAGTACAGTTCCCCCCACATTAGGTGTGCAGTACAGTCCCCCCCCCACATTAGGTGTGCTGTACAGTTCCCCCCACATTAGCTGCAGTATAGTTCCCCCACATTAGGAGTGCAGTACAGTTCCCCCACATTAGGTGCAGTACAGCTCCCCCCACATTAGGTGCAGTACAGTTCCCCGACATTAGGTTGGCAGTACAGTTCCCCCCACATTAGGTTGGCAGTACAGTTCCCCCCACATTAGGTTGGCAGTACAGTTCCCCCACATTAGCTGTGCAGTACAGTTCCTACCACATTAGGTGTGCAGTACAGTTCCCCCCACATTAGGTGTGCAGTACAGTTCCCTCCACATTATTTGTGCAGTACAGTTCCCCCCCACATTAGGTGTGCAGTACAGTTCCCCCCACATTAGGTGTGCAGTACAGTTCCCCCCACATTAGCTGCAGTATAGTTCCCCCAAATTAGGTGCAGTACAGTTCCCCCCACATTAGGTGCAGTACAGTTCCCCCCACATTAGGTGCAGTACAGTTCCCCCCACATTAGGTGCAGTACAGTTCCCCCCACATTAGGTGCAGCACAGTTTCCCCACATTAGGTGCAGCACAGTTCCCCCACATTAGGTGCAGTACAGTTCCCCCACATTAGGTGCAGTACAGTTCCCCCCACATTAGGTGCAGTACAGTTACCCCTACATTAGGTGCAGTACAGTTCCCCCCACATTAGGTGCAGGACAGTTCATTCACATTAGGGGCAGTACAGTTACCCCACATTAGGTGCAGTACAGTTCCCCCACATTAGGTGCAGTACAGTTCCCCCACATTAGGTACGGTACAGCTCCCCACATTAGGTGCAGTACAGTTGCCCCACATTAGGTGCAGTATAGTTCCCTCTCATTAGGTGCAGTATAGTTCCTCATATTTGGTGCAGTATAGTTCCCCCACATTAGGTGCAGTATCACTCCCCTCATTAGGTGCAGTGAAGTTCCCCCACATTAGGTGCAGTATAGTTCCCCACATTAGGTGCAGTATAGTTCCCCCACATTAGGTGCAGTACAGTTCCCCCACATTAGGTGCAGTATAGTTCCCCACATTAGGTGCAGTATAGCTCCCCACATTAGGTGCAGTATAGTTCCCCCACATTAGGTGCAGTATAGTTCCCCCACATTAGGTGTAGTATAGTACCCCACATTAGGTGCAGTATAGCTCCCCACATTAGGTGCAGTATAATTCCCCACATTAGGTGCAGTATAGTTCTCCCCACATTAGGTGCAGTATAGTTCCCCCACATTAGGTGCAGTATAGTTCCTCACATTAGGTGCAGTATAGTTCCCCACATTAGGTGCAGTATAGTTCCCCACATTAGGGAACTATACTAACGTGGGGAACTATACTGTACAGTATAGTTCCCCATATTAGGTGAACTATACTGTACTATACTGTACAGTATAGTTCCCCACATTAGGTGCAGTATAATTCCCCACATTAGGTGCAGTATAGTTCCCCACATTAGGTGCAATATAGTTCCCCACATTAGGTGCAGTATAGTTTCCCACATTAGGTGCAGTATAATTCCCCACATTAGGTGCAGTATAATTCCCCACATTAGGTGCAGTATAGTTCCCCACATTAGGTGCAGTATAGTTTCCCACATTAGGTGCAGTATAGTTCCCCACATTAGGTGCAGTATAATTCCCCACATTAGGTGCAGTATAGTTCCCCACATTAGGTGCAATATAGTTCCCCACATTAGGTGCAGTATAGTTTCCCACATTAGGTGCAGTATAATTCCCCACATTAGGTGCAGTATAGTTCTCCCCACATTAGGTGCAGTATAGCTCCCCACATTAGGTGCAGTATTGTTCCCCCACATTAGGTGCAGTATAGTTCCCCCACATTAGGTGCAGTATAGTTCCCCATATTAGGTGCAGTATAGTTCCCCACATTAGGTGCAGTATAGTTCCCCACATTAGGGAACTATACTAATGTGGGGAACTATACTGTACAGTATAGTTCACCACATTAGGTGAACTATACTGTACTATACTGTACAGTATAGTTCCCCATATTAGGTGCAGTATAATTCCCCACATTAGGTGCAGTATAGTCCCCACATTAGGTGCAATATAGTTCCCCACATTAGGTGCAGTATAGTTCCCCACATTAGGTGCAGTATAGTTCCCCCACATTAGGTGCAGTATAATTTCCCCACATTAGGTGCAGTATAGCTCCCCAAATTAGGTGGAGTATAGCCCCCCCACATTAGCTGCACTATAGCTCCCCACATTAGGTGCAGTATAGTTCCCCACATTAGGTGCAGTATAGTTCCCCACATTAGGTGCAGTATAGCTCCCCACATTAGGTGCAGTATTGTTCCACCACAGACATACAGTCTTCAGCCATGTACAGTGTATGACTGGAGGCTGTATGTCTGTGTAGTGCCCCACTTCAGTGTTCCGACCACCGGTCCTCTGGTCAGGGGTCACGATCTACTGCTATGGCCTATAGACCATAGCAGTAGGACGTGCTGCCAGCTGGTGCTGGTGACTTACCATTCCGGCCGGCGCACGTCCTCCTCACAGCTCCGCTCCTCCATTGCTATGGGTGCACGCACGGGACGTCACGTCCCTGCGTGCGCTAACTCCCAACAGCCCCTGCGTTTTTAAAGTTAACGCGAGGGGCACTGCAGAAAGGTAACAGGGACAACCTTGTGTCCCGAAAAGATTTTTCGGGACACAGGGATGTCCAGAATGTGACGGGGGGCCCCCTGCGGGCTGCTCAGTGGCAGCTGCGGATCCTCCACGGGCTTGATTAGGAATATGCTGAGCAGCCGGCAGGGGTCCCCCTGGGGGATGGGGGCCCTAGGCAATTGCCTAGTTTGCCTCACCCCAATGCCGGCCCTGGCTGCAGGCAGGACCTAGACTTGACAATTTAAACAGTGGCAACTTCAGGTGCAATACAAAATGATTGAAAGCTCTAACCACGTCCACCAGCACTTGCAGTTCACTGATCAATATGTGCTACACCTGCCACTGTTTAAATCAGCAAGTGCAGCTCACAATCACATGTATTAACAGCAGCCGCTAGTGCAGCGTGGAAGAGTGCCCTTATACTTACCCATTTTCTTCTTCTACTTACAGTATATACTACCCCCTCAACTCAACTCAACTTAGTAGGGACTTATTAGGGATATAGGTTGAACTTGATGGACTCTGGTCTTTTTTCAACCTTATGATCTATGTAACTATGTTAACATGTGGTGCCATAGAAAATAGATAATATATAATTCACCTTTTACAGGTTGTTATGATAATCAGTGTATTGATAAGTGATTTTAATGTTATTATGACTGATTTGTATATATCTATAGCTACATACCTTACCTCAGTATCTAATTGGTGTCAGTACCATAGATATATATATATTTTTTTTTACAGTTTTTTCATCCAATCTAAGAACTTTTTTTTCTAGTTCCTCCTCAGAGTCCGAAGATGAGCCATATGAAGTGAAAAGAGCCAGAGAGATTAATATGGTGTTTGGTCCAAGAGGAAGCATAAAAGCTTATGAAGTGATACTGGATTTGCATAACACCACGTCTAACATGGGTGTCTGCCTGATCATCAGTGGGACCCACAGGACCCTGGAAATGCATGCATGCCACTACATACAGGTATATGCAACCCATTTATGGTACCATATATTTCACAGGCCAAATTTATTTTAGAAAGGACTGCAAATAACTGAACACAGCAATGTTTCATGCGGAAATGGATTGCCGTCTATGAGATGGGGCATTTCAGAGTGGTCCCATCACCTTCATGTTCTGCTGGACCTCTGCTCTCTGCCGTATTTCGGCACGGACATTTTTCCATGCAGACATTCAGCTGTGTGAACATAGCCTCACTGAGAACAGGGCCCGACTTGCATATGCACTGAACATTCAGTAAAGTTCCTAGTGTCCACAATATCCATGTTTCTAGATTTATCATTCCTGCACTTCTCACTACATGGAAAAAATCCTTTAGCAAAAGCATTGCTGGGCTCACAGGAGATTACCAGGTTAGGCTGGATTCACACCACGATTTGTAACTACGGTTCCCGTATATGGCTGGGGGGAGGGGGCGGGGCTTAATTGCGGCCCCCGCACTCAGCCGTGTAGGGGAACCATATTTAATGCATGTCTATGAGCTGACCGGAGTGAACCGCAGCCTCCGGTCGGCTGCATTTTCGGCCGTATTCGGTTTCCCAACCGTAGACAAAAACGCGGTCAACCACGTTTATGCCTGTGGTCGGAAAACCGCATACGGCCGAAAACGCAGCCGACCGGAGGCTGCGGTTCACTCCGGTCGGCTCATAGACATGCATTAAATACGGTTCCCCTATACGGCTGAGTGCGGGCACTGCGATTAAGCCCCGCCGCCCTCCTCCCAGCCGTATACGGACACCGTAAGTACAAAACGTGGTGTGAACTCAGCCTACACTATACCACCCTGACATGTGACACACAAAAAAAAAAAAAGGATCCATTGACCGTATTGGCCTATAGATGACGGATACTAATGAGTTGCATCTGTTACTGCTTCATATACACTATTCAAAAAAATAAAGGTAACATTTAAACAACACAGTGGCCGACATTTATCATTGTCTATAGACAGTTTTTTGTGTCTACAAAGGGCGCAAAAAAGGTACAAGCAGGGTTTATTTTCGCCTTTTTTGCGCCTTTTGGTTTACACATTTCTGCTGATTTTGAGTTGCAATCCACAGATTTTGGCAATACACATGATATGGAAGGGTTTTATGAAAAAAGGCGCAAAGCCACTGAAAAGTCTCAAACTACACCAGCCCAAACTTGGCTTAGCTTTTTGGTGTATGTGAAGAGAGAAATTTCAGAAAATGTTTACCTGCAAAAAATTTATCAAATGCTCTGCGACCATTTAATAAATTTGGTGCTCCTACACATTACCAGCACACACAAAAAAGGTGTAGAAAAATGCTTCTCTTACACCTACAATGATAAATGCTAGCCAATGTAACTCCAAATCAATCACACTTCTGTGAAATCACATTGTCCACTCAGGAAGCAACACTGATTGACAATCAATTTCACATGCTGTTGTGCAAATGGAACAGACAACAGGTAGAAATTAAAGGCAATTAGCAAGACACCTCCAATAAAGGAGTGGTTCTAAAGGAGTGGTTCTGCAGGTGGTGACCACAGACCACTTCTCAGTTCCTATGCTTCCCGGCTGATGTTTTGACCACTTTTGACCACTGGCGGGGCTTTCACTCTAGTGGTAGCATGATATGGAGTCTACAACGCACACAAGTGGCTCAGGTAGTGCAGCTCATCCAGAATGGCACATCAATGCGAGCTGTGGCAAGAAGGTTTTCTGTGATTGTCTTTATTTTGTCTATACTTTAGTTTCTGGTGCATTTTTTTTGTAGGTGTAGTAGTGCGATTTTTTATGCACCTCATTTTCTACATATGTGGTAGAAAAATCTTTTCGGTGTTACTATAAGTGTGCTATCAGGAGACAGGCCAGTACATCAGGAGACGTGGAGGAGGCCATAGGAGGGCAACAACCCAGCAGAAGGACCGCTACCTCCGCCTTGTGCAAGTAGGAGCAGGAGGAGCACCGCCAGAGCCCTGCAAAATGACCTCCAGCAGGCCACAAACGTGCATGTGTCTACTCAAACGGTCAGAAATAGACTCTGTGAGGGTGATATGAGGGTCCAACTTCCACAGGTGAGGGTTGAGCTTACAGCCCAACACCGTGTAGGACATTTGGCATTTGCCAGAGAACAGCAAGATTTGCAAATTCACCACTGGCGCCCTGTGCTCTTCACAGATGAAAGCAGGTTCACACTGAGCACATGTGACAGATGTGACAGAGTCTTGAAATACTGTGGAGAACGTTCTGCTGCCTGCAACATCTTACAGCATGACCGGTTTGGCGGTGGGTCAGTAATGGTGTGGGGTGGCATTTCTTTGGGGGAGCCACACAGCTCTCTATGTGCTTTCCAGAGGTAGCCTGACTGTCATTAGGTACTGATATGAGATCCTCAGACCCCTTGTGAGACCATATGCTGGTGCGGTTTGCCCTGGGTTTCTCCTAATGCAAGACAATGCTAGACCTCATGTAGCTGGAGTGTGTCAGCAGTTCCTGCACGAGGAAGGCATTGATGCTATGGACTGGCTCGCCCATTCCCCAGACCTGAATCCGAATGAGCACATCTGGGACATCATGTCTCGCTCCATCCACCAACGCCATGTTGCACCAAAGACTGTCCAGGAGTTGGCGGATGCTTTAGTCCAGGTCTGGGAGGACATCCCTCAGGAGACCATCCGCCACTTCATCAGGAGAATGCCCAGGGATTGTAGGGAGGTCATACGGGCACAGGGAGGCCACACACACCACTGAGCCTCATTTTGACTTGTTTTAAGCACATTACATCAAAGTTGGATCAGCCTGTAGTGTGGTTTTCCACTTTGATTTTGAGTGTGACTCCATATCCAGACCTCCATGGGTTGATAAATTAGATTTTCATTGATATTTTTTGTGTGATTTTGTTGTCAGCACATTCAAATATGTAAAGACGAAAGTATTTCATACGGTTAGTTCATTCATTCAGATCTAGGATGTGTTATCTTAGTGTTCCCTTTATTTTTTTGAGCAGTTTATTATAAGCTTGTCAGTAATTTTTGTGATAAATCTGTGAAACATAATCCATTTAAGTCTATGGAAGTGTTTCCCAAACATGAAGCCTCCAGTTGTTGCAAAACTACAACTCCCAGGATGCGTGGACAGTCAAAGGCTGTCTGGTCATGCTAGGAGTTGCAGTTTTGCAACAGCTGGAGGCATCCTTGTTTGGAAACACTGCTCTAAAGTGATAGATCAGTTAACCCCTTAAGGACCAAGGGCGTACAGGTACGCCTTTGCTCCCTGGTACTTAAGGACCAAGGGCGTACCTGTACGCCCGTGGGAATTTCGGTCGCTGCCGCGCGCCGGGCGGGGACCGGATCGGGGTGACTGCTGATATCAATCAGCAGGCACCCCGCGCCAATGCCCAGGGGGGTCATCAGATCCCCCCATGTAGGCGATTGCCAAAAATCGCAAGTGAATTCACACTTGCGATTTTCGGCGATTACAGTGATGCGGGTCACGTGTGACCCGCTGACCCGGAAATACAAGGTGATCGGGGTGTAGGATACACCCCCTATCACCCTCTGTATCTATGGGGAGGTGGCGATGTCGTCACCCCCCCAGGATCGCTGCTATTGGTCGTCCGGCCAATAGCAGCCGGCAGGGGAGGGGTTAACGGCCCCTTCTCGCGGCTCTGCTTGCTCCCTGAGTTCATTCAGTGGCCAGAGCTGCAAGAAGGAGCCAGGGACCCCCCCTCTGTGAAGATCGGAGCCCCTCACAGAGGAAGACCCCCCTTAGAGCAAGGAGAGAGTACAGCCCCAGGGACAGGTAGGGTTAACCAGTAAAAAAAGTAAAAAGTAAAGTAAAAAAAAAGTGTTAAAAAAAAGTAAAAATTTTTTTTCCCCCCCCTGACCCCCTAATAGGACCTAAAGGGTCCGCAACAATTTTTTTTAGTGTGACCCGGGCCCTATTGGGGATTCAGGGCGCAGCATTTGGCCATTTTTTTTTTTTTTTTTGGCTGCAGCGCTTTTTCCCCCCCCATACAGTTAGTTACACCAATCACACACACTACATACTCACCTCCACACACACCCGCCACCCCCGCCACCAACCCCCCCCCCCCACCACCGTAGAAAAAAGGCGATGGCTCGCCAGGCATTTTCGGCAGCGGAGGCATATGCTTTTCTTGCCTCCGACTCCGAATCTGTCAGTGAAGATGAAGATCCAACATTCCTGTGTTCTTCATCGTCCTCCTCATCATCTAGTACTGATGATGAGTCACCTATACGGCGGCGGAGACGCCGCCAGGCGAGGCCATGCACCACCCATGATAGTGGCCCAGTGGCCGGCACTAGTGCGAGTGGTGATGCTGCTCGTACTAGGAGTCCGACCCCCCAGACAAGTTTACCAGAGCCCCCTTCCGGTGAACCTGTCTGGAGACCCCCAGAGGCTTATCAGCCACGGGTTCCGGAGTTTGTTGGCGACTCCGGAATCCGGATTGACAATTCTGGATTCACTGAAATTGACTATTTCAGTTATTTTTTCAGTGACAGTTTTGTCAATCTAATGGTGGAGCAGACGAATCTGTACGCCAGGCAGTTCATCGCCCACCACCCTGATTCTGTTTTGGCCAGGCCCAATGAATGGTACGCCATTGATGCAGCAGAGATGAGGACATTTTGGGGCCTCTTGCTGCATATGGGCCTGGTCAAAAAACCAAGTGTCAGACAGTACTGGAGCGGGGACATCTTCTACCAGACCCCGCTTTACGGTATGGTCATGGCACGGAGGCGGTACGAGGCGATTCGGAAATGCCTGCATTATGCAGATAATGCGGCATGTCCGCCCCGAGGTGATCCCGCCCATGACCGGCTTTACAAAGTGAGGCCGGTCATCGATCACTTTGGGGCCAAATTTTTGGAGGCCTATGTACCGCTCAGGGACCTCTCTGTTGATGAGTCTCTTATCAGTTTTAAGGGGAGACTCATCTTGCGCCAGTATATTCCCTCGAAGTGGGCGCGGTATGGCGTGAAGCTCTATAAACTTTGTGAGAGTACCTCCGGGTACACTCTCAAGTTTAGAGTGTATGAGGGACGAGATTCCCGTATTGAACCCCCAGATTGTTCCCCCACTCTGGGTGTTAGCGGGAAAATCGTTTGGGAGCTTGTGCACCCTTTGCTGGATAAGGGTTACCACGTGTACGTGGACAACTTTTATACCAGCATCCCTCTCTTCACATCCCTCGCCGCCAGATCCACGTCCGCTTGTGGGACCGTGCGGAAGAACCAGAGAGGCCTCCCTATAAATTTTCTGCAGACACCTATGCCCAAAGGTCAGAGTCCCGTGCCCTTACCCATGAAAACCTGTTGTTGGTCAGGTATAAGGATAAGAGGGATGTCCTTATGCTGACCACTATTCATGGTAACGGCAGCTCACCTGTCCCTGTGCGAGGTACCACAACACCGGTCCTCAAGCCCGATTGTATTCTGGACTACAATCGGTATATGGGGGGAGTTGATCTTTCTGATCAAGTCCTCAACCATACATGGCCATGCGGAAAACACGGGTATGGTACAAAAAAGTTGCGGTCTACATGGTACAGGTTGCCATGTACAACTCTTTTGTACTGTCCCAGTACGCTGGCAACACAGGGACATTCCTCCAGTTCCAAGAAGAAGTCCTAAAGGTCCTGATCTTTGGCGACCGGGAAAGAGCAGGCCGGACTTCCCAAGGAACTGGAGTTATAGGTGCCAGGATCGTCCCAGGCCAACACTTTCCAGGTGAAGTCCCCCATACTGGAAAGAAGGGACGATCCCAGAAAAAATGCAGAGTGTGTAACAGATTCGGAAGGACACCACCACTTGCCCCTATCATCCGGGCCTCTGCATTAAAAACTGCTTCAGGGAGTATCACACTTCCATGGAGTACTAAATTTTCCCTTTTCATTTTAATTTTCCATAATTTGACCCCAATGTACCATGTCCAGAGTACATTCCAGAGTACATTACTGAGTCACTATCATCGGGGACTTTTTTTGTTGCCTCAAATGCGCAGCGCTCTCTCTCCACCTGAGCGGGGTGCGCATTTGAGGCAACAGGTTAGGGACGGCCACACACGTCACATTCCCAGAATGATGATTCAGAGCATAGGGTTTGGGGTGGGCATATTTTTTAGTTTTGGCTATGCTCTGGGTCATCATTCTGGGACCATAACCTGTTTTATAATTTTATGTCCCACTGTACACCATTTTAGTTATTTAGTGTACCCCAGTTATTTACCCCATGTAATGCCCCTTGAGGGGGGGTCCCACTGTTCTGGCTCCTTAGGCCGCAATGCAGAAGCTCAAGGCCCCTGAATGCGACCTGCTCCTCTCAGACCAGTGTGCAAGCTGTTTACGCCCAGACTTGAGGTATGTCCTTACTCCAAAGAAATGTATTTACAAACTTATGGTGACATTTTCTCCTTTTACCACTTGTGAAAATGAAAAATTTGGTGTAACCCCAGCATTTTAGTGTAAAAAAATCCAATTTTTCATTTTCACATCCCACTTCATGAATATTTATCAAACACCTGTGGGGTGTGAAGACTCACTGTACCCCTTGTTATGTTTCTTGAGGGATGTAGTTTCCGAAATAGTATGCCATGTGTTTTTTTTTTTTGCTGTCCTGGCACCATAGGGGCTTCCTAAATGTGACATGCCCCCCGAGCAAAATTTGCTCTCAAAAAGCCAAATATGACTCCTTCTCTTCTGAGCATTGTAGTTCGCCCGTAGTGCACTTCAGGTCAACTTATGGGGTACCTCCATACTCAGAAGAGATGGGGTTACAAATTTTGGGGGGTATTTTCTGCTATTAACCCTTGCACAAATGTGAAATTTGGGGGGAAACACACATTTTAGTGAAAAAATAAAATATTTTTTTTACATATGCAAAAGTTGTGAAACCCCTGTGGGGTATTAAGGCTCACTTTATTCCTTGTTACGTTCCTCAAGGGGTCTAGTTTCCAAAATGGTATGCCATGTGGTTTTTTTTTTTGCTGTTCTGCCACCATAGGGGCTTCCTAAATGCGACATGCCCCCCGAGCAAAATTTGCTCTCAAAAAGCCAAATATGACTCCTTCTCTTCTGAGCATTGTAGCTCACCCGTAGTGCACTTCAGGTCAACTTATGGGGTACCTCCATACTCAGAAGAGATGGGGTTACAAATTTTGGTGGGTATTTTCTGCTATTAACCCTTGCAAAAATGTGAAATTTGGGGGGAAACACACATTTTAGTGAAAAAATTATATATTTTTTTTACATATGCAAAAGTTGTGAAACCCCTGTGGGGTATTAAGGCTCACTTTATTCCTTGTTACTTTCCTCAAGGGGTCTAGTTTCCAAAATGGTATGCCATGTGTTTTTTTTGTTGTTCTGGCACCATAGGGGCTTCCTAAATGCGACATGCCCCCCGAGCAAAATTTGCTCTCAAAAAGCCAAATATGACTCCTTCTCTTCTGAGCATTGTAGCTCGCCCGTAGTGCACTTCAGGTCAACTTATGGGGTACCTCCATACTCAGAAGAGATGGGGTTACACATTTTGGGGGGTATTTTCTGCTATTAACCCTTGCAAAAATGTGAAATTTGGGGGGAAACACATTTTAGTGAAAAAATTATATCTTTTTTTTACATATGCAAAAGTTGTGAAACCCCTGTGGGGTATTAAGGCTCACTTTATTCCTTGTTACTTTCCTCAAGGGGTCTAGTTTCCAAAATGGTATGCCATGTGGTTTTTTGTTGTTGCTCTGGTCCATAGGGGCTTCCTAAATGCGACATGCCCCCCGAGCAAAATTTGCTCTCAAAAAGCCAAATATGACTCCTTCTCTTCTGAGCATTGTAGCTCGCCCGTAGTGCACTTCAGGTCAACTTATGGGGTACCTCCATACTCAGAAGAGATGGGGTTACAAATTTTGGGGGGTATTTTCTGCTATTAACCCTTGCACAAATGTGAAATTTGGGGGGAAACACACATTTTAGTGAAAAAATTATATATATTTTTTTTACATATGCAAAAGTTGTGAAACCTCTGTGGGGTATTAAGGCTCACTTTATTCCTTGTTACTTTCCTCAAGGGGTCTAGTTTCCAAAATGGTATGCCATGTGTTTTTTTTTGTTGTTCTGGCACCATAGGGGCTTCCTAAATGCAACATGCCCCCCGAGCAAAATTTGCTCTCAAAAAGCCAAATATGACTCCTTCTCTTCTGAGCATTGTAGCTCGCCCGTAGTGCACTTCAGGTCAACTTATGGGGTACCTCCATACTCAGAAGAGATGGGGTTACAAATTTTGGGGGGTATTTTCTGCTATTAACCCTTGCAAAAATGTGAAATTTGGTGGGAAACACACATTTTTGTGAAAAAATTATATATTTTTTTTTTACATATGCAAAAGTCGTGAAACCCCTGTGGGGTATTAAGGCTCACTTTATTCCTTGTTACGTTCCTCAAGGGGTCTAGTTTCCAAAATGATATGCCATGTGTTTTTTTTTTGCTGTTCTGGCACCATAGGGGCTTCCTAAATGCAACATGCCCCCCAAAAACCATTTCAAAAAAACGTACTCTCCAAAATCCCCTTGTCGCTCCTTCCCTTCTGAGCCCTCTACTGCGCCCGCCGAACAATTTACATAGACATATGAGGTATGTGCTTACTCGAGAGAAATTGGGCTACAAATATAAGTATACATTTTCTCCTTTTACCCCTTGTAAAAATTCAAAAATTGGGTCTACAAGAACATGCAAGTGTAAAAAATGAAGATTGTGAATTTTCTCCTTCACTTTGCTGCTATTCCTGTGAAACACCTAAAGGGTTAACACACTTACTAAATGTCATTTGGAATACTTTGGGGGGTGTAGTTTTTATAATGGGGTCATTTATGGGGTAGTTCTAATATGAAGACCCTTCAAATCCACTTCAAACCTGAACTGGTCCCTGAAAAATAGTGAGTTTGAAAATTTTGTGAAAAATTTAAAAATTGCTGCTGAACTTTGAAGCCCTCTGGTGTCTTTCAAAAGTAAAAACTCGTCAATTTTATGATGCAAACATAAAGTAGACATATTGGAAATGTGAAAAAAAAACTTTTTAATTTGGAATATCCATTTTCCTTACAAGCAGAGAGCTTCAAAGTTAGAAAAAAGCTAAATTTTCTATTTTTTCATCAAATTTTTGGATTTTTCACCAGGAAAGGATGCAAGTTACCACAAAAATTTACCACCATGTTAAAGTAGAATATGTCAAGAAAAAACAATCTCAGAATCAGAATGATAACTAAAAGCATTCCAGAGTTATTAATGTTTAAAGGAACAGTGGTCAGATGTGCAAAAAACGCTCTGGTCCTAAGGTGTAAAATGGCCTGGTCCTTAAGAGGTTAAACAGATGTTAAATAGTGGCAGCTGTCACCCATATGCTATGATAGAATCTGTTTAGAAGACTAGACATGTACACGGTCACCTATAGACTAACTATAGGATATTAAACATATCCTATTTTAGTCTATAGGTGATGGATGTCACCATTAGATATTCATCACAGGCATCTGTATTACATATATGGTAGGCATTTTTTCAGACATATATGCTTAACCCCTTAAGGATCCAGCCCATTTTCACCTTAACCCCTTAACGACCACGGGTTTCTCCATTTTTGCACTTTCGTTTTTTCCTCCTCACCTTTTAAAAATTATAACCCTTTCAATTTTGCACCTAAAAATCTATATGATGGCTAATTTTTTGCGCCACCAATTCTACTTTGCAGTGACATCAGTCATTTTAGCCAAAATCTACAGCGAAACGGAAAACAAAATCACTGTGCGACAAAATTGAAGAAAAAATGCTATTTCGTAACTTTTGGGGGCTTCCGTTTCTACGCAGTAAAGTTTTGGATAAAAATGACACCTGATCTTTATTCTGTAGGTCCATACGGTTAAAATGACACCCTACTTATATAGGTTGGATTTTGTCGTACTTCTGTAAAAAATCATAACTACATGCAGAAAAATTTCTACGTATAAAATTGTCATCTGACCCCTATAATTTTTTTATTTTTCCGCGTATGGGGCGGTATGAGGGCTCATTTTTTGCGGCATGAATCTCAGGCTTGGAGCAATCAATCACCGAGGGGACACGCCGGAGGCAGGTAAGAGGACCTTCGCTCGTGTCCCAGCTAATCGGGACACCGCATTTTCACTGCGGTTGTCCCGATCAGCCCCGCTAAGCAGCCGGGCAGCTTTCACTTTTGACGCGGCGTTCAACTTTGAACGCCGCGTCTAAAGGGTTAATAGCGTGCGGCACCGCGATCGCTGCCGCACGCTATTAGCCCCGGGTCCCGGCATCAGATGCCGGAACCGACCCGATATGACGCGGGGTCACTGTGTGAAATATACGTCCTTAGTCGTTAAGGGGTTAAGGACCCGGCCATTTTTTGCACATCTGACCACTGTCACTTTAAGCATTAATAACTCTGGGATGCTTTTACTTTTCATTCTGATTCCGAGATTGTTTTTTAGTGACATATTCTACTTCATGTAAGTGGTAAATTTTTGTCGATACTTGCATCATTTCTTGGTGAAAAATTCCAATATTTGATGAAAAATTTTAGCATTTGTCTAACTTTGAAGCTCTCTCCTTGTTAGGAAAACAGACATTCCAAATAAATTATATATTGATTCACAAATACAATGGGGGACATTTACTAATTTAGTCTATTCTAGGTATGCTTATAGACCAGCGTATGTGGTAGTCTCCTGTCTATTGTGCTCCTAATTTATCAAAGGTCTCACAGCCCTTGATAAATTCTGTGCTCAGACTTCAGGGTCTACAGCTTAAACTGCATTTAGACCTGCTCCAACATGGTCTGACATTTCAGCGTACTTGGGGCAGATGCGACTTGTCGCACAAAAGTCGCACTTGATAAATTCAGCACCAATGCATTTTCCAATGCATTTCCATCTAAAATAGACTTGCATGCATCCTGCTCTTAAAATCCTCCACAGCAAAAGTCGCAGAAAAGTCGCACATATTTAGACTGCGACTTTCTGTGCAACAAATTTAGACAGGAAAAACCAGTCTAAATCCTTTGATAAATCTCCCCCAATATGTCTACTTTATATTTTCATGATGAAGTTGGCATGTTTTTACTTTTTGAAGACATCAGAGGGCTTCAAAGTTTAGCAGCAATTTTCCCAAAAATTTTCAAAATCGAAATTTTTCAGAGACCAGTTTTGAAGTGGATTTGAAGGGACTTCATAATAGAAATACCCCACAAATGAGCCCATTATAAAAACTGCACCCCTCAAAGTATTCAAAATGACATTCAGTAAGTGTGTTAACTCTTTAGGTGTTTCACAGGAATAGCAGCAAAGTGAAGGAGAAAATTCAAAATCTTCATTTTTTACACTCACATCTTCTTGTAGACCCAGTTTGTGAATTTTTACAAGGAGTAATATGAGAAAAAGTCCCCCAAAATTTGTAACCCAATTTCTCTTGAGTAAGGAAATACCTCATATGTTTATGTCAAGTGTTCGGCGGGCGCAGTAGAGGGCTCAGAAGGGAAGGAGCAACAATGGGATTTTGGAGAGTGAATTTTCTGAAAGGGTTTTTGGGGGGCATGTTGCATGGTGCCAGAACAGTAGAAAACCCCCACATGGCATACCATTTTGGAAACTACAACCCTCAAGGCACGTAACAAGGGGTCCAGTGAGCCTTAACACCCCACAGGTGTTTGATGACTTTTTGTTAAAGTTAGATGCGTAAATGAAAAAAACATTTTCGCTAAAGTGCAGTTTTTTCCCCCAAATTTACCATTCTTACAAAGGGTAATGGGAGAAAATGCCCCCCAAAATTTTAAACCCCATCTCTTCTGAGTATGGAAATACCCCTTGTTAGTACATAAAATGCTTCGGGGGCATACTACAATGCTCAGTGTTATGCTGAGCGCTACGGGCACCCTGTTTGCCTCAGTGCGCCCACAGCGTATGTCCCCAGGCAGTGCTCCGGTCACGCGGTCTCGGCGGGCTCGTCCCCGCTCTATATATGATTGGTGCCTGGTCCAAAGTGGTTTATTTAGGGTTAAAGGTTTCTGCTTTGACTTAATTAGGCCTGCACCTGTGCACTGCCTATAAGTACCATCTCCTCCCACAGCCTCCTGCCGGATCTTTGTTGCCTTGTGCCTGAGTGAAAGCGTTCCTTGTTCCTGTGTTACCCTGCCTGTTGCTGAACCCGTTGCTACTGACTACCGCCTGTGAACCGTTGCTGCCTGCCCTGACCATTTGCTACGTCTGACTTCGCCTGTGTCTGATCCTCTTGTACTTTGCCTTATCTCAGCAGCCAGAGAGGTTGAGTCGCTACTGGGTGGAACGACCTGGCGGTTACCTGCCGCAGCAAGACCATCCCATTTTGCGGCGGGCTCTGGTGAAAACCAGTAACCCCTTAGACTCTGTTCCCCTGGTACGGCCCACATCATCACCTCTCTGGCACAGCGGATCCACCACCAGCTATTGTTACCTCCTGCCAGTCCGGATCCTGACACTCAGAAGAGCATGTCTCATTTAGGGAGCCCCTGTGGTGCCAGAACAGCAAAAAAAACAACCACATGGCATACTATTTTGGAAACTACACCCCTTAAGGAACGTAACAAGGGGTACAGTAAGCCTTAACACCTCACAGATGTTTGACAACTTTTGTAAAAAAAAATTTTTTACAAAAATGCATTTTTTTACCCAAATAATTTTTTTTTACAACGGGTAATAGGAGAAAATGAACCCCATATGTAACTCCATTTCTTCTGAGTATGGAAATACCCCATGTGTGGACGTCAAGTGCTCTGCTGGCGCACTACAATGCTCAGAAGAGGAGGCGCGCCATTGAGCTTTTAGAGAATTTGTTTGGAATGGAAGTCAGGGGCCATGTGCGTTTACACAGCCCCCCCATGGTGCCAGAACAGTGGACCCCCACATGTGACCCCATTTTGGAAACTACACCCCTCACAGAATTTAATAAGGGGTGCAGTGAGTATTTACACCCCACTGGCGTTTGACAGATCTTTGGAACAGTGGGCTGTGCAAATTAAAAATTAAATTTTTCATTTTCACGGACCACTGTTCCAAACATCTGTCACACACCTCTGGGGGCGTAAATGCTCACTGCCCCCCTTATTACATTACATGAGGGGTGTAGTTTCCAAAATGGGGTCACATGTGTGTGGGGGGGGGTCCATTGTTCTGGCACTATGGGGGCTTTGTTAACACACGTGGCCTTCAATTCCGGACAAATTTTCTCTTCAAAATCCCAATGGCGCTCCTTCTCTTCTGAGCATTGTAGTTCGCCCGCAGAGTTCTTTACATCCACATATGGGGTATTTTCTTACTCAGAAGAAATGGGGTTACAAACTTTGGGGGGCTTTTTTCCTATTTTCCCTTGTGAAAATGAAAAATTTAGAGTAACACCAGCATTTTAGTGAAAAGTTTTTTTTTGTCATTTTCCCATCCAACTTTAATGAAAATTCTTCAAAGATCGGTGGGGTGTTAAAGGGTGCCCTGATGCTTACACATTTTATCCCCTATCCAAAGGATAGGGGATAAGATGCCTGATTGCGGGAGTCCCGCAGCTGGGGACGCCCGTGATCATGCATGAGGCACCCCGTTTGTAAACAGTCCCCGGAGCGTGTTCGCTCCGGGACGGATTACAGTCGACCGCAGGGTCGGCGGTGTGTGATAGCTATCACGCCCCCTCCCGTAGGCTTGCATTGAGGGGCGGAGCGTGACATCACATGGGGGCGGGGGCGTGATGTCACACGCCGCCGGCCCTGCGGTCGACCGTAATCAGTCCCGGAGCGAATACGCTTCGGGGACTGTTTACAAACGGGGTGCCGCGTGCATGATCACGGGCGTCTCCAGCTGCGGGACTCCCGCAATCAGGCATCTTATCCCCTATTCTTTGGATAGGGGATAAGATGTGTAAGCACCGGAGTACCCCTTTAAGGCTCACTATACCCCTTGTTACTTTCCGTGAGGGGTATAGTTTCCAAAATGGGGTCACATGTGGATATTTTTTTTTTTGTGTTTATCTCAGAACCGCTGTAAAATCTGTCACCCCTGTGCAAATCACCAATTTAGGCCTCAAATGTACATGGTGCGCTCTCACTCCTGAGCCTTGTTGTGCGCCCGCAGAGCATTTTACACCCACATATGGGGTATTTCCATACTCAGGAGAAATTGCTTTGCAAATTTTGGGGGTCTTTTCTTGCTTTTACCTCTTGTGGAAATAAAAAGTATGGGGCAACACCAGCATGCTAGTTTAAACATTTTAATTTTTTTGCACTAACAGGCTGGTGTAGCCTCCAACTTTTCCTTTTCATAAGGGGTAACAGGAGAAAAAGCCCCCCAAAATTTGTAGTGCTATTTCTCCCGAGTAGGGAAATACCCCATATGTGGCCCTAAATTGTTTCCTTGAAATACCACAGTGCTCCGAGAGAGCGACATGCGCATTTAAGGACTAAATTAGGGATTGCATAGGGGTGGACATAGGGGTATTCTATACCAGTGATTCCCAAACAGGGTGCATCCAGCTGTTGCTAAACTCCCAGCATGGTGACTTTCCTGCAAGGAGTTTGCGCTGCGGGGAAAAATTTGCATTAGCCCAAACTTGAAGCAGAAAACTCAGTGTAAACCTGCCCGTGTGAATGTACCCTGTACATTTAAATGGTGGGGCAAACCTCCAACTGTTTCAAAACTACAACTCCCAGCATACACTGACAGACCGTGCATGCTGGGAGTTGTATTTTTGCAACAGCTGGAGACACCCTGGTTGGAAAACCTTCAGTTAGGTTCTATTACCTAACTCAGTATTTTCCAACCAGTATGCCTCCAGCTGTTGCAAAACTACAACTCCCAGCATGCACTGATCGCCGAAGGGCATGCTGGGAGATGTAGTTATGCAACAGCTGGAGGTACGCAACTACAACTCCCAGCATGCCGAGACAGCTGTTTGGGCATGCTGGGATTTGCAGTTTTGCAACATCTGGAGGGCTACAGTTTAGAGACCACTGCACAGTGATCTCCAAACTGTGGCCCTCCAGATGTTGCAAAACTACAGATCCCAGCATGCCCAGACAGCGAACTGCTGTGTGGGCATGCTGGGAGTTGTAGTTTTGCAAGATCTAGAGGGCCACAGTTTAGAGATCACTGCAAAGTGATCTCCAAACTGCAGCTCTCCAGCTATTGCAAAACTCCAAATCCCAGCATGCCCAGACAGCAAACAGCTGTCTGGGCATGCTGGGAGTTGTAGTTTTGCAACATCTCGAGGGCTACAGTTTAGAGACCACTGTATAGTGGTGGGGACCAAAATTCCCACGGGCGTATGGAGACGTCGTGGGTCCTTAAGTACCAGGAAGCCAGGGCGTATCCATACGCCCTCGGTCCTTTAGGGGTTAAAGGAAAACTGTCAGCCAGTTCACCCACACTAAACCCAATATACTGGGTGATAGTGTGGGTGAACTGGAGTCCAACGAAGGGTCACTTACCTTACTATGTGCCCTGGCCGCTGAGTTCTCCCCCTATAAAGTTATTTTTGTCCTCTCTGTACTCACGCTTTGAAGGCAGTTCCCCGGCATCCATGTTTCTTTGGGTCCCGGAGGAAGGGGCCCAAGCCCGCCCCTGTGGTTTGCATATTCATGTTCTTTACATGCCCCCGGAGCACAGCACTCTGACCCCTCGTTGGACTCCAGTTCACCCACACTATCACCCAGTATATTGATGTGGTGTCCTGGGACAGGATTTGGTCCTGTCCCCCTGTCTAAAGTCCCCTCAGCCAGAGTCCCTTCATGCTAGTAGGGCTCTCCTGGAGGGCTACCCTAGTCGCCTCTTAATGCTGTGTATTAAATGTACATATTTACGTAGTTAATAATAATAAACCTCTGTATAGGACCTTAGAGGTCATGTGCCTTTAAATAATTGATGTGGTGCTATGGTTCAAGGACCTTTGGGTCATGTGACATACCCATAGTTCCTTAGGTCAGGACTGACAGGTTTGCAGAACCAATGAGCATCTACTACAATTCAAGCTAGGCCTGAAGCCTATTCTTCAGCAGCCACAAAATGTGAGTTACTCCAGCTCAAAACCTACAAATCCTGTGTGACTACTGAACCCAAATTTCCCCTAAATTCAGTAGCACAGTGGCTAGCAAAATTCAAGCTCATTCAACTCAAAAGTCCCAGCAAACCTGTGAGGAGCCTGTACCACGGTCCTCCTACAAAAGACTGTCTGTTATCTCCAGTTGCATGAAATATGCAGTAAACTTATTCCTGGTTTACTTCAAGTTCTGCTGTGGACATTCCTTTATTCCTCCTTATCGTTTGTGGGACGGGTGGCGATAGGACTATTGCATTAAGGGACCCGCACCCTGGCATCACGACAACAAAGGGTTAATACCAGCACCCTAGATCACTACCACTCGCATCACTCCATTGCATCCTTCACCCCAGACTAACACATTGAGTTTAGTGTGGGTGAACTGGCTGACAGTTTTCCTTTAAGGGTGCGTTCCCACGTGGCGTATACGCAGCATATTTAATGCTGCACAAAATTTGCAGCAGCAGTGGGAAATACACTGCATATTCCTCGCTCACTATGCACACAGGGCTTGCCACCGGCAGCCCAATGCGTTTAGTGAGCTTTGGAGGCGGGGCCGTTTGCCGGCGTGACTGTGACGAGCGGCTCCGCCTCTAAAACTCACTGCACACATAGGGCTGCCGCCAGAAATACACAGCGTATTTCCCGCTGCTGCTGCAAGTTTTGCGCAGCGTGAAATACGCTACGTATACGCCAGGTGGGAACGCACCCTAAAGGAAATCTTTCCCTGGTGTCACCTGCACTAACCTGCTGGAACAGGGTATGGGTCCATTCACACAATCAGATTATCTGCGGAATTTCCTCAGCAATTACGCAGCAGATTCTGCTACCATTGGGTCCAAAGGAAAATCTGCAAATCTGCCTCTTCTGCGAATTTTCTGCTGACCCATTTTAGTCAATGGTAGCAAAATCCACTGTGCATTTTCTGCAGCTAGTACACTGCGGAAATTCCACAGGTAATCCGCTCGTGTGGACGTACACTAATAGTGTGGGTGATGCTGATTCCAACGCTGTTCACCTTTTTTAGTACTTGGCCCTGTTCTTGAGTTGTCCCTGCACAATGCTCCTTCATTACTGCACATGCACTACTCCCGGAAGCATGACATACATGTACAGTGGCGGTATGGGCCAGCGGTGCTGGAGATCTTACACCAGATATCAACTATGTGCTTGTAGACAGAGCCATGAATATGTTTGATGGAGCGTTGTACAAGGCCAAGCCAGGCATCAAGAGGCTGGGAACACCCCAATGCAACAAAGCGCTTTGTTTACATATTTGGATTTTGGGTACAGCTCAGGAACATGTCTGGAAAAAAAGCCAAACATATATGTTAGGCCTCTTTCACATTGCCGTCAGGCTATGCTAAAGGGAGCTCCGTCAGCAGTTCTGTCAAAATGAAGGGCGTTGTGCAGAGAAAAAAATAGCGCATGCATTATTTTTTTTCTTGCTAAACTACCGGATCTCTGACGGACCACATTCAAGTCAATGGGATCCGTCGGGACCCAGAGGAGTCAGTTGTGCTCTGGCCCATTTTAGGGGCTGTTCGTTGTAAAAAATAAGAGCCGAATGAACCCAGAACGGGAAGAAGCACAATGGCAATGTCAATATTGTCTTAATCAGATGCCTGTGCTGAATGTCTAATGTGGAATCTATCACCCATACACTATTCATCCAAGAGACAAATATAGAATAAGAGGCACTCACGGTACTGTGGTCTGGAGAAGCACTCTGTGTAGTGCTAAATAGCTATCACCATACTGACCTGTAGCACTCCGGCATCCTGCAAGTAGCTGAACTTATGCACCCGAAATAAAGAATCCTGCATTTCTACAGTCTTTCTTTATCGCGAGTGTCTTTCTTTATTGCGAGTGCCTCCTACATTTCTACATTTCTCTCTTTGATGTGTTTTAGACCGTATGTGCTGGCTACTCTTATCGAGAGATACCGAATATCTCCAAAAAGGTGGCAGTACCGACTGCTGTGCTCTTTTGCCTAGTTATTACCCATACACTAGCTTGCGATCTGTTTAACATATACATGACCGTTTACATGTCTAGCCTGCTTAACAGATTTCATTATAGCATATAGGTGACAGCTGCCACTATTAAACATCTGTCACCAAACTAATCTATCACCATAGACCAGTGTTTTCCAACCAGGGTGCCTCCAGTTGTTGCAAAACTACAACTCCCAGCATGTCCGGACAGCCTTTAACTGTCTAGGCATGCTGGGAGTTGCAGTTTTTCAACAGCTAAAGGCTGTAAAAAGAGTGAATTTAGTGGCTGCAGCCCCTTATATATTAAGAGGGCGGGACAAAACTCATTGGTCAGCATAACCTATCAGTCCTGACCCAATGAACTCTGGGTATCACATGACCCAAAGGTCCTTAAACCATAATACAATTAATTTAACCCTTTAAGGACCGTGTTTTTTCCCGTTTTTGCATTTTCGTTTTTTGCTCCTTGACTTTAAAAAATCATAACTCTTTAAATTTTTCACCTAAAAATCCATATGATGGCTTATTTTTTGCACCACCAATTTTTTTTTTTAATGACGTCAAGCATTTTGCCCAAAAATCTACAGTGAAACGGGAAAAAAATCATTGTGCGACAAAATTAAAAAAAAACGCTGTTTTGTTACTTTTGGGGGCTTCCATTTCTACGTAGTACAATTTTTTGGTAAAAATGACACCTGATATTTATTCTGTAGGTCCATACGATTAAAATGATACCCTACTTATATAGGTTTTATGTTGTCGGACTTCTGGAAAAAATCATAACTACATGCAGGAAAATTAATACGTTTAAAATTGTCATCTTCTGACCCCTATAACTTTTTTATTTTTCCGTGTATGGGGCAGTATGAGGGCTAATTTTTTGCGCCGTGATCTGAAGTTTTTAACGGTATCATTTTTGCATTGATAGGACTTATTGATCGCTTTTTATTCATTTTTAAATTATATAAAAAGTGACCAAAAATGCACTATTTTGGACTTTGGAATTTTATTGCGCGCACGCCATTGACCGAGCAGTTTAATTAATGATATATGTTTATAATTCGGACATTTCCGCAGGCGGTGATACCATATGTTTATTTTTATTTTTATTTACACTGTGTTTTTTTTTTATTGGAAAAGGGGGGTGATTCAAACTTTTAATAGGGGAGGAGTTAAATGATCTTTATTCACTTTATTAGAGGCGGGTCCTGGCTTCACTATGACGCCGGGCCCGCCGTGATATGACGCGGGGTTACTGTCTAACCCTGCGTTATATCAGAAGAGCAGGACCAAGGACGTACCGGTACGTCCTTGTTCCTTAAGGGGTTAAGGCACATGGCCTCTAAGGTCCTATACAGAGGTATTCCTATATAACATATTAAATATACATATTTATACATTAAATACCATTGATATGAGGCGACTAGGGGTTAGCCCTAAAGGAGAGCCCTATTGTCATGGAGGGGCTCTGGCTGAGGGGACTTTAGACAAAAGGACAGGACCAGGTCCTGTACCGGGACACCACAGTTCACTTATTAATAAAACATAATAGTGGCTCTCAGACTGACTGGCCCACTATCATTTCATGAGCGGCACAGCAATGACGTAGGCTTTTTGGCTATGGCCCATCCCTGGTAACACCATTGGTCCTTGTTATGACCAGATGTCCTTTCATAAGCTGCAATGCATGCATATAAAGGACATCTGCAGCGAACACAACTAATCCCCTATCCACAGGATAGGGGATAGGTGTCTGATCGCGTAGGGTCTGACAGCTGGGACCGCCGTGATCTCCAAAACGGGGCTTCCACATTGCCGCGCTGCTAATGCGCGTAGCGTCAACCTCACTAAGCTCGACAGTATGCCCCTCCTCATACAGCTCTACGGGGAGGTGGGGATGGATGAATGCTGCCTCTCCGCCTGTTTCATGCATCATGCGGAGGCCGATACGCCTCCTGCATGGAAGAGCAGGAGATCGCGGGGGGTCCCAGCGTTCATACCCCCCGCTATCCCCTCCTGTGGATAGTTGTTTTCACTGCATATATCCTTTAAAGTCTATGGCCCTGATTTACTAAGAGTGGAGTTCTAGTTTTCTTTGGGGGGTTTTTCCTAACAGATAATTTTTCCACGGTATTTACTAAGGTTTCCCTACATTTTGCACTTTTCCCTACACTTTTTTTTTTACACATGCTCTGATCTGTGGGGTTTTCCTCAGCTCAAATCCACCACATTTTCTGTGGAAACCTTAGTAAATATGTTGGGATTTTTTGAAAATGTCAGGGCCATACCCCCTTTTGATGGCCACGCCCCCTTTTCCTGGTGACTACTCCACAGGTGAGTAGGTGAATAAAAAGAAATATATATATTTGGAAAAGTACAAAGGTACCATAATACTGAAAAAATATATATGAATTGTATCTGTACATGATTTGTATACCAGTGTAAACAAATAAAATATACAAAATGATTAAAAATTGCTAAATAAATAACATAGTTGAAAATGGAAAAATAAGATCCTGTGGGAATGGAAAAATAGAAAATCTAAAGTTAGATAAGATTAGATTAAAACTCAATTAGCCAGATAGTTTTGCCCAGAGTGGGGATATATCATGGTCTTATAGCCATAACAACCTAAAGTTAATGGTAGCTGTAATAAATATCTGTGATCCAAAAAAGAACAGCTGGCAAATACTAAGGCTGAATGAAGAATCCCACACCTGGAGACACAAATTGTAAAGTATATCATGTCCACTGATGCATGAATGATTAAGATAGGCTTAACCATGTGGGGGTGTGGCTTAACCATGTGGGGGTGTGGCTTTACCGTGCAGATGTGAGAACGCACCTGGGAGAGCTCTGGAGGTAGGCAACCAGAACCCAGATACTAGCTGCCCAAATATAGTGGTCTATTGAGGGGACCTGCTGGATCACGCTACCCCTGTATCACTGCCAACTCGACGTTGGATGCTTAGTGCCTGTATCAACACCGGACTATGCCCCAATATCATTGCTAGTCTGTGCCCCCTAAAAGATTTACAGAGCTGGAGGATTAAACAATTCAGCCTATAGGAAGCACAACTTCAAGAAGCTGCCCGAGCAGGCCTTTTTGCCTGTCTGGTGCAAAAGTAATCTGAACCCGGCTGAATCAAAGGAGTAAGGTAGTGGAGACGTCCCGGCACAGAGGACTCCAGGGAGCGGCTGAGTCAGCTGACTGGGTGGACGCAAGCGACGCAGAGAGAGCGGAGCCTCGGGCAACCTCGCAATACCCCGGCATAACAGCGTCCTCTGACCAGTTTGTGGAGGTGGAGAGGCAATGGGTGCTGCTGCATCAGCGGTAGCGGGTAACGGAGAGGCAGGGGACACACTGGAGATGCCGGGCCAGGTGCAAAGAAGACAGGGAGTGGATGAACTCCCTGAAGGTGATATTAGGGGGCACAGGGGGACAGATAATGTTATAGTGGCAGTACAGGAGGAGCAGGAAGAGGGGATATAGCCCTAAACTCTGCGGTAAAATGCATAAAACGCAGTAAAAGAAAATAGAGGAAGAAGAAATAATATAAGAATAAAGGGACTCCCAGAAAACCATCAACAGGATGAGTTATACAGACATATAACAGAGCTCTTCAATAGTATTACTGATCGTCCAACGGATGCTACCTATGTGATAGAGTACAAAATAGAATGTGATAGAGTTAAATAGAAAAAAAAGACAGAAAAAATTGTGCAGCTATGTGCCGTTACTCTTAGTATGGTAGAAAACAGTAGCAGGTCTGCTCACCTAGTGGTCTTGTACTGAGGGTACAACACCTATAGGAGCCTATCGCACGGTTTAAGGGCAGTTAGCCAGGAGCTATCCCGTCCGGAGTGCGTCTCAGGTGCGTCAGGCAAATGGAGATAGAATCCACATCAGTGGACAGAAAGGTGCTCTGGTCGGCGCTTCTCCCGTGATCTCCGAGGGAGGAGGTCAGTTGAAAAGGAATATATTCGGACCATCAAGTAATGGAAAAGGAAATAAAATGTATTCAAATAGGAGCGCTAGGACTACGCATTTCGAGGGGAGGGACCCCCTCTTCGTAAGGCTCCAATGATTGGTCAAATCATCACAAAAAAGACCGCAAAAATATCGGTATAATTGGTAAACATACGAATTTCAACAA
This sequence comes from Hyla sarda, assembly GCF_029499605.1. Lineage (NCBI taxonomy): Eukaryota > Metazoa > Chordata > Amphibia > Anura > Hylidae > Hyla > Hyla sarda. Next base: position 161,588,509 of record NC_079195.1, on the reverse strand, counting down.
ATATAAAAAAATTTCAGCAAGCATAAAAATCAAGCTAAAAACATATCTGTAAACAAGAACAATCTGAAGAATATTCCTTATTAAACACTTAGATAAAAGGGAAAGGTTTGTTAGTAATACACTGTTAAATCAGCCTGTCACAGTGTATGCCATGTCTATTTGTTAAGTGTGCAACTGCGTGTCGGCAGAGGTTCACTCCGTTCTGGCGCAGGGTTTGACATAGATGAGCAGCAGCATACTTCGGGATCGTATGGGAGACTTCACAATCGGTTGTGGACAGTTGATCTTCTTTTTCTGTTGCTGAGTTGGAAATTCCTGTTTATCTTCAGGAATTTCCAACTCAGCAACAGAAAAAGATCAACTGTCCACAACCGATTAAAAATTTTCACAGGGCAAAACAACAAAGAATCTGGAATATAAGTGCAATACTAATTTTATAACCACCTATTTTGGTGGGCATCGCACGATTAAGAATATTCTCACCAAATATTGGGACATTCTAAAAACCAATCCCTATTTAAATGGCATTTTTCCAGTCAAACCCATCCTTACTTTTCGAAGAGCGCTGTCCCTGCGCAATTTAATTGCCCCCAGCCGCACAAAGCACATGATCAAAGATTTTGCCGCCTCATTATTTATCTCCCCCAAGAAAGGAGGCTATCAATGTAAAAAATCACGATGTCTCTGCTGCAGGACAATTGAGCATAATAAAACTGTCAGAATTCGGCAGGCAGAAGGTCAGGGCAGGCAGCAAGGATCGTAGTCAGGGGCAATGGCAAGAGGTCTGGAACACTGGCTTGGGATACACAAGGAACACTTTCACTGGCACAATGGCAACAAGATCTGGCAAGGAAGTGAAAGGAAAGTGAGGTAATATAGGGAAGTGCACAGGTGAACAGACTAATTAAAACCATGCGCCAATCAGTGGCGCACTGGCCCTTTAAATCGCAAAGAGCCGGCGCGCGCGCCCTAGGGAGCGGGGCCGCGCGTGCCGGGACAGCACAGACGGGGAACGAGTCTGGTATGCGGGTTGGGATGTGCACCGCGAGCGGGCGCGTCCCGCATCGCGAATCGCATCCCGGCTGGGGACATTATCGCAGCGCACAGGAGAACGCTGCTAGCGCTCCGGGGAGAAGCGGGGACCCGGAGCGCCCGGCGTAACAGTACCAACCCCCTTGGGTCTCCCAAGAAACGGAAAATTTGTAAATAAGGTCCTTGTCGAGGATGTTGTCCTCGGGTTCCCATGACCTCTCCTACGGGCCGCAATTCTCCCAATCTACAAGAATTTTTTTTTTACCTCTGACCGTCTTGGATGCAAGAATTTCCTTAACCGAGAAGACATCTGAGGACCCGAAGACAGGAGTAGGAGCAACAACCTTGGGAGAGAAGCGGTTAAGGATAAGCGGTTTAAGGAGAGAGACATGTAAAGCATTGGGAATACGGAGAGAAGGGGGAAGAAGGAGTTTGTAGGAGACAGGGTTGATTTGGCACTTGATTTTAAAGGGTCCAAGATAACGTGGTCCCAGTTTATAACTGGGGACACGGAAGCGGATATACTTGGCAGAGAGCCACACTTTGTCTCCAGGAGCAAAGACAGGAGTTCTTCTTTTTTTGTCGGCATGTTTCTTCATTCGGGATGAGGCCTGTATGAGGGATTTTTGAGTCTCCTTCCAGATGGTGGAGAAGTCCCGGGTCACCTCATCAACAGCGGGCAAACCAGAAGGCGTGGGAGTGGGGAGGGGGGGTGGGAAAGAGGGTGACGGCCATACACCACAAAGAACGGGGATTTAGCGGAGGACTCAGAGACTTTGAAATTGTACGAGAATTCGGCCCATGGAAGAAGATCAGCCCAATCATCCTGGCGGGAGGAAACAAAATGTCGCAAATAGTCACCAAGAACCTGGTTAACTCTCTCCACTTGCCCATTGGATTGGGGATGATAGGAAGACGAGAAGTTTAATTTGATTTTAAGCTGATTGCAGAGGGCCCTCCAGAATTTCAACACAAATTGAACGCCTCTATCCGCGATGATATGCGTAGGAAGCCCGTGAAGGCGAAAAATGTGCACAAAAATTTTTTCGCCAACTGTGGCGCAGAAGGAAGACCTGGAAGTGGAATAAAATGTGCCATCTTGGAGAAACGATCAACGACCAACCAAATAACTGTGTTGCCATGGGATAACGGCAGGTCTGTAATAAAGTCCATAGCAATCTGAGACCATGGTAGCTCAGGAACAGGCAGAGGATGAAGGAGACCGGCAGGCTTCTGACGAGGAGTTTTGTCCCGGGCACAGACTGTACAAGCCCGAACAAAATTAGCAACATCTGCTTCCAGGGTAGGCCACCAATAAAAACGAGAGATGAGCTGGATGGACTTTTTGATGCCAGCATGGCCGGCGAGGTGTGAGGAGTGTCCCCACCTGAGGATCCTGAGGCGCTGGCGTGGAAGGACGAAGGTCTTTCCAGGAGGAGTTTGTCTGATGGAAGCTGGGGAAGCGGAGATCAGACACTCAGGAGGAATAATGTGTTGCAGGGAGGCTTCCACTTCAGAGGCATCCGAGGAATGAGAGAGGGTGTCAGCCCTGATGTTCTTGTCAGCAGGGCGAAGATGAATCTCGAGGTTAAAACGGGCAAAAAACAACGACCACCTAGCCTGACGAGGATTCAGCCGTTGGGCGGACTGAAGATAAGAGAGATTCTTGTGATCAGTGTATATAATAATTGGGTATTTGAACCCCTCCAGCAAGTGCCTCCATTCCTCGAGGGCCAGTTTTACGGCCAGTAGTTCTCGATCACCAATGGAGTAATTTTTCTCCGCCGGAGAGAAGGTCCTAGAAAAGAAACCACAAGTAACGCCATGTCCGGAAGAGTTTTTCTGTAGGAGTACAGCTCCGGCTCCCACCGAGGAGGCGTCTACCTCCAGTGAGAAGGGTTTAGATGGATCAGGTCTGGAGAGTACGGGAGCAGAAGAAAAGGCAGTTTTGAGACGGTTGAATGCCTCGTCCGCTTGAGGAGGCAAGGACTTAGGGTTGGCGTTTTTCTTGGTTAGGGCCACAATTGGGCCACAATGGTGGAAAAATGTGGAATAAATGGTCTGTAGTTTTTGGCAAAGCCCAAGAAACGTTGGATAGCTCGGAGTCCGGAGGGGCGTGGCCAATCCAACACGGCCGACAGTTTGTCCGGGTCCATTTGAAGTCCCTGGCCAGATACTAAATATCCTAGGAAGGGAAGAGATTGGCATTCAAAGAGACATTTCTCCATTTTGGCATATAACTGATTGTCCCGGAGTCTCTGAAGAACCATGCGGACATGACGGCGGTGTTCTTCTAGGTTAGAGGAGAAAATCAAAATGTCGTCCAAGTAGACCACAACACAGGTATATAATAAATCACGAAAAATGTAATTTACAAAGTCCTGGAAGACAGCAGGGGCGTTGCAAAACCCAAAGGGCATAACCAGATATTCAAAGTGTCCGTCTCTGGTGTTAAACGCGGTCTTCCACTCGTCCCCTTCCCTGATGCGGATGAGATTATATGCACCTCTTAAATCCAATTTGGTAAAGATGTTGGCGCCACGTAGGCGGTCAAAGAGTTCCGAGATAAGAGGCAGGGGATAGCGTTTTTTTATAGTGATTTTATTAAGACCGCGGTAATCAATGCATGGTCGTAAGGAACCGTCTTTTTTGGAGACAAAGAAGAACCCTGCTCCGGCAGGGGAGGAAGACTTGCGGATAAATCCCCTTTTTAAATTTTCTTGGATGTACTCCGTCATGGCTTGTGTTTCCGGAGCAGACAGAGGATAGATTCTGCCCCGGGGTGGAGTAGTACCAGGGAGGAGATCAATAGGACAGTCATAAGGCCTGTGAGGAGGCAAAGTCTCAGCTTGTTTTTTGCAAAAAACATCAGCATAGTCCAGATAGGCCTTGGGGAGACCTGGTATCGGAGGAGCCATAGGGTTTTGACTGGCAGGACTGGGAGCAGACATAAGGCATTTTTTGTAGCAAGAAGTACCCCAGTTCTTGATTTCCCCGGTGGTCCAGTCAAGGGTAGGGGAATGGCGTTGAAGCCAAGGTAGTCCGAGAAGAATTTCAGAGGTCCAGTTAGAAAGTACCAGAAATTCAATCTTTTCGTGATGGGGTCCAATGCACATTAACAGGGGTTCTGTGCGGTAACGCACAGTACAGTCCAATCTTTCACCATTAACTGAAGCGATGTAGAGAGGTCTGGCGAGACTGGTCACTGGGATGTTGAACCTGTTAACGAAAGAGGCCAAAATAAAATTTCCTGCAGATCCGGAATCCAAGAAGGCCACAGCTGAGAAGGAGAAGTTAGAAGAAGAAATCCGCACAGGCACAGTAAGACGTGGAGAAGCAGAGTTCACACCTAGAGCTGTCTCACCTTTGTGCGGAATCGGAGTGCGTCTTTCCTGACGTGGAGGTCGGATAGGACAATCCTTCAAGAAGTGTTCGGTACTGGCACAGTACAGGCATAGGTTCTCATTGCGGCGGCATGTCCTCTCTTGAGGTGTCAGGCGAGACCGGTCTACTTGCATAGCCTCCACAGCGGAAGGCACAGGAACAGATTGCAGCGGACCAGAGAAGAGAGGAGCCGAGGAGAGAAACCACCTAGTACGAACAAAGTCCATATCCTGGCGGAGCTCCTGGCGTCTTTCGGAAAAACGCATGTCAATGCGGGTGGCTAAATGAATAAGGTTATGCAGGTTGTCAGGGATTTCTCATGCGGCCAGCACATCTTTGATGTTACTGGATAGGCCTTTTTTGAAGGTCGCGCAGAGGGCCTCGTTATTCCAGGATAATTCGGAGGCGAGAGTACGGAATTGGATGGCGTACTCGCCTACTGAAGAATTACCCTGGACCAGGTTCAGCAGGGCAGTCTCGGCAGAAGAGGCTCGGGCTGGTTCCTCGAAGACACTTCGAATCTCCGCGAAGAAAGAGTGTACGGAGGCAGTGACAGGAACATTGCGGTCCCAGAGCGGTGTGGCCCATGACAGGGCCTTCCCAGACCGGAGACTAACCACGAAAGCCACCTTTGACCTTTCAGTTGGAAATTGGTCCGACATCATCTCCAAATGCAGGGAACATTGCGAGAGAAAACCACTGCAAAGTCCCCATCAAACTTGTCCGGCAATGATAAACGGAGGCTGGATGCGGCCACTCGCTGCGGAGGAGGTGCAGGAGCTGGTGGAGGAGATGGTTGCTGGAGCTGTGGTAGAAGCTGCTGTAGCATAACAGTCAGTTGAGACAGCTGATGTCCTTGTTGCGCTATCTGTTGCGACTGCTGGACGACCACCGTGGTAAGGTCAGCGACAACTGGCAGCGGGACCTCAGCGGGATCCATGGCCGGATCTACTGTCAGGATTCGGCAGGCTGGAGGTGGATCCTCTGTGTCAGAGAGGGATTGGCGTGGACCGTGCCGGCGGACCGGTTCTAAGTTGCTACTGGTTTTCACCTGAGCCCGCCGCAAAGCGGGATGGTCTTGCAGCGGTGGTAGCAACCAGGTCGTATCCACCGGCAACGGCTCAACCTCTCTGACTGCTGAGATAGGCGCGGTACAAGGGATTAGACAAGAGCAAGGTCGGACGTAGCAAAAGGTCAGGGCAGGCAGCAAGGATCGTAGTCAGGGGCAACGGCAAGAGGTCTGGAACACTGGCTTGGGATACACAAGGAACGCTTTCACTGGCACAATGGCAACAAGATCCGGCAAGGAAGTGAAAGGGAAGTGAGGTAATATAGGGAAGTGCACAGGTGAACACACTAATTAAAACCATGCGCCAATCAGTGGCGCACTGGCCCTTTAAATCGCAAAGAGCCGGCGCGCGCGCGCCCTAGGGAGCGGGGCCACGCGCCGGGACAGCACAGACGGGGAACGAGTCTGGTATGCGGGTCGGGATGCGCACCGCGAGCGGGCGCGTCCCGCATCGGGAATCGAATCCCGGCTGGGGACATTATCGCAGCGCACCCGGTCAGCGGGTCTGACCGGGGCGCTGCGAACAGGAGAACGCTGCGAGCGCTCCGGGGAGGAGCGGGGACCCGGAGCGCTCGGCGTAACAAAAACTTTGTTTACCAGTACACATACTGGGGAGCAATTTCCAATTAAGTTCCACTTGACATGCCAATCCTCTTTTATTGTGTACCTGATCAATTGCATATGCGGAAAACAGTATGTGGGGCGCACGACTCAAAAACTCCACCATCACCTCAATCAACACCACTGTAATATTAAAAAACGGTTCATGCAACATAGTCTGTCAAAACACATTGCTCTGGCACATCCGAAGAAAGAAAATATAGATCAGATTATATCCATTTTACCCATTGATTTTATTGCGCCATACATTAATAATAGGTTTGAAACCCTATCAAAAAAGGAGATGTTTTGGATATACACTCTCCATTCACTACAACCGTATGGCCTCAATGAGGCCATCAAATTAATCCACTAAGTGAAGTATCAATAATATTATCCTTTTCCTGTATACATAACATTTTAATACAACCTTTTTAATACGTTTCATAAGTACAATACATATTTCATTTTCCCCCTGCTCCGTTTCTTTCCCATCACTTTCTTTCTAAATTTGCCCTTCCTTTCAACCCACCCCCTTTTCTACATCTGTCGCCACCCCTTTTATAATCATTCTATGTTTTATATGTCCAAAATCTTACTTGAAAAATTACCACCGTCAATGTGATTTGCATGTAGGGATCTGTTTCTGTGAAGTCTCCCATACGATCCTGAAGGATGCTGCTGCTCATCTGTGTCAAGCCCTGTGCCCGAACGGAGTGAACCTCTGCTGACACGCAGGTGCACTCTTAAAGAGACAAGGCATACACTGTGGGAGGCTGATTTAACAGTGTATTGCTAACAAACCTTTCCCTTTTATCTAAGTATTTAATAAGAAACATTCTTCAGATTGTTCTTGTTTACAGATGTTTTTAGCTTGATTTTTATGCTTGCTGAATTTTTTTTATATTTGTTGAAATTCGTATGTTTACCAATTATACTGCTATTTTCGCGGTCTTTTTGTGTATTAATATGACACTGTGATGATTTGACCGATCATTGGACCTGATGAAGAGGGGGTCCCTCCCCTTGGAACGCGTAGTCCTGGCGCTCCTATTTTATTTGTTTTTCCATTACTTGATAGTCCGAATATATTCCTTTTCAACTGACCTCCTCCCCCCTTGGAGATCACGGAAGAAGCACTGACCGGAGCACCTTTCTGTCCACTGATGTGGATTCTATCTCCATAGTACATAGAGTGGCGAGCTTTGGAAATCGTGACTCATAGAAATGTGTTATGTTGGCTACATTATTTCTCCGATAAAGACTCAATTTTGAGAGCCATAAGAAAGTCTGAAACTATACAATTTGAAGGAGCTCAGATTTGGATTCTTTCTGACTTATCGGTTTGTACTATACAGATGCGGCGCCTTTTACACCCCCTCCTGGAGAAAATTAGAGAAGTTGGAGCGAGTTATAGCCACCCGTAAAACGAGAAGCAGAGGTGTTTTTTTCTGCAAAGATACGAGGACTTAAGTGACTTATTTGCATTTTTGTGTAATGTCCCAGTACAGGACATGGTCCTGCATTACACTTAGGCCCTGTCAGGTTGAGTCCCTCCCTATATGTATACTTATTATACTAATGTATAGACAGTATAAAGGACCTTTGGAGGACTAATGTAATTGTCTAAAGGACCTGTGAGGTGTTACATGTTATGTTTATGTTACCCAGTGAGCACCAGCTTAACACATGACCCGTAGCTTGACCTATGGGCTTCTGTCTCAGTCCTCCTTTATAAGGGGGCGGCCATTACAATTCTCTCTCTTTTGCTACTGAAGAAAAGAGATACCAGATGTCTCAGTGCTAGTGTCCAGCTACCTGGAAGGCCTCAAATCTACAGTCACTTTCAGTAAGTCAAGTCTACGTCTGCTTTGACTGTCTACAGTCCAGTCAAGCCTAAAGTCAATTATCTCAGTCTATTACAAGTATCATTGATCCCAGCAAGCTGCGAGGTCCTTCTGTGTTCCTGGCCACCTCTCTGGGATTCTGGCCTAGCTGTGAAGATAATAACACATGTGTGACCTCAGAAAAGCCTCCGTTAAACCATAACCTGGCCGTGGACTCTCATTTCACTGCCAAGCCATTGGGATAGCGGAGATATTGTTTGGGTTGTTCCCGATACCCAAAAACCACTCTGGCTTCATGAACATTAGGGGTTAATAACACCTTGCCCCTGGGGTTAATACCATCTTCCCAATCCACTTACACCTCTACATCCCATAGTCCTGCCATTCACCGTGGCTCACAACAATTGCATCCCCCCCCCCCCCCCCCAAAAGAAGTTCCAAACTGGTTGGACTTGGAATTTCTGGCCTGAAAATAAAGGGTTGGGAAAGGGGTGGAATGATATTGCTCTGTGCGTGTCTGGGTAATGGGGTTGATGGTCTTTAGGGGTCCAGGTGATTGAAATGTTTTCATTTTCTTTTCTTTCTTCCTCTGAGATAAGGATACAGTAAATTAAAGATTTAAGATTATATATTATATATCGTCGTGGAAGTTTGAAGTAAATTAGGTTTAAGGTGTCGGGACCAATCCACTCTGAGCCTTTCCAAATGGCTCTCTACATTCCCCCAAGGGTTACCCTTTTTATTTTTTCCTGCGCTAGTGTTTTTAAGGAGATTTAAGTAATTATATTATCTCTCCTAGTTCCCCCCCCCCTTTTTTTTGTCAGGAATCGGCGTACAGCCAGGGTTTTATTCTTTTCTACCTTGTCCCAACTTTACTCGTTCCTAGCCCTCTCCCTTAGTCAAGTCCTTTCTTTTTATTTACTTAAATATAGCCTCCAAGAATGTAAGATTGCTGAGATTGGGGTCACTGAATGTTAAAGGATTACATGACGTGGGTAAGAGATCTATTCTGGGGAACATGCTGAAAAGAGAACTGCTTGACATAATATTTCTACAAGAGACTCATTATATGCAACATCATAAATTAAGTTGAACCGCAAGATACTTCAGAAGGGCATATCATAGCTTCACACCAATTGCTAGAGCCAAAGGTACTAGATTATTGATCGCTCAAAACACAGATAGCTACATAGATGAAACAGTTTTTGTGAAAGGGAGTATTGCTTCACAGAAGATCACATTAGCTTCCGTTTATCTTCCGAAAACAAAACAAAGTGTAGCTCTAAAACAAATCTTGGATTAATTAGAAAAGTTCACAGAAGGAGTTTTTTAATTTTGGGAGGAGACTTTAATTTTATTATGGATCCTCAAGTGGATACGTCAAAAGGAATCTCGTACATGAGCTCTGCAGCTATTCGGATATGTAAAAAGGAGCTATACGATTGCCAATTATTGGACGCTTGGCGCATTCTACACCCAGGAGACAAAGATTTTTCTTCCTTTTCGAAAATAGATTTTTCTTTTTAAAACAGTGAGATGTAGAATTGCTCCAAGCATCAATGATTGATCATATTTTCTTCTCAATCATGCTCTTATTAAAATAGACATCAAGTTACCATTGTTAGCCCCACAGCAATGGAATTGGAGTTTAAATACTTCATTGTTGAAAGATAATATTGTGATTAATGATCTTTAAAAGCATCTGACAGAATACTTTGTAAAAAATTATACAGAAGAGACAATGCCAGGCAATATACGGGAAGCACACAAATGTTACACTAGAGGGATTTTAATAAAGCATGGTGCGTGGATTAAGGGTAATACACTATTAGAAGAACTAACGGTGGTAGAAACACAACATAAAAAGTTAGATGACCCCAATCTAAAACATGAAGTGAAACTTTACTATAAAATGAGGCAAAAAACTAATTTCAAACTGTAAGAGGCGTACGTACGAGTATAACAACAGTATAGGAAATGCACTTGTGTCTGCTGCAAAGGCACAAAAAATTAGTTCTTACATTCCCAAGATCCAGAAAAACCACAAGGTATAACATATCGCCCCTCAGAGATTGCCGAGACCTTCAGAAAATTTTATGAAGATCTATATAATATTGATAGACATAACCCCATGACGCTGTGTAAGAAGTTTAGAGAGAAGGTTAAAACATACATCACAGAATCAGGTTTGCCATAGCTGGATAGTGAAGAAGTGGAGACACTGGAGAAAGAAATAACCTTAGAGTAGTTAGAATTCACAATAAGGACAACCTCGGTGAGAAAAGCTTCAGTATTCTCACTGGGATACCATAAATTAACAAAAGAGATTTTGGCCCCATATTTTCAAAAAGTGGTTAATGCAGTTAGCCAAGGAGTTCCTTTGCCCAAGGACGCGAGTAGAGCAACTATTGTGATCCCCAAGGAGAGGAAAAATGCAGCTCAGTTCACAAGCTACAGGCCAATTTCATTATTAAATGTAGACCTTAAAGTGCAACTTTTTTGTTTAACCCCCCAGACTACTATAATGTTGTTCTTGATGACCATAAAGTGACTGCAGCCATACCTTTATCGCTGCTCTTCCTTCTTTTATAACTTATAAAATCCTTTTATTCAGCGGTCATGCACAGTCGGATAGGCGTGGCTTCGCAAAGCCCGCCTCCACCATGCCTATCCTCTCTTTCAGCGCTGGGACCACTGTGTAGTAAGACACAGCGGTCCACAGCGCATGCGCCCCTCCCATCCGGCTCTGATGTTCTACAAAAAAACAATGCCCCTTGTTGTCCTCTTCAGCTCCCGGCGACCAGGTTGTGCAGATACTATAGGAAGAGAGCTTGTTCATTCACTGCCTCTGGTACAGCACATGCGCACTGAGCGCATAGACGGCAGGAGGGAGTGAGCACTCGCTCTGTCAATTCAGGGCAGCAGCGCCCACATCTGAGAGGGGCGCATGCACCCTGGATTCGTTGTGGACCGCTGTGTCTTACTACACAGCGGTCCCAGTGCTGAAAGAGACGATAGGCGTGGCGGAGGCGGGGTTTTGCAAACCCCAAGCCACGCCTATCCGACTGTGCCTGACCACTGAATAAAAGGATTTTATAAGTTATAAAAGAAGGAAGAGCAGTGATAAAGGTATGGCTGCAGTCACTTTATGGTCATCAGGAACAATATTATAGTAGTCGGGGGGGGGTTAAAAAATTATGACAGTTGCGCTTTAAATTGTTCACTAAGATCTTGGCCTGTAAATTGTCCTCTGCTGGGGAAAGTAATCCATATGGACCACGTGGGTTTTATGGCCTCCAGAGAGGCAAAGGATAATACCACCAGGGTAATAGATCTGATCCAGTTCACCTGGTCTAGAAATATTCCATCAATGCTGCTGCCCACAGACTCGGAGACAGCTTTTGACCAGGTGAACTGGATCTATATGACAGAAACACTAAAGCATTGGAACAACATTTTAAACTGGATTTTGGAGATACCCCACGGCGAGAATCTGGGTGAATGGCATTCTATCAAAAGAGCTAGACATACGCAATGGGACTAGGCAAGGGTGCCTTCGATGCAGAATTAGAGCGAATGGAGATCTGGGGGGAATAACAGTACAAGAAACAATACACAAAGTAGCCATGTATGCGGACAATTTGCTATTTTTTTTTATTACAGAGCCATCAGTTACACTAACCATACTGATGCAACACCGAAATGAGAAATAGAGATAAGTGCACTAGACACATAGGATAAAGATGAATGAATCTTTATTGAAAACATATATAAAAAACAAGAGACATAATATTAATATTAAAAGCAGCAGAGTACAGCAGAAAAATAGGTATGGAGGACCCTATGGACATGGATACAAGTAAGAATACAGAATTACAATACACGGTAGCATGTAGCAATAGAGAGATATAAACTGAAAGTAATGAACTCCAGCATAAGCCACAGGAGTAATCCAAGAACGGTGCCATACCTTACCTACCCTAACCCCAATGATTGTTTCACTACAGACGAGCTTCCTCAGGGGCGTTACTAACCACAAGACAGGTTTACCTTATATATGGTATACCTGACAAATCACATAACACTGATGCTGATGGACTATCATTTGCACCAATAGTAATACAGTCATGGCCGTAAATGTTGGCACTCCTGAAATTTTTCAAGAAAATGAAGTATTTCACACAGAAAAGGATTGCAGTAACACATGTTTTGCTATACACATATGTATTCCCTTTGTGTGTATTGGAACTAAACCAAAAAAGGGAGGGAAAAAAAACTAATTGGACATAATGTCACACCAAACTCCAAAAATGGTCTGGACAAAATTATTGGCACCCTTTCCAAATTGTTGATAAATAAGATTGTTTCAAGCATGTGTTTCTGTGTGTGCCACACTAAGCATGGACAACAGAAAGAGGAAAACTGTCTGTGGACATGAGAACCAAAATTGTGGGAAAATATCAGCAATCTCAAGGTTACAAATCCATCTCCAGAGATCTAGATTTGCCTTTGTCCACAGTGTGCAACATTATCAAAAAGTTTGCAACCCATGGCACTGTAGCTAATCTACCTGGGCGTGGATGGAAGAGAAAAATTGATGAAAGGTGTCAACGCAGAATAGTCTGGATGGTGGATAAGCAGCCTAAAACAAGTTCCAAAGATAATCAAGCTGTCCTGCAGGCTCGGGGAGCATCAGTGCCAGCGCGGACTATCCGTAGACATTTAAATTAAATAAAACGCTATTGCAGGAGACCCAGGAGGACCCCACTGCCGACAGAGACATAAAAAAAAAAATACATTTTGCCAAAATGAACTTGAGCAAGCCAAAATCCTTCTGGGAAAATATCATGTGGATAGATGAGACCCACATAGAGCATTTTGGTAAAGCACATCATTCCACTGAAAACAGAATGAGGCCTACAAAGAAAAGAACACAGTACCTACAGTGAAATATGGTGGAGGTTCAATGATGTTTTGGGGTTGTTTTGCTGCCTCTGGCACTGGGTGCCTTGAATGTGTGATGCATGAGGAAATCTGAGTGTTACCAATGGAACTTGGGTCGCACTGTACAGCCCAGTGTCAGAAAGCTGGGTTTGTGTCCGAGATCTTGCGCCTTTCGGCAGGACAATGACCCCAAACATATGTCAAAAAGCACCCAGAAATGGATGGCAACAAAGTGCTGGAGAGTTCTGAAGTGGCCAGCAATGAGTCCAGACCTAAATCCCATTGAACACCTGTGGAGAGATCTTAAAATTGCTGTTCGGAAAAAGCGCTCTTCCAATCAGAGAGACCTGGATCAGTTTGCAAAGGAAGAGTGGTCCAACATTCCGGCTGAGAGGTGTAAGAGGCTTATTGATGGTTATAGGAAGCGACTGATTTCAATAATTTTTTCCAAAGAGTGTGCAACCAAATATTAAGTTAAGGGTGCCAATAATTTTGTCCAGCCCATTTGTGGAGTTTGGTGTGACATTATGTCAAATTTGCTTTTTTTCCTCCCTTTTTTGGTTTAGTTCAATACACACAAAGGGAATAAACATGTATAGCAAAACATGTGTTACTGCAATCCTTTTCTGTGAGAAATACTTAATTTTCGTGAGAAATTTCAGGGGTGCCAACATTTACGGCCATGACTGTACCAATGCCGGCCTTAAACCATGTTCCTATAATAAAGTGTATAATTGGACTCACCCCCCATTCATTGCAGGTAACAACATGCAGCCCGCAGCCAGGAACCGGAAGGTCACCATGACCAAGTCCACTGCGCAGGCTCCGGTGTATTCCGCCGGCTCCTGCGGTCATATGGTGTTATCACATGATCTTAACTTGTGGCCATGTGACCTGTATGCTCAAGAGCGCCAGCACCGACATTTATATTTGGTGTGTAGTCACAAGTACACTGTCACATGACCGTATACGCTGTCACATGATCGGAGCTTACCAAGGACCAATAGACGCATGTGCAAAGAAGTACCAATCTAACATAGTAACTGTCAGGATCCGGGCTAGCGGCTGGTGGAGACACTGGAGGTGGGCCGTACTGGGGAATCGGTTCTAAGCAGTTACTGGTGTTCATCAGAGCCCGCCGCAAAGCAGGATGGACTTGCTGCGGCAGTAACTACCAGGTCGTGTTCCCCAGTAGCGACTCGACCTCTCTGGCAGCTGAGACTGGCGCGGTACACAAGGAGTAGACAGAGGCGGGGTCAGACGTAGCAGAAGGTCAGGGCAGGCAGCGAGGTTCGTAGTCAGGGGCAACAGCAGAAGGTCAAGGTACACAGGCTTGGGACACACTATAACGCTTTCTCAGGGCACAAGGCAACAAGATCCGGCGAGGAGAGGAAGGGGAAGTGGGTTTTTATACGTTAGGGAGTGATTGGGCCAGGCACCAATTAGTGGTGCACTGGCCCTTTAAATTTAAGCAAGTCGGCGCGCGCGCGCCCTATGGAGCGGGACCGCGCACGCCGGGAGGAAGCAGACGGGGGCGAGAGGTGAGTGAGACGGGGCGCAATCCGAGGGCGGACACGAGCCGTGCCTCGGAGCGCCTCCCCTCCGGGGACCAGAGAGCAGCGCTCGCGGTCAGCAATGCCGACGGGAGCGCTGCAGCCAGAGGAACGCCGTGAGCGCTCCGGGAAGGCAGCGGGACCCGAAGCGCTCGGCGTGACAGTACGCATCCCCCTTGGGTCTCCCCCTCTTCTTGGAGCCAAGGAATCTGTAGATGAGTTCTTTGTCTAGAATATTGTCCTCTGGCTCCCAAGACCTCTCCTCGGGGCCACAATTCTCCCAATCAACAAGAATTTTTTTTTTACCTCTGACAAACTTGGAAGCGAGAATCTCTTTAACCGAGAAGACGTCAGAGGAGCCCGAGACAGGAGCAGGAACGGTGACCTTGGGAGAAAAGCGGTTAAGAATGAGAGGCTTGAGGAGGGAAACATGAAAGGAGTTAGGAATACGAAGAGAAGGAGGAAGATGAAGCTTGTAAGAGACAGGGTTGATTTGACTTTTGACCCTGAATGGCCCGAGGTAACGTGGACCCAGCTTGTAGCTAGGGACACGGAACCGAATATATTTGGCAGAGAGCCACACTTTGTCACCAGGGGCAAAGACAGGAGGAATTCTTCTCTTCTTGTCCGCATATTTCTTCATACGAGAGGAGGCCAGCGAGAGCGACCTCTTAGTCTCCTTCCAAATAGAGGAAAAGTCCCGGGTCAAATCATCTACGGCAGGGACTCCAGACGAAGTGGGGATAGGGAGGTGGGGGAAGTGGGTGACGGCCGTACACCACAAAGAATGGAGACTTGGCGGATTACTCAGAGTCTTCGAAATTGTACGAGAATTCGGCCCAGGGTAACAGGTCAACCCAATCATCTTGGCGGGAGGAGACAAAATGTCGCAGGTAGTTACCAAGGATTTGGTTTACTCTCTCCACTTGTCCATTAGATTGCGGGTGGTAGGCGGAGGAAAAATTCAATTCAATCTTTAATTGGGTGCAGAGTGCTCTCCAGAATTTCGAGACGAATTGAACGCCTCTATCAGAGACGATATGCGTAGGCAGTCCGTGGAGACGAAAAATGTGCAAAAAAAAAATGCTTCGACAATTGTGGCGCAGAAGGGAGGCCAGGGAGTGGAATGAAATAGGCCATTTTGGAGAATCGATCAACGACCACCCAGATGACAGTGTTGCCATGGGATACAGGAAGGTCAGTGACGAAGTCCATCGCTATGTGTGACCAAGGCTGTTCGGGAACTGGCAGAGGAAGAAGAAGACCCGCGGGTCTTTGGCGAGGAATTTTATCACGTGCGCAGACAGTACAGGAGCGTACGAAGTCAGTTACATCTTTTTGAAAGGGAAGGCCACCAATAGTGTCTGGCAATCAACTGAGTGGATTTTTTGACTCCAGCGTGACCTGCCAGGTGGGAGGAGTGACCCCATTTGAGAATCCGGAGGCGAAGACGTGGAGGGACAAAGGTTTTTCCTGGAGGAACTGGTGCCAGGGAACCTGGAGCAGCAGAGATCAGACACTCAGAGGAAACGATGTGTTGAGGAGCGGTTTCTGCCTCCGTGGCATCAGTGGAACGAGAAAGGGCATCCGCCCTGACATTCTTGTCTGCAGGACGAAAATGTATCTGGAAATTAAAGCGAGCGAAGAACAATGACCACCTGGCCTGGCGAGGATTTAAACGCTGGGCGGACTGCAGGTATGACAAATTTTTGTGGTCAGTGTAGATGGTGATCGGGTGGAGAGACCCTTCCAGGAGATGCCTCCACTCCTCGAGTGCCATTTTAATGGCCAGCAATTCTCGGTCACCAATAGCGTAATTTTTTTCAGGAGGGGAAAATGTTTTAGAGAAAAAACCGCAAGTGACGTTTTTTCCTTTAGCATTTTTCTGAAGAAGAACCGCCCCGGCTCCAACTGAAGAGGCATCCACCTTGAGGAAGAATTGCTTCAGTGGATCAGGCCTAGTCAAGACTGGTGCGTAGGCGAAGGCGGCCTTAAGGCGAGTAAAAGCTTCTTCTGCTTGGGAAGGCCAGGATCTCGGATTCGCATCTTTCTTGGTCAGGGCCACTATGGGGGCCACGATAGTGGAGAAGTGGGGGATAAACTGACGGTAGTAATTAGCGAATCCGAGGAAGCGCTGGATAGAGCGAAGTCCAGAGGGGCGTGGCCAATCCAAGACTGCAGAGAGCTTATCGGGGTCCATTTGAAGGCCCTGTCCTGAGACCAGATATCCTAGGAAAGGAAGACAGGTACGTTCAAAGAGGCATTTCTCAATTTTGGCGTAGAGATGGTTAACTCGGAGGCGCTGGAGCACTTGGCGAACATGGAGGCGGTGTTCCTCTAGGTTGGAGGAGAAGATTAGAATGTCATCGAGATAGACCACCACGCAGGTATACAACAAGTCCCGGAAGATCTCATTGACAAAGTCTTGGAAGACTGCGGGGGCGTTGCAAAGACCGAATGGCATGACCAGGTATTCAAAGTGACCATCTCTAGTGTTAAAAGCAGTTTTCCACTCATCTCCTTCACTAATTCTGATGAGATTGTACACGCCCCTGAGGTCAAACTTGGCAAAAATCTTTGCTCCGTGCAGCCGGTCAAAGAGTTCCGAGATGAGTGGCAGAGGGTAGCGGTTCTTTATAGTGATCTTATTGAGCCCGCGGTAGTCAATACAAGGGCGTAGCGACCCATCCTTCTTGGCAACAAAGAAGAATCCTGCTCCAGCAGGAGAAGAAGACTTCCTGATGAAACCTTTTTTGAGATTCTCCTGAATATATTCCGTCATGGCCTCCGTTTCAGGAGCGGAGAGAGGGTAAATCCTGCCACGGGGTGGCGTGGTCCCAGGGGGCAAGTCAATAGGGCAGTCGTAGGGCCTATATGGTGGTAAGACCTCTGCCTGTTTTTTGCAAAAGACGTCAGAAAAGTCTTGATAGGCCTTTGGAAGACCGAGCAAAGGAGAAGTAACAGAGACTTGGCTGGTGGGAAGCGACTGAAGGCAGCGTGAGTGGCAGGAAGAACCCCAGGATTTTATGTCCCCCGTGGTCCAGTCGAGGGTAGGAGAATGCCGCTGGAGCCAGGGTAAGCCAAGAAGGATGTCTGAGGTGCAATTAGGGAGGACAAAGAACTCAATCCTTTCTTGATGGAGAACCCCCACGGTCATGCGTACGGGGGCCGTGCGGTAACGTACGGTAGAATTCAGGTGTTCTACGTTAACTGAGGAAATGTAGAAGGGCTTGACTAGACGGACAACAGGGATGTTAAACCGGTTGATGAAGGAGGCTTTTATGAAATTTCCTGTTGAACCAGAGTCCAAGAATGCCTCCGCGGAGAAGGAGGCTTTATCAGCTGGAGAAATCCGCACTGGAATAGTCAGGCATGGAGAGGAAGAATTTACACCCAGTGACGCCTCTCCCACGATCACTAGGTGCAAGCATTTCCCTGACGCTGAGGACGAATGGGACAGTCCTTTAGGAAATGTTCAGAGCTCGCACAGTATAGGCATAAGTTTTCGTTCCTCCGGCGAGTCCTCTCTTGCTGGGTCAGGCGAGACCGGTCCACTTGCATGGCCTCCTCAGCGGGAGGCACAGTAACAGGCTGCAAAGGATGCTGGAAGAGAGGAGCCAGGTGCGGGTATCGCCTGGTGCGAACGAGATCTTTCTCCTGGCGGAGCTTCTGACGTCTCTCAATGTAGCACATATCAATGCGGGTAGCCAGGTGGATTAGTTCAGTCAGGGAGGAGGGTATCTCTCGTGCGGCCAGACAATCCTTGATATGGCTGGATAAACCTTTTTTAAAGGTCGCGCAGAGAGCTTCATTGTTCCAGGCCAACTCAGCGGCCAAAGTCCGGAATTGTATGGCATATTCGTCCACTGTTGAGTCTCCTTGGACAAGGTTCAGTAAAGCAGTTTCTGCGGATGAGGCACGGGCAGGTTCCTCAAAGACACTGCGGACTTCAGAAAAGAAGGACTTGACTGAGGCAGTGGCAGGATCGTTGCGGTCCCAAAGCGGCGTGGCCCAGGCCAAGGCCTTCCCGGAAAGTAGACTGACGACGAACGCCACCTTAGACCGTTCAGTGGGGAATTGGTCAGACAACATCTCCAAGTGCAGGGAGCATTAAGACAGGAATCCCCGGCAATTTTTAGAGTCCCCGTCAAACTTATCTGGGAGAGACAGGCGGACTCTAGAGGAAGAAGCAGCAGCTCGGAGAGGAGGAGATGCTGGAGATGGCGGTTGAGGCTGTGGAGGCAGGAGCTGTTGAATCATGGCGGTCAACTGCGTCAGCTGTTGTCCTTGTTGAGCAATTTGCTGGGACTGCTGGGCAACCACGGAGGTGAGATCAGCGAGGCTTGGCAGCGGTACCTCAGCGGGATCCATGGCCGGATCTACTGTCAGGATCCGTGCTAGCGGCTGGTGGAGACACTGGAGGTGGATCCCCTGTACCAGAGAGGCGATGACGCAGGCCGTACTGGGGAATCGGTTCTAAGCAGTTACTGGTGTTCACCAGAGCCTGCCGCAAAGCAGGATGGACTTGCTGCGGCAGTAACTACCAGGTCGTGTTCCCCAGTAGCAACTCGACCTCTCTGGCAGCTGAGACTGGCGCGGTACACAAGGACTAGACAGAGGCGAGGTCAGACGTAGCAGAAGGTCAGGGCAGGCAGCGAGGTTCGTAGTCAGGGGCAACAGCAGAAGGTGAAGGTACACAGGCTTGGGACACACTATAACGCTTTCTCAGGGCACAAGGCAACAAGATCCGTCGAGGAGAGGAAGGGGAAGTGGGTTTTTATACGTTAGGGAGTGATTGGGCCAGGCACCAATTAGTGGTGCACTGGCCCTTTAAATTTAAGCAAGTCGGCGCGCGCGCCCTAGGGAGCGGGACCGCGTGCGCCGGGAGGAAGCAGACAGGGGCGAGAGGTGAGTGAGACGGGGCGCAATCCGAGGGCGGACACGAGCCGTGCCTCGGATCGCGTCCCCTCCGGGGACCAGAGAGCATCGCTCGCGGTCAGCAATGCCGACCGGAGCGCTGCAGCCAGAGGAACACCGTGAGCGCTCCGGGAAGGCAGCGGGACCCGGAGCGCTCGGCGTGACAGTAACATAGTTCGTAAGGTTGAAAAAAGACCAGAGTCCATATAGTTCAACCTATATCCCTAATGAGTCCCTACTGAGGTAACAATTCCTTCCCGACTCCAAATATGTCAGTCAGAATAAACCTCTGGATCAACATGCTGTCCCTAAATATCTAGTATACATAACCATCAATGTTATTATACTCCAAAAAAGCATCCAGACCCCTCTTGAACTCTTTTACAGAGTTCACCATGACCACCTCCTCCGGGAGAAAAGTCCACAGTCTCACTGCTCTTACAGTAAAGAACCCCCGTCTGTGGTGGTGTAGAAACCTTCTTTCCCCTAAACGTAGAGGATGCCCCCTTGTTATAGATACAGTCCTGGGTATAAATAGATCATGGGAGAGATCTCCGTACTGCCCCCCTGATATATTTATACATAGTTATTAGGTCTCCCCTAAGCCTTCTTTTTTCTAAACTAAATAACCCCAATTCTGATAATCTTTCTGGGTACTGTAGTCCTCCCCATTCCCCGTATTACTCTGGTTGCCCGTCTTTGAACCCTCTCCAGCTCCACTATATCTTTCTTGTACACTGGTGCCCAGTACTGTACACAGTATTCTATGTGTGGTCTGAATAGTGATTTGTACAGCGGTAGAATTATTTCCTTGTCGTGGGCATCTATGCCCCTATTGATGCACCCCATGATTTTATTTGCCTTGGTAGCAGTTGCCCGACACTAGTCACTACAGCTAAGTTTACTATTAACTAAGACCCCTAAGTCCTTTTCCACGTCAGTCATCACAAGTGTGCTCCCATTTAATATAGAACCCTGTCCCAGGTTTTTCCTCCCCATGTGCATTACCTTACATTTATCAGTGTTGAACCTCATCTGCCCCAAACTATCCAGATCCATTTGTAACAGTGCACTGTCCTCTATTGTGTTTACCGCTTTACAGAGTTTAGTATCATCTGCAAAGATTGCTACTTTACCATTCAACCCCTCTACAAGGTCATTAATAAATATATTAAATAGAACAGAACCCAAGACTGACCCCTGTGGTACCCCACTAGTAACAGTCACCCAATCAGAATAAGTACCATTAATAACCACCCTCTGTTTCCTATTGCTGAGCCAGTTATTTACCCACTTACAGGCATTCTCCCCAGCCCGTTCCTTCACATTTTATGCACCAATCTTTTATGTGGCACCGTATCAAATGGTTTGGAAAAATCCAGATATACGACATCCAGCGATTGCCCCTTGTCCAATATGGAGCTCACCTCCTCATAGAAGCTGATCAGGTTAGTTTGACAGGACCGATCCCTCATAAAGCCATGCTGATATGGAGTCATACATTTATTTTTATCAATGCACTCCAAAATAGCATCTCTTAGAAAACCCTCAAACAATTTACATACAACGGAGGTTAAACTAACAGGTCTGTAATTTCCAGGGTCTCCTTTTTAAATATTGGCACCACGTTTGCCATGTGCCAGTCCTGGGGAACAGTTCCTGTTATTATAGAGTCCCTGAATATTAAAAATAGAGGTCTGTCTATTACAATGCTTAATTCCTTTAGAACTTGGGGGTGAATGCCATCTGGACCTGGTGATTTGTCTATTTTGATTTTTTTGTAGGCGGCACTGTACTTCTTCCTGGGTTAGACAGGTGACCTGTACTGGGGAGTTTACATTAACACACTGTATTTCACCTGGCATTTCATTTTCCTCTGTGAATACTAGTGTTGCTCCTGAATATTCGCAATTCAAATTTTATTCGCAAATATCGCATATTCACGAATTTGCGAATATTTGCGAATATAGCACTATATATTCGCAATTACGAATATTTGTTTTATTTATTTATAAATTTTTTTCACAGTACACATCACAGTGATCATCCCTCTCTGCTTCCAGCTTGTGTGGTGTAAAGAAGGCTCTAATACTGCTGCGTGAGACTGGCGTACGAATTTTCGCATATGTGAAATTTGCATATGCTAATTTTCGCATATGTGAAAATAAAACGCGAATATTACGAATATGCGAATTTAGCGAATATATAACGAATATTCGTCAAAATATTGCGAATTCGAATATGGCCTATGCCGCTCAACACTAGTGAATACAGTGGAGAAGAATTTGTTTAATATATTTGCTTTTTCCTGATCCCCGTTTATAATTTCTTCCTCATAATTTTTTAAAGGGCCAAAACTTTCATTTTTGACCTTTTTGCTATTTATATAGTTAAAGAACATTTTGAGGTTAGTTTTACTCTCTTTGGCAATGAGTATTTCTGTCTCTATTTTTGCGGCTTTTATCTGTATTTATCTGTATTAGTAGATAATCATATATGGACAAGAACAGAAACACCAGTGCAATAACAACCCATGTGAACACATGCCAGTGAGTAAACGTGATGAATGTGATAGTGCCTGTGAGTGAAAGAATCCACACAAAGTGTATAGATTATCAACTTAATTTAATGTGAGGAAATAAATTGCGACAAGGAAAAAGACATGCATATCATGCAAAATGACAGTGATAATTCATAGAACGAAAAATTGGACATACAGTATACTGTATCATCTTGTTGGATCTCTCTGTCCAAGTGGGCGCTTTAAGGATTGATATGTCACTGATCCGGGACGACATGAACAAGATGAGAGAGAGGGTGTCAGTCTTAGAGAAATGTATTCCCGATATTGATTCAAGTGTAACTATGGCAAAATCGGACATTGTTGCTCTCAAGGAGGAGTTTTATTTAAAGAGAAAATCATAGATATGAAGGACCGCTCTAGTTGCCCAAATATCAGACTGATTGGCCTTCCAGAGGGAATAGAGGGTTCAGGACTACTAAAGGAATCTTTTAAGGATTTGAATTTGTCAAATATGTTCCTGGTGAAGAGAGACCAGCGAGTTCCTGGGAGGCGTCCTCCTCCAGGACCCCACTAGAACTATGCTGATAAAGGTCCTTTTTTAAGAGAATAGGTGTTTGTGGAGAGGCCCTGGACATGTTACTCAGGAGGGTCAGAGTGGGAATGGGGGGAGTGGGGTGGGTAGCAGAGCAGGAATGTTTATTTTTTTTATATATTTATTTTTTCTTCTTCTTTCCTCTTCCTACTTGTTAAATCATTAAAGTTTTATCATGGAACATAAGGGGAATGTCGGACAGGGCGAAAAGATATGCAATTTTTGACCAGATCTCCAGAAATCTTCCTGCAGTGGTAGCACTGCTGGAGACTCACCTTATGCCAGATACCATGGGGTTAGCTGCTAGAAAGAACTATTCGACCGGTGTATCAATGTATATTCAAAAATCAGTTTGTATTGTGTTCAAATCCAAATAACTGGATGGGAGGGGTTGTTTTATTTTTTACACAGCAAGTTTGATTATCTTGAAATGATTCTCGCATTTATCTATAATCCACCTCCTATTAATTTTGAAATTTTGACATCACTTTTGAAGTTCATTGGTGCCAAGTCTGACATCCCCCTTTTGGTTGCAGGGGATTTTAATACTGTCTTAGATCCACAAAAAGATAGAATTGGATGCTCTGCCTCCTTCGGAGTACGACCCCCATTGCATACATTTTTGGAGGAGGTCGGGTGGCTTGATTTATGGAGGGAGCTGTATGGGGATTGCAAGTGCTTTACCTGTTATAGCTCTACTTATCATGTAGCATCACAAATAGATTTCTTTCTTGGAAATCATAGGATAGAGGGCGAGTTAAAGATATAGTATTTCATGCGAGATCTATTTCAGACCACTTCCCAATCGCTGTTAAAATCAATTCAGTTAGGACCCCGGGACCGGCCCTCCTCCCTTTGGCTTGGTATTTTGAATTGTGATGACTTTTTAAATCAGGAAATTTAAACATTTGGGAAATCAACGAGGGCTCAGCCAGCCTTAAAGGGGTACTCCGGGGGAAAACATTTTTTTTAAATCAACTGGTGCCAGAAAGTTAAACAGATTTGTAAATGACTTCTATTAAAAAAATCTTTACCCTTTCAGTACTTTTTACCAGCTGTATGCTACAGAGGAAATTCTTTTCTTTTTGAATTTCTTTTTTGTCTTGTCCACAGTGCTTTCTGCTGACACCTAATGCCCATATCAGGAACTGTGAAAATCCCCATTGCATACCTATGCTGCTCTGGACAGTTCCTGACAGACAAAAGTGTAAGCATCCATTGACGTATCCGACAGGGTGTGGAAAAGTAGTATGACTAAGTGGTACGACTAAGGCTGCGCACTGTGGCCGAAACGCGTCACCTGTTTTCCATGTAGGCTAATTGCTGAATAAATCGTTGAGTATTGCTTGAACTACCACGCTGGACTTTGCCTTTGTTCTTGCCGTTATTCTGGACTGGGGTCCGGTCCTGTCCGTGCTGTGGTGAGGGCGAAAGGGTGAGCTGTGTCTACCACTAGTTGCAAGTGTGGAAAAGTAGTCTAAAAAATGTCCCTAACTTTATTAACTGTCCACCCAGACACATTCCGTTAGAACATTTAGACCTATATATTCCAGTTTTGGATGTATCCGACTGGAAATTAGCAGGAATTCACCTTGATGATACGGGCACGATTCACTTTCCGACCCTCAGACAACAGTTTTCCATATCCAATAAAGATTTTTACAAGAAACTGCAGAGAAGAAGTTTGTTGTCCTCTGGGTGGCTGGCATCCTTTAAAATCCCTGCTCGCCTACTGGGGACATTGGATGCTTCTGCTACATCGATGAGGGGCATATCCTTTATTTTATAGTCTCCTAGGAGATAAAACCACCATTGAGCCCCTTCCTTACATGACAAAATGGGAAAAATACCTCAATATCGCTATTACATTAGGACAATGGCAAACTTCCTTTCAATATATTACATGATTGTTGAAGTGTGTTGCACACCAAGAGGCTTTTCTCAAAACCATCCATAGATGGTATTTTACCCCATTGTGGACTGAAACTATGATGGTCATTTCCAGGCTTCTAGGGAAAGAAATAGCCCTCACTCCGTCACTAGCCCTTCTGTTGATAGGCCTTGATACTTTTACTCCTGATGTTAGATGTGTTATTCCACATATTCTTTTGTCCACTAAATTATATATAACGAGGAAGTGGAGAACTGTGACAATACCAACACTCTCGGATATCTTATCCTATGTAAATTTAACCTGTGAATATGAACGTATATATGCCATAGCCATTGGTCGAGACAACTCATTTTTGAAAAATTGGGCTGTATGGCTAAGTAGCCCACACTATGTCTCTTTAAGGCTGAACCTACCTTCTACCTAATGCTATTTCCCTTGAGCTTCTCCCCACTATTCATTTCTTTTTCACTACTGTTCTTTTCTACTTCCCCTCTCTCTCTTTTTTCTCTTTACCTGGGCGCTCAAGAAAAACTTCTCAACCACTGTTCTTTTCAACTGCTAGTCATATCCTATTGCTCCATATATTGGAATATATATATATGGTCATTTGTTCTTGTATCTTCTAGACTATGGTTTGTTTCTCAATTGTTTACCATGGTCCTTTATGTTTATGCTCTTCTTTGCCGCCCGTGTTTTACCATTATGGCCCATATACATTTAGTGGTGGTAGTCACCGGATTGCACCTTGTTCCTGTCTGATACCTTATGGCCACTCTACGTCTCTCTTTTCGGTGAAAAACAACTTTCCTGCCACAGTGGACTCTATATTGACTGGTTCTATGTTTCCCTATAACAGGATTTTGTTTTCTCCCCACCAGCCTGTCCTACAGGCTAATCTTGATACAGATATATGTACCTGTTTATTATTTCTCGGTTCAATGTTAAAAGAAATAAAACATTTAAATATAAAAAAAAAAAGTGAAATATATATTCACTCAACAGTTCTATGTTAAGGGAATCAGGATGCAGGGCATGGAATCAAGATGTGGGGATTGGGATTCAGATGGGAGAAGGGACGGGGACCTGGTAATTAAAGAGAAAAAGTTGATCTCTGGTTAGATGTAAGAACATAATGATAGTAATGTTTTTTTTTTTTATTATTTTTAATATTGTTTAATAAATATATATACATATTTTAGAATTTTTACTTTACTTTCATTTTACTTTTTATTTTAAGTGTACGTTTGAATGTTAAATATTATACATATAAATAGATATACTGTATTTTCTGGCGTATAAGACTGCTTTTTAACCCAGGAAAATGTTCTCAAAAGTCGGGAGTCGTCTTATACGCCAGGTGTCTTCTTATAGGGCGGGTGCTGCAGTTGGCTGGGAAGCCCGGGGTATGGATAGAGATAGAGCAGGGCACCCTGGGTATGGATAGAAAGAGAGCGGCACTGTGCCCAGAAAAACATGCATCTTTCATCCGTCCGGCCCCCCCCCCCTTGTCTGTATCCTATTACCGTACCTCTTTCTCTGCCTCTCAGATCTCGCTCCTGAGGACTGCAGTGAAGTAGTACGCATGTGTGAGATCTGAGGCAGCGCAGGCGTGAATATGCAAGATCTGATAGGTGGCGCAGGTGCGCATGTGCAAACAATGACAGGCGGCGCTGGTGTGCATTTGCAAGATCAGAGAGGCGGAGAAGGAGGTACGTTAACGGGATACAAGGGTGGCGCATGTGCAAGATCTGAGAGGCAGAAAAGGAGGTATGGTAATAGGATACAAGGGCGGGCCAGACGGGTGAAAGAGGCATGTACCGCTTTGATAGTCTTGGAGACAGGAAAAGCTGACCAATCCAAGAAGGCTTTGTATACAACAACCAGCCAATCACTGGTTGCGGTAGAGGGGTAGTCTTATACGTCAAGTATATCCCAAACTCTATATTTTAACTGTAAAAGTTGGGGGTCATCTTATATGCCCAGTCGTCTTATACACTGGAAAATACGGTACATATAATAGATATGCATATATACCAAAATGTACAAGGAATGAAGATAATGCACTCAATGCTGATCACGATGCAAGGAATTCAAGCTTTATTTCCAAGGGAATACAAAAGCTTCAGTAGACAGGATAGGTACACAGGGAGATCGGGTGTTACAGGTGAGGAGGGGGCGTGATGGAGGGGTGGCAACTAGTTTTATGCTCGAGGGCGCTTCCTCTGGCCCATACTGACGTAACTAACTCAAGGTGGAGTCTTTATGCAGTAACCTGACAGGCGTTACTATAGTAACAAAACATTAGTGCAATGTAACAAGTGCATATACAAATAAGCATAAAAACAACACAATAAAAACAAACAGCTAGCAAGACTAATGGAGAAATGCACCCATTTCCTTTTTGTCGTTTAACCCTACAGGACCCATGACGTAACGGTACGTCCCGACACCCTGGGTCTTAAGGACCAAGGACGTACATTTACGTCATGGGCAGTTCTGGTCCCCGCCGTGCGCCGGGCGGGGATCGGACCGGGATGCCTGCTGAAATCATTCAGCAGGCATCCCGTGCAAATGCCCAGGGGGGTCATCAGACCCCCCCATGTCGGCGATCGCGGCAAATTGCAAGTGAATTCACACTTGCAATTTGCGCGATTCCGGGTCATTACGGGTCTATAGTGACCCGGTGTCCCTGAATGTAAGGGGGATCGCGGTTGTCTAAGACACCCAGGATCCCCCTGAAGCGATAGGAGTGAGACGCGACCACCAATAGCAGATCGGGGGCGGGGGGGGGGGGGTTTACCTTAGTTTTCCTCGTCCTGCCCTCCCACAATAGGCGGGGCCGGACGGGGAAACAACAGGGACCGGCGGCGAAGATCCACTTACCGATCCGTGCGGGCGACAGAGGCTGCGGGCGACGGAGATCGGCGGGCGGCGATGACGTGTGGCTGGATCCGATGAAAGCCGGTGAGTTGTCTAGCAACATCTGTAGGGTACAGTTTGAGACCATTATACAGTGGTCTCTAACTGTAGCCCTCCAGATGTTGCAAAACTACAACTCCCAGCATGCCCAGACAGCTGTTTGGAATATGTAGTTTTGCAACAGCTGGAGGGCTACAGTTCGAGACCACTATATAGTGGTCCCTAAATTGTAGCCCTCCAGATCTTGCAAAACTACAACTCCTAGCATGCCCAAACAACTGTTTGCTGTCAGGGCATGCTGGGAATTGTAGTTTTGCAACAGCTGGAGGACCACAGTTTGGAGATCACTTTGCAGTGTTCTCTAAAACTGTAGCCCTCCAAAACTGCAAATCCCAGCATGTCCAAACAGCAATCAGCTGTCTCAGCATGCTGGGAGTTGTAGTTGCATACCTCCAGCTATTGCATAACTACATCTCCCAGCATGCCCTTCGGCGATCAGTACATGCTGGGAGTTGTAGTTTTGCAACAGCTGGAGGTTTGCGCCCCCCATGTGAACTTACAGGGTACATTCACACAGGCAGGTTTACAGTAAGTTTCCTGCTTCAAGTTTGGTCTGCGGCAAATTTTTCGCCGCAGCTCAAACTCCTAGCGAGAAACTCACCGTAACACGTCAGTGCGAATGTACCCTAAAAACACTACACTAACACATAATAAAGAGTAAAACACAACATATACACCCCTTACACTGTCCCCCCCAATAAAAATTAAAACCGTATTGTATGGCAGTGTTTCCAAAACGGAGCCTCCAGCTGTTGCAAAACAACAACTCCCAGCATTTCTGGACAGCCACTGACTGGCCAGGCATGCTGGGAATTTAGCAACAGCTGGAGGCACCCTGTTTGGGAATCACTGGCGTAGAATACTCCTATGTCCACCCCTATGCAATCCCTAATTTAGTCCTCAAATGCGCATGGCGCTCTCTCACTTCGGAGCCCTGTCGTATTTCAAGGAAACAGTTTAGGGCCACATATGGGGTATCTCCGTACTCGGGAGAAATTGCACTACAAATTTTGGGGGGCTTTTTCTCCTTTTACCCCTTATAAAAAGGAAAAGTTGGGGCTACACCAGCTTGTTAGTGTAAAAAAATAAAAAAAATTACACTAACATGCTGTTGTTGCCCTTTACTTTTTATTTTCACAAGTGTTAAAAGGAAAAAAAGACCCCCAAAATTTGTAACGCAATTTCTCCCAAGTATGGAAATACCCCATATGTGGGAGTAAAATGCTCTGCGGGCGCACAACAAGGCTCAGGAGTGAGAGCGCACTATGTACATTTGAGGCCTAAATTGGTGCTTTGCACAGGGGTGGCTGATTTTACAGTGGTTCTGACATAAACGCAAAAAAATACATACGCAAAACTACACCCCTCACGTAATGTAATAAGGGGTACAGTGAGCATTTACGCCCCACAGGTGTCTGACAGATTTTTGGAACAGTGGTCCGTGAAAATGAAAAATTTTATTTTTCATTTGCACAGCCCACTGTTCCAAAGATCTGTCAAATGCCAGTGGGGTGTAAATACTCACTGCACCCCTTATTACATTCTGTGAGGGGTGTAGTTTCCAAAATAGGGTCACATGTGGGGGGTCCACTGTTCTGGCACCACGGGGGGCTTTGTAAACGCACATGGCCCCTGACTTCCATTCCAAACAATTTTTTTCCCAAAAGCTCAATGGCGCTTCTCCTCTTCTGAGCATTGTAGTGCGCCAGCAGAGCACTTGACGTCCACACATGGGGTATTTCCATACTCAGAAGAGATGGGGTTACACATTTGGGGGGGGGGGTCTATTCTGCTATTAACCCTTGCAAAAATGTGAAATTAGGGGGAAACACATTTTAGTGAAAAAAAAAAAATTTTGTTTACATATGCAAAAGTCATGAAGCCCCTGTGGGGTATTAAGGCTCGCTTTATTCTTTATTTTTTTTGCTGTTCTGGCACCATAGGGGCTTCCTAAATGCGACATGCCCCCCGAGCAAATTTTGCTCTCAAAAAGCCAAATATGACTCCTTCTCTTCTGAGCATTGTAGTTCGCCTGTAGTGCACTTCAGGTCAACTTATGGGGTACCTCCATACTCAGAAGAGATGGGGTTACAAATTTTGTGGGGTATTTTCTGCTATTAACCCTTGCAAAAATGTGAAATTTGGGGGGGAAACACAAATTTTTGTGAAATTTTTTTTTTTTTTTACATATGCAAAAATCGTGAAACACCTGTGGGGTATTAAGGCTCACTTAATTCCTTTTTACGTTCCTCAAGGGGTCTAGTTTCCAAAATGGTATGGCACGTGTTTTTTTTTGCTGTTCTGGCACCATAGGGGCTTCCTAAATGCAACATGTCCCCCAAAAACCATTTCAGAAAAACGTACTCTCCAAAATTCTCTTGTCGCTCCTTCGCTTCTGAGCCCTCTACTGCGCCTGCCGAACAATTTACATAGACATATGAGGTATGTGCTTACTCGAGAGAATTTGAGCTACAAATATAAGCATACATTTTCTCCTTTTACCCCTTGGAAAAATTCATGCGAACATGTGAGTGTAAAAAATGAAGATTGTGAATTTTCTCCTTCACTTTGCTGCTATTCCTGTGAAACACCTAAAGGGTTAAAACGCTGACTGAATGTCATTTTGAATACTTTGGGGGGGTGCAGTTTTTTTAATGGGGTCATTTGTGGGGTATTTCTAATATGAAGACCCTTCAAATCCACTTCAAACCTGAACTGGTCCCTGAAAAATAGTGAGTTTTAAAATTTTGTGAAAAATTGGAAAACTGCTGCTGAACTTTGAAGCCCTCTGTGTCTTCCAAAAGTAAAAACACGTCAATTTTATGATGCAAACATAAAGTAGACATATTGTATATGTGAATCAATTTTTTTTTTATTTGGAACATCCATTTTCCTTACAAGCAGAGAGCTTCAAAGTTAGAAAAATGCAACATTTTCAAATTTTTCATCAAATTTTGGGATTTTTCACCAAGAAAGGATGCAAGTTACCACAAAATTTTCCCACTATGTTAAAGTAGGATATGTCACGAAAAAACAGTCTTGGAATCAGAATGATAACTTAAAGCATTCCAGAGTTATTAATGTTTAAAGTGACAGTGGTCAGATGTGCAAAAAACGCTCTGGTCCTATGGTGTAAAATGGCCTGGTCCTTAAGGGGTTAAACCCAATGGCCCGAGCACATTGGCTCGGATTATCCAGCGGGCTTCTCTCTCCATTAGCAACAGGAACTGGTTTCTATCATCACCTCTTGGTGGGACTTCAACTTTCTCAATCCCGCAAATTTAATGACGGATACATCACTCTGATGAACATCTTGAGTATGGGCTATAAACCGGGAATGTCCAACTCCTGTGCGTTCCGAACGAAAATTTTCTTTTACTCGCACCAGGAGTTTTCTATGTAGTAATACTGACACAGACAAATTAGACAGTATACTACATAGGTGGTTTGACACATAATCATTTGTTTTACAGGTATCATGTTTATTCCCAACCTAAAGCAATTTTTAACCAGATTTTGACTGCAGATATTACAATTATGACACTTCATCTTCACCTCCCTCCCATACTACGAAGACATCGTCAAGAAATCTCAAAAATAATTTAATATGTTTAACAAAAGGATTGCTGGAGGTGAAGACGAATTTGCTTTCAAACATTTCCAGTAATGTGTTTGCATAAACACATGAAACAGGGGTCCCCATCGCGGTCCCCTGGTGTTGAATATACCAACTCCCATCAAATTGGAATGCATTGTTACTTAGTATGAATTCAAGTGCATCACAAAAAAGAAATAAAATCTTCAGATTAGTAGATATTCCCTCATAGCCTGTATACCCGCACCATGAGGGATGCGGGTATACAGGCTCTCTACGTCAATAGAAGCCAAAGAATAATCAGATCTCCACTCAAAATCCTCCAAACATTTGATTACCAGTATCCCTTAAAAAAGACGGAGTCTCTTTTAAGAAAGGAGACATAAGACAGTCAAGGAAGCTGGACAACGCCTCAGTCACTGAGCCAACCCCAGCCACAATAGGGCGGCCCAGGGGTCGGCTCAGAGACTTATGGATCTTAGGTAGAATATACCAATAGGGGAACTTAGGCTGCGTGGGAATTCATTTTTCTGCCATTCTCTCAGACATGACACCTTTATTAACATGTTTTTGCAACAATGAGCATAATTTTTCTTTCATTTTAAGTGTGGAATTTGAAGGTAAGTGCTTGTATACTATTTTGTTATTAAGTTGTTTAGCTGCCTCTAAGTCGTGTTCTATTTGTTTCCAAATGACAACAGCTCCGCCCTTATCTGCCTTGGATATCAAGATCTCATTATTAGTCATAAGGTCCCTCAAAGCCTTGCACTCATCTCTAGATAAATTAGGTATGGACGGGGAATAAATTTGGGCCTTAATTTCTTTGAGAACATTTTTGCTGAAAATAGAGGATTTCCCGGGATAACCGGAGGGTTAAAAGACGATTTATTACCCCCTAAAAATGGGGGTTGGAAGATATCGCTTGTTACGCCGAGCGCTCCGGGTCCCCGCTCCTCCCCGGAGCACTCGCAGCGTTTACCTGCTCGCAGCGTCCTGGTCAGACCCGCTGACCGGGAGCGCTGCGCTAGTGTCTCTGGCGGGGATGCGACCGCTCGCGGTTCGCATCCCAGCCTGCTTACCCGACCTGTTCCCCGTTTGTCCAGTCCCGGCGCGTGCGGCCCCGCTCCCTACGGCGCGCGCGCGCCGGCTCTCTGCGTTTTAAAGGGCCAGTGCGCCGCTGATTGGCGCCTGGCCCAAATTAGTAACTTCACCTGTGCCTTGGTCTATATTACCTCACTTCCCCTTCCCTGTATTGCCGGATCTTGTTGCCATTGTGCCAGTGAAAGCGTTCCTTGTATGTCCCAAGCCAATGTTCAAGACCTCCTGCCGTTGCCCCTGACTACGATCCTTGCTGCCTGCCCTGACCTTCTGCTACGTCCGACCTTGCTCTTGCCTAATCCCTTGTACCGCGCCTATATCAGCCGTCAGTCGGGGTTGAGTCGCTATCGGGTGGAACGACCTTGGGATTACCTGCCGCAGCAAGTCCATCCCGCTGTGCAGCGGGCTCTGGTGAATACCAGTAACCCCTTAGACTCCGTTCCCCTGGTACGGCCCACGTCATCACCCCACTGACACAGAGGATCCACCACCAGTATCCTCACAGTACCCGGATCCTGACAGTAGATCCGGCCATGGATCCCGCTGAGGTCCCGCTGCCAGTTGTCGCTGACCTTACCACGGTGGTTGCCCAGCAGTCTCAACAGATAGTGCAACAAGGACATCAGCTGTCTCAACTGACTCTTATGCTGCAACAACTTTTACCACAGCTTCAGCAACCATCTCCTCCGCCAGCTCCTGCACCTCCTCCGCAGCGAGTGGCCGCTTCCAGCCTCCGCTTGTCCCTGCCGGACAAATTTGATGGGAACTCTAAACAATGCCGTGGTTTTCTCTCGCAATGTTCCCTGCATTTGGAGATGATGTCGGACCAATTTCCCACAGAACGGTCAAAGGTGGCTTTCGTGGTTAGTCTCCTGTCTGGGAAGGCCTTGTCATGGGCCACACCGCTCTGGGACCGCAATGATCCTGTCACTGCCACTGTTCAGTCCTTCTTCGCTGAGGTTCGTAGTGTCTTCGAGGAACCAGCCCGAGCCTCTTCTGCCGAAACTGCCTTGTTGAACCTTGTCCAAGGAAATTCTTCTGTGGCCGAATACGCCATCCAATTTCATACCCTCGCCTCTGAATTATCTTGGAACAATGAGGCCCTCTACGCGACCTTCAAAAAAGGCCTATCCAGTAACATCAAGGATGTGCTGGCCGCACAAGAAATTCCTGCCAACCTGCATGAACTTATCCATTTGGCCACCCGCATTGACATGCATTTTTCTGAAAGACGCCAGGAGCTCCGTCAGGATATGGACTTTGTTTGCACTAGGCGATTTCTCTCCCCGGCTCCTCTCTTCTCAAGTCCACTGCAATCTGTTGCTGTGCCTTCTGCCGTGGAGGCTATGCAAGTAGACCGGTCTCGCCTGACCCTACAAGAGAGGACACGCCGCCGCAATGAGAATCTATGCCTGTACTGTGCCAGTACCGAACACTTCCTGAAGGATTGTCCTATCCGTCCTCCACGTCAGGAAAGATGCACTCCGATTCCGCACAAAGGTGAGACAGCTCTAGGTGTGAACTCTGCTTCTCCATGTCTTACTGTGCCTGTGCGGATTTCTTCTTCTGCTAACTCCTCCTTCTCATCTGTGGCCTTCTTGGATTTAGGCTCTGCAGGAAATTTTATTTTGGCCTCTTTCGTTAACAGGTTCAACATCCCAGTGACCAGTCTCGCCAGACCTCTCTACATCGCCTCAGTTAATGGTGAAAGATTGGACTGTACTGTGCGTTACCGCACAGAACCCCTGTTAATGTGCATTGGACCCCATCACGAAAAGATTGAATATCTGGTACTTTCTAACTGGACCTCTGAAATTCTTCTCGGACTACCTTGGCTTCAACGCCATTCCCCTACCCTTGACTGGACCACCGGGGAAATCGAGAACTGGGGTACTTCTTGCTACAAAAAATGCCTTATGTCTGGTCCCAGTCCTGCCAGTCAAAACCCTATGGCTCCTCCGATACCAGGTCTCCCCAAGGCCTATCTGGACTATGCTGATGTTTTTTGCAAAAAACAAGCTGAGACTTTGCCTCCTCACAGGCCTTATGACTGTCCTATTGATCTCCTCCCTGGTACTACTCCACCCCGGGGCAGAATCTATCCTCTGGCTGCTCCTGAGACTCAAGCCATGTCGAACTACATCCAAGAAAATTTAAAGAGGGGATTCATCCACAAGTCTTCATCCCCTGCCGGAGCGGGGTTCTTCTTTGTCTCTAAAAAAGACGGTTCTTACGGCCGTGCATTGATTACCGCGGTTTAAATAAAATCACTATCAAAAACCGATATCCCCTGCCTCTTATCTCGGAACTCTTTGACCGCCTTCGTGGCGCTAACATCTTCACCAAATTGGACTTAAGAGGTGCATATAATCTCATCCGCATCAGGAAAGGGGATGAGTGGAAAACCGCATTTAATACCAGAGACGGACATTTTGAATATCTGGTTATGCCCTTTGGGCTCTGCAATGCCCCTGCTGTCTTCCAGGACTTCGGGAATGAAATATTTCGGGATTTGTTATATACCTGTGTTGTGATTTACCTGGACGACATTTTGATTTTTTCTTCTAGCCTCGAAGAACACCGCCGCCATGTCCGCCTAGTGCTCCAGAGACTCCGTGAAAATCAATTATATGCCAAGATGGAGAAATGTCTCTTTGAATGCCAATCTCTTCCCTTTTTAGGTTATCTAGTCTCTGGCCAGGGACTTCAAATGGACCCAGACAAACTGTCAGCCGTTTTAGATTGGCCACACCACTCTGGACCATTGTGGCTCCGATTGTGGCCCTAACCAAGAAGAATGCCAACCCTAAGTCCAGGCCTCCCCAAGCGGACGTGGCATTCAATCGCCTCAAAACTGCCTTTGCTTCTGCTCCCGGTTGGAGCCGGAGCTGTACTCCTACAAAAAAACTCTACTGGACATAACATTACTTGTGGTTTCTTTTCTAAGACCTTCACTCCGGCGGAGAAAAATTACTCCATTGGTGATCGTGAACTTCTGGCCATTAAACTAGCCCTCGAAGAATGGAGGCACCTGCTGGAGGTTTCCAAATACCCGATTGTCATCTACACGAATCACAAGAATCTCTCGTATCTCCAGTCTGCCCAACGGCTGAACCCACGCCAGGCTAGGTGGTCGTTGTTTTTTGCCCGTTTTAACTTCAAGATTCATTTTCGCCCTGCTGACAAAAACATCAGGGCTGACGCCCTTTCTCGTTCTTCTGATGCTTCCGAATAGGAAGCCCCCCTGCAACACATTGTACCTCCTGAGTGTCTGATCTCCGCTGCTCCAGCTTCTATCAGACAAACACCTCCTGGAAAGACTTTCGTCCCTCCACGCCAGCGCCTCAAGATCCTCAGGTGGGGACATTCCTCGCACCTCGCCGGCCATGCTGGCGTCAAGAAGTCCATCCAACTCATCTCTTGTTTATATTGGTGGCCTACCCTGGAGGCAGATGTCGCTGATTTCGTTCGGGCCTGTACAGTTTGTACCTGGGACAAGACTCCTCGCCAGAAGCCTGCCGGTCTCCTTCATCCTTTGCCTGTTCCTGAGCTACCATGGTCTCAAATTGCCATGGATTTTATTACGGACCTGCCTTTATCCCATGGCAACACAGTCATCTGGGTGGTCGTTGATCGTTTCTCCAAGATGGCACATTTTATTCCACTTCCAGGCCTTCCTTCAGCGCCACAGTTGGCGAAGCAATTTTTTGTGCACATTTTTCGCCTTCACGGGCTTCCCACGCATATCGTCTCGGATAGAGGCGTTCAATTTGTATCGAAATTTTGGAGAGCTCTCTGTAATCAACTAAAAATCAAATTAAATTTTTCGTCCTCCTATCATCCCCAATCCAATGGGCAAGTAGAGAGAGTTAATCAGATCCTTGGTGACTATTTGCGACATTTTGTTTCCTCCCGCCAGGACGATTGGGCTGATCTTCTACCCTGGGCTGAATTCTCGTACAATTTCAAGGACTCTGAATCCTCTGCCAAATCCCCGTTCTTTGTGGTGTAGGCCGTCACCCTCTGCCCCCCCTCCCCACTCCCACTTCTTCTGGTTTGTCTGCTGTTGATGAAGTTACCCGGGACTTCTCCATCATCTGGAAGGAAACTCAAAAATCCCTTCTACTGGCCTCATCCCGGATGAAGAAGCATGCCGACAAAAAGAGAAGAACTCCTCCTGTCTTTGCTCCTGGAGACAAAGTGTGGCTCTCCGCCAAGTATATCCTCTTCCGTGTCCTCAGTTATAAACTGGGACCACGTTATCTTGGACCCTTTAAAATCAAGAGCCAAATCAATCCTGTCTCCTACAAACTCCTTCTTCCCCCTTCTCTCCGTATTCCTAACGCTTTTCATGTTTCTCTCCTTAAACCGCTTGTACTTAACCGCTTCTCTCCCAAGGTTGTCGCTCCAGCTCCTGTCTCCGGCTCCTCCGATGTCTTCTCTGTTGCTTCTAAGACGGTCAGAGGTAAAAAAAAATTCTCGTAGATTGGGAGAATTGTGGACCTGAGGAGAGGTCATGCGATTCTGAGGATAACATCCTCGACAAAGACCTCATTCACAAGTTCTCGGGTTCCAAAAAGAGGGGGAGACCCAAGGGGGGGGTACTGTTACGCCGAGCGCTCCGGGTCCTCGCTCCTCCCCGGAGCGCTCGCAGCGTTTACCTGCTCGCAGCGTCCTGGTCAGACCCGCTGACCGGGAGCGCTGCGCTAGTGTCTCTGGCGGGGATGCGACCCGCCATGCGGGATGCGCCCGCTCGCGGTTCGCATCCCAGCCTGCTTACCCGACCTGTTCCCCGTTTGTCTAGTCCCGGCTGATTGGCGCGTGGCCTAAATTAGTAACTTCACCTGTGCCTTGGTCTATATTACCTCACTTTCCCTTCCCTGTATTGCCGGATCTTGTTGCCATTGTGCCAGTGAAAGCGTTCCTTGTATTTCCCAAGCCAGTGTTCCAGACCTCCTGCCGTTGCCCCTGACTACGATCCTTGCTGCCTGCCCTGACCTTCTGCTACGTCCGACCTTGCTCTTGCCTAATCCCTTGTACCGCGCCTATCTCAGCCGTCAGTCGGGGTTGAGTCGCTATCGGGTGGAACGACCTGGGGGTTACCTGCCGCAGCAAGTCCATCCCGCTTTGTGGCGGGCTCTGGTGAATACCAGTAACCCCTTAGACTCTGTTCCCCTGGTACGGCCCATGTCATCACCCCACTGACACAGAGGATCCACCACCAGTATCCTCACAGTACCCGGATCCTGACATCGCTCTCCAGATAGTTCAGGGAAGGCAGCTCCAGATAGTTCAGCAAGTGCTCTTGTGCACTCAACCTCATGTTGGGTGAATTTCTTCACAAT
This sequence comes from Hyla sarda, assembly GCF_029499605.1. Classification (NCBI taxonomy): domain Eukaryota; kingdom Metazoa; phylum Chordata; class Amphibia; order Anura; family Hylidae; genus Hyla; species Hyla sarda. The sequence goes on along the minus strand of NC_079195.1, from coordinate 161,551,136 downwards.
TGAAAACCCTAGTGGACCGATTCTATACGGGGTCTCACATTCATGTGTTCGTCATTAAATTTCGGGGATTGATAAAGATGAAGTCCCACCAAGAGGTGGAGATAGAAACCTGTTGCTAATGGAGAGAGAAGCCCGCTGGATAATCCGAACCAATGCGCTCGGGCCATTGGGTTTAAACAACAAAAATGAAATGGGTGCATTTCTCCATTAGTTTTGCTAATTGTTTGTTTTTATGCATATTTGTATATGCACTTGTTACGTTGCACTAATGTTTTGTTACTATCGTAACGCCCGTCAGGTTACTGCATAAAGACTCCACCTTGACTTAGTTACGTCAGTACAGGCCAGAGGAAGCGCCCTCGAGCGCGAAACTAGTTGCCGCTCCTTCGTCATGCCCCCTCCTCACCTGCAACACCAGAGCTCCCTGTTTACCTGTCCTGTCTACTGAAGCTTTTGTATTCCCGGGATCAGCTTCGGGATCAGCTGTGAGTGCATTATCTTCATTACTTGTTCATTGTTGTGAATACTTACCTGTGGATATTCTTGATAAGAGCACCTCCGTTTTCTATGCATTATATATGAGGACTGACACATGTTGTTGGCTACCATTTTTGTCTGTTATCATACTCTCATTTTTATTGCATTAGCGGGTCAAGACTCTGTTTCTTCTCTTTTTATGTAGCATATATATATATATATATATATATATATATATATAATGTATAAATACAAAAAATCATGACTGAAAAAGGGAACCTTAAAATGTAACTGTTAAGTCACCAAGTAAAACATATGCAGTATTAGCAATACAAATACAAATTAGAATAAGCAAAAATCACCATGAGGCCACATATATAATATTAGGCATGTAATGCTGATACCTACAAGAAAAGACCAGAATAGCCAAGTTATAGCGCATTAACAATTCCCTATCCCGCTATATTGTTATGCATGTGGGATATTATGGCATCCCATACCGCGGCCTATATATTCATATAAGTGCTTATCACCATGCAAATACAATATGGTTAAGTGCATGTGTAACATTCCCTTACTTCGCCGCAAGTATAAATATACATAGTAAAAAACATTGTGTAGCCATCTATTCACACACAATTGCTACACAGTACAGCCACATCCATAAATGTTCTACTACTACTCCCATCAGAAGCAGAGCAGGTATTCTGATGTGGCCACTGCCTACATTAGCGCAGGGGTCCCATCAGGATGCCGTGCACAGAGCTGCTTTTATTCAGTACATGCCGTTCTCTCTGCATACCTAAACAAGCAGGAAATAATCTTAATTGAATAATTGAATAATGAGACCACAATGTAATTAGGTCAATGAGAAATGATGGACACACTGACCTAGTTTCTTTGAAGTTCAATTATATCTCATTGACCTTAATAATTTGTGGTCTCATTATTAGTGTTGCTCACGAATATTCACAATGCGAATATTCGTCACGAATATAGCATATTCGAGAATTTGCGAATATTTTGAATATCGCAAATAATATTCGCGATTACGAATATTCGTTTTTTTCCCCAAACTTGTTTAAACACAGATCACATTATAGTGATCTCCATTGATGGATAAATGCATTGCTGGTATGATTAGAAACCCTGGGGCGAGAATCTGAGGCGATTAGTTTGTGCATGCGAATATTCGCATTGCGAATATTTGTATTGCGAATATTCGCGAATATTTTCCACGCCCTTCTTATGCCTCTGAGCCAATGAGAGTTCTGCAACCACAGTTGTCAGAGGTTAGCAACCTCCCTAGCAACCAATAGAAACTTGCTGGCACGACCAGTATATAAGATCACTCCCAGCAGTATTTCCTTGCAGATTCACATGGTGGTTTTGAGAGTGGAGTGCTTCTGTCATTTTTCCAGCGTCCTTTGAGCTTTGTGCTTCATAGTACTACCTTAGACCCAACTGCTTTTTTCAAAGCAAAATGTATAGATGTGACCTGCAGTCCTATGTAAGGCTGGGTCCACACTACGTTTTGTCCCATACGGGAGCGCATACGGCAGGGGGGAGCTAAAAGATCGCGCTCCCGTATTTGACCGTATGCGCTCCCGTATGCCATTCATTTCAATGAGCCGACCGGAGTGAAACGTTCGGTCCGGTCGGCACATTTTTGCGCCGTATGCGCTTTTACAACCGGACCTAAAACTGTGGTCAACCACTGTTACGCCTAGCGCTCCAGGTCCCCGCTCCTCCCCGGAGCGCTTACGGCGTCTCTCTCTCCGCAGCGCCCCGGTCGGTCCCGCTGACCGGGAGCGCTGCACTGTCATGGCCGTCGGGGATGCGATTCGCACAGCGGGACGCGCCCGCTCGCGAATCGCATCCCAGGTCACTTACCCGTTCCCGTCCCCTGCTGTCATGTGCTGGCGCGCGCGGCTCCGCTCTCTAGGGCGCGCGCGCGCCAGCTCCCTGAGACTTAAAGGGCCAGTGCACCAATGATTGGTGCCTGGCCCAATTAGCTTAATTGGCTTCCACCGTCTCCCAGACTATATTTGTTCTCTCTCCCTGCACTTCCCTGCCGGATCTTGTTGCCTTAGAGCCTAGTGAAAGCGTTACTGTGTTTGTCCATACTGTGTATTTGACCTCCTGCTATTCCTTATTGACTACGATTCTTGCTGCCTGCCCCGACCTTCTGCTACGTCCGACCTTGCTTTGTCTACTCCCTTGTACCGCGCCTATCTTCAGCAGTCAGAGAGGTTGAGCCGTTGCTAGTGGATACGACCTGGTCACTACCGCCGCAGCAAGACCATCCCGCTTTGCGGCGGGCTCTGGTGAACACCAGTAGTGACTTAGAACCGGTCCACTAGCACGGTCCACGCCAATCCCTCTCTGGCACAGAGGATCCACCTCCTGCCAGCCGGCATCATGACAGTAGATCCGGCCATGGATCCCGCTGAGGTTCCCCTGCCAGCTATCTCTGATCTCACCACGGTGGTCGCCCAGCAATCCCGACAGATCGCCCATCTAACCCACCAGCTGTCAGAAGTGTCCACCATGGTGCAACAACTTCAGTCGCAACTTCTGCCTCTGCTACAGCAGCAACCATCTCCTCCGCCAGCTCCTGCACCCCTTCCGCAGCGAGTGGCCACTCCTAGCCTCCGCTTGTCCCTGCCGGACAAATTTGATGGGGACTCTAAGTTTTGCCGTGGCTTTCTTTCGCAATGTTCCCTGCACTTGGAGATGATGTCGGACCAGTTTCCTACTGAAAGGTCTAAGGTGGCTTTCGTAGTCAGCCTTCTGTCTGGAAAAGCCCTGTCATGGGCCACACCGCTCTGGGACCGCGATGACCCCGTCACTGCCTCTGTACACTCCTTCTTCTCGGAAATTCGAAGTGTCTTTGAGGAACCTGCCCGAGCCTCTTCTGCTGAGACTGCCCTGCTGAACCTGGTCCAGGGTAATTCTTCCGTTGGCGAGTACGCCATACAATTCCGTACTCTTGCTTCTGAACTATCCTGGAATAATGAGGCCCTCTGCGCGACCTTTAAAAAAGGCCTATCCAGCAACATTAAAGATGTTCTGGCCGCACGAGAAATTCCTGCTAATCTACATGAACTCATTCATCTAGCCACTCGCATTGACATGCGTTTTTCTGAGAGACATCAAGAGCTCCGCCAGGAAAAAGACTTAGATCTCTGGGCACCTCTCCCACAGTCTCCGTTGCAATCTACGCCTAGGCCTCCCGCCGAGGAGGCCATGCAAGTGGATCGGTCTCGCCTGACCCAGGAGGAGAGGAATCGCCGTAGGGAAGAAAATCTTTGTCTGTACTGTGCCAGTACCGAACATTTCTTGGTGGATTGCCCTATCCGTCCTCCACGTCTGGGAAACGCACGCTCGCACCCAGCTCTCGTGGGTGTGGCGTATCTTGATTCTAAGTCGGCTTCTCCACGTCTCACGGTGCCCGTGCGGATTTCCCCTTCAGCCAACTCCCCCCTCTCAGCCGTGGCCTGCCTGGACTCTGGTGCCTCTGGGAATTTTATTCGGGAGTCCTTGGTGAATAAATTCCGCATCCCGGTGACCCGTCTCGTCAAGCCACTCTACATTTCCGCGGTCAACGGAGCCAGGTTGGATTGCACCGTGCGTTACCGCACGGAGCCCCTCCTAATGTGCATCGGACCTCATCACGAAAAAATTGAGTTTTTGGTCCTCTCCAATTGCACTTCCGAAATTCTCCTTGGACTGCCCTGGCTTCAACACCATTCCCCAACCCTGGATTGGTCCACAGGGGAGATCAAGAGCTGGGGTACCTCTTGTTTCAAGGACTGCCTTAAACCGGTTCCCAGTACTCCCTGCCGTGACCCTGTGGTTCCCCCTGTATCCGGTCTTCCTAAGGTCTTTATGGACTCTGCCTGCCATAAGAAGTGCCTCTCCCCCCCTCCCAGTCCAGTCAGGCAAGCCTCGGTACCTCCTCATGGCCCCCGTCCTGGTGTCACACTGCCCCGTGCCAGGCCTCGCCCTCTGCCCTCCCTCCCCATTCCCACTCCTGCTGTACTGCCTGCCGTTGAGGAATCCCTCCATTCTTTCCCGGTGTCCTCATCCCAGGGGAGGCAGTTACCGGACAAAGAGAAGGGGAGACCTAAGGGGGGGGGTACTGTTACGCCTAGCGCTCCGGGTCCCCGCTCCTCCCCGGAGCGCTTACGGCGTCTCTCTCTCCGCAGCGCCCCGGTCGGTCCCGCTGACCGGGAGCGCTGCACTGTCATGGCCGTCGGGGATGCGATTCGCACAGCGGGACGCGCCCGCTCGCGAATCGCATCCCAGGTCACTTACCCGTTCCCGTCCCCTGCTGTCATGTGCTGGCGCGCGCGGCTCCGCTCTCTAGGGCGCGCGCGCGCCAGCTCCCTGAGACTTAAAGGGCCAGTGCACCAATGATTGGTGCCTGGCCCAATTAGCTTAATTGGCTTCCACCGTCTCCCAGACTATATCTGTTCTCTCTCCCTGCACTTCCCTGCCAGATCTTGTTGCCTTAGAGCCTAGTGAAAGCGTTACTGTGTTTGTCCATACTGTGTATTTGACCTCCTGCTATTCCTTATTGACTACGATTCTTGCTGCCTGCCCCGACCTTCTGCTACGTCCGACCTTGCTTTGTCTACTCCCTTGTACCGCGCCTATCTTCAGCAGTCAGAGAGGTTGAGCCGTTGCTAGTGGATACGACCTGGTCACTACCGCCGCAGCAAGACCATCCCGCTTTGCGGCGGGCTCTGGTGAACACCAGTAGTGACTTAGAACCGGTCCACTAGCACGGTCCACGCCAATCCCTCTCTGGCACAGAGGATCCACCTCCTGCCAGCCGGCATCGTGACAACCACGGTTTTAGGTCCGGTTGTAAAAGCGCATACGGCGCAAAAATGAGCCGACCGGACCGAACATTTCACTCCGGTCGGCTCATTGAAATGAATGGCATACGGGAGCGCATACGGTAACATACGGGAGCGCGAGCTTTTAGCTCCCCCCTGCCGTATGCGCTCCCGTATGGGACAAAACGTAGTGTGGACCCAGCCTAACACCACAGATAACACAGTGATAACTCTCTGAGTACAGATAATGTATAGATGTGACCTGCAGTCCTATGTAACACCACAGATAACAGTGATAACTCTCTGAGTACAGATAATGTAGTAGATGTGACCTGCAGTCCTATGTAACACCACATATAACACAATGATAACTCTATGAGTACAGATAATGTAGTTAATGTGACCTGCGGTCCTATGTAAGACCACAGATAACACGGTGATAACTCTCCGAGTACAGATAATGTAGTAGATGTGACCTGCAGTCCTATGTAATACCACAGATAACAGTGATAACTCTCTGAGTACAGATAATGTAGTAGATGTGACCTGCAGTCCTATGTAACACCACATATAACACAGTGATAACTCTCTGAGTACAGATATTGTAGTTGATGTGAACTGCAGTCCTATGTAATACCACAGATAACAGTGATAATTCTCTGAGTACAGATATTGTAGTTGATGTGAACTGCAGTCCTATGTAACACCACAGATAACAGTGATAATTCTCTGAGTACAGATATTGTAGTTGATGTGAACAGCAGTGCAATGTAACACCACAGATAACACCGTGATAACTCTCTGAGTACAATGTTAATTATGGTAAATAGCATGGAAAGTGGCGACCCTACCTAAACACACGCTTCCCAACCAGGGTGCCTCCAGCTGTCCAGGCATGCTGGGAGTTGTAGTTTTGCAACAGCTGGAGACACACTGTTGGGAAACACTGCTATCTGATCTTATATCATAACTTTTAACCCCTTAAGGACCAGGCCATTTTACACCTAAAGGACCAGAGCGTTTTTTGCAAATCTGACCGCTGTCACTTTAAACATTAACCCCTTAACGACGCAGGACGTATATTTACGTCCTGCGCCGGCTCCCGCGATATGAAGCGGGATTGCGCTGCGATCCTGCATCATATCGCGTCGGTCCCAGCGCTCATCAACGGCCGGGACCCGCGGCTAATACCACACATCGCCGATCGCGGCGATGTGCGGTATTAACCCTTTAGAAGCGGCGGTCAAAGCTGACCGCCGCTTCTAAAGTGAAACTGAAAGTGACCCGGCTGCTCAGTCGGGCTGTTCGGGACCGCCGCGGTGAAATCGCGGCATCCCGAACAGCCGATCGGACACCAGGAGGGCCCTTACCTGCCTCCTCGGTGTCCGATCGACGAATGACTGCTCCGTGCCTGAGATCCAGACAGGAGCAGTCAAGCGCCGATAATGCTGATCACAGGCGTGTTAATACACGCCAGTGATCAGCATAGGAGATCAGTGTGTGCAGTGTTATAGGTCCCTATGGGACCTATAACACTGCAAAAAAAAGTTAAAAAAAAGTGTTAATAAAGGCCATTTAACCCCTTCCCTAATAAAAGTTTGAATCACCCCCCTTTTCCCATAAAAAAAATAAAACAGTGTAAAAAAAAAAAAAATAAACATATGTGGTATCGCCGCGTGCGTAAATGTCCGAACTATAAAAATATATCATTAATTAAACCGCACGGTCAATGGCGTACGCACAAAAAAATTCCAAAGTCCAAAAAAGCGTATTTTGGTCACTTTTTATACCATTAAAAAAATGAATAAAAAGTGATCAAAAAGTCCGATCAAAACAAAAATCATGCCGATAAAAACTTCAGATCATGGTGCAAAAAATGAGTCCTCATACCACCCTGTAGGTGGAAAAATAAAAATGTTATAGGGGTCAGAAGATTACATTTTTAAACGTATACATTTTCCTGCATGTAGTTATGATTTTTTCCAGAAGTGCGACAAAATCAAACCTATATAAGTAGAGTATCATGTTAACCGTATGGACCTACAGAATAATGATAAGGTGCAATTTTTACCGAAATATGCACTGCGTAGAAACGGAAGCCCCCAAAAGTTACAAAATGGCATTTTTTTTCGATTTTGTCGCACAATGATTTTTTTTTCCGTTTCGCCGTGCATTTTTGGGTAAAATGACTAATGTCACTGCAAAGTAGAATTGGCGACGCAAAAAATAAGCCATAATATGGATTTTTAGGTGGAAGGGTTATGATTTTTAAAAGGTAAGGAGGAAAAAACGAAAGTGCAAAAACGGAAAAACCCTGAGTCCTTAAGGAGTTAATAAATCTGGAATGCTTTTAGTTATCATTCTGATTACGAGACTGTTTTTCGTGACATATTCTACTTTAACTTAGTGGTAAAATTTTATGGTAACTTGCATCCTTTCTTGGTGAAAAATCCCCAAATTTTATGAAAAAAATGAAAATTTTGCATTTTTCTAACTTTGAAGCTCTCTGCTTGTAAGGAAAATGGATATTCAAAATAATTTTTTTGGGGGTTCACATATACAATATGTCTACTTTATGTTTGCATCATACAATTTATGAGTTTTTACTTTTGGAAGACACCAGAGGGCTTCAAAGTTCAGCAGCAATTTTGAAATTTTTCACAAAATTTTCAAACTCACTATTTTCAGGGACTAGTTCAGTTTTGAAGTGGATTTGAAGGGTCTTCATATTAGAAATACCCCATAAAAGACCCCATTATAAAAACTACACCCCCCAAAGTATTCAAAATGACATTCAGTAAGTGTATTAACCCTTTAGGTGTTTCACAGGAATAACAGCAAAGTGAAGGAGAAAATTCTAAATCTTCATTTTTTACACTCGCATGTTCTTGTAGACCAAATTTTTGAATTTTTTCAAGGGGTAAAAAGGAGAAAAATTTTACTTGTATTTGAAACCCAATTTCTCTCGAGTAAGGACATACCTCATATGTCTATGTTAATTGTTCAGCGGGCGCAGTAGAGGGCTCAGAAGGGAAGGAGCGACAAATAGTTTTTGGGGGGCATGTCACTTTTAGGAAGCCCCTATGGTGCCAGGACAGCAAAAAAACAAAAAAACAAAAAAAACACATGGCATACCATTTTGGAAACTAGACCCCTCGGGGAACGTAACAAGGGGTAATGTGAACCTTAATACCCTACAGGTGTTTCACGACTTTTGCATATGTGAAATATTTATTTTTTTTTTACCTAAAATGCTTGGTTTCCCAAAATTTTTACATTTTTAAAAAGGGTAATAGCAGAAAATACCCCCCAAAATTTGAAGCCCAATTTCTCCCGATTCAGAAAACACCCCATATGGGGGTGAAAAGTGCTCTGCTGGTGCACTACAGGTCTCAGAAGAGAAGGAGTCACATTTGGCTTTTTGAAAGCAAATTTTGCTCTGTGGGCATGCCGCATTTAGGAAGCCCCTATGGTGCCAGAACAGCAAAAAAAACAAACCACATGGCATACTATTTTGGAAACTAGATCCCTCGGGGAACGTAACAAGGGGTAATGTGAACCTTTATACCCCACAGGTGTTTCACGACTTTTGTATATGTAAAAAAAAATTTTTTTTTTACCTAAAATGCTTGTTTTCCCCAAAAATTTACATTTTAAAAAAAGGGTAATAGCAGAAAATACCCCCCAAAATTTGTAAAACAATTTCTCCCGAGTACGGCGATACACCATATGACAGGGCTCCAAAGTGAGCGCACCATGCACATTTGAGCCTAAATTAGGGACTTGCATAGGGGTGGACATAGGGGTATTCTACGCCAGTAATTCCCAAACAGGGTGCCTCCAGCTGTTGAAAAACTCCCAGCATGCCTAGACAGTCAGTGGCTATCTGGCAATACTGGGGGTAGTTGTTTTGCAACAGCTGGATGCTCCATTTTGGAAACCGTGGCTTACCAGACGTTTTTTCATTTTTATTGGGGAGGGGAGGGGAGGGGGGCTGTGTAGGGTTATGTGTATATGTAGTGTTTTTTTACTTTTTATTTTTTGTTAGTGTAGTGTAGTGTTTTTAGGGTACAGTCACACGGACGGGGGTTCACAGTAGTTTCTCGCTGGCAACTTGAGCTGCGGCAGAAAATTTGCTCAAACTTGCAGCCGGATACTTACTGTAAACCTCCGCCCATGTGAGTGTACCCTGTACATTCACATTGGGGGGGGGGGAGAAACATCCAGCTGTTGCAAAACTACAACTCCCAGCATGTACGGTCTATCAGTGCATGCTGGGAGTTGTAGTTTTGCAACCGCTGGAGGCTCCGTTTTCGAAACAGTGGCGTACCAGAAGTTTTTCATTTTTATTGGGGAGGGGGGCTGTGTAGGGGTATGTGTATATGTAGTGTTTTTTACTTTTTATTTTATTTTTTGGTAGTGTAGTGTAGTGTTTTTAGGATACAGTCGCACGGGCGGGGGTTCACAGTAGCCGCAGCTCAAACTTGCAGCCGGATACTTACTGTAAACCTCCGCCCATGTGAGTGTACCCTGTACGTTCACATTGGGGGGGGAGAAACATCCAGCTGTTGCAAAACTACAGCTCCCAGCATGCCCTTTTTGCATGCTGGGAGCTGTTGCTAAGCAACAGCAGAAGGCTGTCACTCACCTCCAACTGCAGATCCACGCCGCCGCCGCGCAGGTCAGTCCCTCGCCGCCGCCATCGCTCCTGCAGCCCCGATCCCAACAGGGACGCCGGGGATTGCGGTCCCCAGCACCCGGGGTCTTCTTCCCGCACCCGCTCACGTCCTCCGGAAGAGGGGCGGAGCGGGTTGCGGGAGTGACACCCGCAGCAGGCGACCTGATTGGTCGGCAGAATCAGGGCGATCGTGAGGTAGCACCAGTGCCACCTCACCCCTGCTGGCTATGGCTGATCAGCCAGTAATTCTGGGTCACCGGGTCACTGGAGACCCGATTGACCCGGAATCCGCCGCAGATCGCTGGACTGAATTGTCCAGCGATCTGCGGTCATCGCAGACATGGGGGGACATAATGACCCCCCTGGGCAATATGCCGGGATACCTGCTGAACGATTTCAGCAGGCATCCGGCACCGGCTCCGGCTGGGGCCGGAAATGCGCAGGGCGTATCCATACGCCCTGTGTCCTTAAGGACTTGGAAACAGGGGCGTATGGATACGCCCTGTGTCCTTAAGGGGTTAAACTAGTCTAAAATGCAGTTAAATATAATTAAATAACAGTGGTGAAATTACATACACAAATCAGCAGTTTTTCCTCACTTGATGTAAAGTTACTCCCCACCATCTTTGCTTCGCAGGGTAGCAGAAAATCGCGATGCGAAAAGCAACTGGCAAAGAACCAGGAAATGATGTCCGTTCTCGCATGATGTCATAGCGCGCATGCGCAGCCGAGCAAAATTTCGCAATAGCGAAATTTCGCAATAAAAACAAGCATCACGAATATCACGAATATTCAAATTTCACAAATATGGGATGAATGTTCGTCCTCATATTCGCAAAATATTGTGAATTCGAATATGGCATATGCCGCTCATCACTACTCATTATACAAAGTTAATTATTGTTTTAAAATATTGTAATGTCTAAAATAAAATTAACAAAAATAATATTCATGAAATCCACAAGATGCAACATTATAATAATATATCTATCTATCTATCTATCTATCTAGATATATATATATATATATATATATATATATATATATATATATATATGTACATAGATAGATAAATAAATATCTATCTACATATATAGAAATAGTGTTGAGCGGCATAGGCCATATATATGTGGATGAATATTCGTCATATATTCGCTAAATTCACATATTCGTAATATTCGCGTTTATATGCGAAAATTAGCATATAAAAATATTTGCATATGCGAAAATTACCATATGCAAATTTTCGCACACGCCAGTCTTACACAGTAATATTACAGCCTTCTTTACACCACACAAGCTGGAAGCAGAGAGGGATGATGATCACTGTGATGTGTACTGTGAAAAAAAAACGAATATTAGTAATTGCGAATAAATAGTGCTATATTCGCGAATATGCGATATTCATGAATAAAATTCGCATTGCGAATATTCGCGAGCTACACTATATGGAAACCCGAAGAAGCAGTTCACATTAAATAGTATTAAAGTGCACACAGTCATAGGAGACTTGGTTAGGGACCCCAGCTTCAATAAAAGGAGAAAGGCCCACAGCACACAGAGAATCATCATTGCAAAAACCTGTTATTTATTCCATCTTCAGCAAGAAATACAAAAAAGTGCAACGTTATGGTAGTCTCACACCACCATCTTCAGGCATAGTGCAATGAACAAACAATGGCTCTTAAATAACCCCAAAGACATCACTCAATTGATACATCACTTATTTAGTGCAATAATATTTTACATAAATTCATAATAGTATATAAAGTGCATATAAAGTATCACAACATACATATTGAATAAAAGTTCCCAAAAAGTGCATAATCTATATCATATGTGCTAAATATTAGATCTTGCTGCATAATACATCTGTGATCATTTACAGTAAAGTGTGAGTACAATTAAAAACATATCTGTCTGGATATTAGGGGCAGAACACTCACCATTCAACTGCAAACATAACAATGTCTATAAGTAAGTGTGGGGTAAATTCCACTGTGCAGATGCTGGCAGAAGCCCGCAGCTGCATGTAGAAGGGACCGGATCTGCGTCACAAGTCACATGAGGTGAATCAGCGAATCACCTACAAACAAGCAATATTTTTGGCTCTCACAGACCTGTAACTTCTTCTTTAAGAGTCTCCTCTATCCTCCACTCCTTACCTGTATTAATGGCACCTGTTTGAACTTGTTATCAGTATAAAAGTCACCTGTCCACAACCTCAAACAGTCACACTCCAAACTCCACTATGCTGTCAAAGGACACCAGAAACTAAATTTTTGACCTGCACCAGGCTGGAAAGACTGAATCTACAATAGGCAATCAGCTTGGTGTGAAGAAATCAACTGTTGGAGCAATTATTAGAAAATGGAAGACATACAAGACCACTGATAATCTCCCTCGATATGGGGCTCCAGGCAAGATCTCATGAGAGACATAATGAGAAAAGAAAATCCATGAAACCACATTGTCTGATTTTTAAAGAATTTATTTGCAAATGATAGTGGAAAAAAAGTATTTGGTCAATAACAAAAGTTCATCTCAATACTTTGTTAGATACCCTTTACTGGCAATACCAGAGGTCAAATGTTTCCTGTAAGTCTTCACAAGGTTTTCACACACAGTTACTGATAATTTGGCCCTTTCCTCCATGCAGATCTGCTCTAGAGCAGAGATGTTTTGGGGCTGTCGCTGGGCAACACAGACTTTCAACTCCCCCCAAAAGTTTTCTATGGGGTTTAGAACTGGAGACTGGCTAGGCCACTCCAGGACCTTTAAATGCTTCTTATGAAGCTACTCCTTCGTTGCCCATGCGGTGTGTTTGGGGTCATTGTCATGCTGAAAGACCCAGCCATGTATCATCAATTAAGCAAGATTTCTGGCTTTCACAGACCTGTAACTTCTTCTTTAAGAGTCTTCTCAGCCCTCCACATGTTACCTGTATTAATGGCACCTGTTTGAACTCATCAGTATAAAAGACACCTGTCCACAACCTCAAACAGTCACACTCCAAACTTCCACTATGGCCAAGACCAAAGAGCTGTGGAAGGACACCAGAAACTAAATTGTAGACCCGAACCAGGCTGGGAAGACTGAATCTGCAATAGGCAAGCAACTTGTGAAGAAATCAACTGTGGGAGCAATTATTAGAAAATGGAAGACATACAAGACCACTGATAATCTCCCTCGATCTGGGACTCAATGCAAGATCTCACCCCATGGTGTCAAAATGATCACAAAAACAGTGAATAAAAATCCCAGAACCACATGGGGGGACCTAGTAAATGACCTGCAGAGAGATGGGACCAAAGTAACATAGGCTACCATCAGTAACACACTACGCCCCCAGGGACTCAAATCATGCAGTGCCAGACATGTCCCCCTGCTTAAGTCAGTACATGTCTGGGTCTGTCTGAAGTTTGCTAGAGAGCATTTGGATGATCCAGAAGAGGATTGGGAGAATGTCATATGGTCAGATGAAGCCAAAGTAGAACTTTTTGGTAAAAACTCAACTTGTCGTGTTCGGAGGAGAAAGAATGCTGAGTTGCATCCAAAGAACACCATACATACTGTGAAGCATGCGGGTGGAAACATCATGCTTTGGGGATGTTTTTCTGCCAAGGGACAAGGACGACTGATTTGTGTAAAGGAAAGAATGAATGGGGCCATGTATCGTGAGATTTTGAGTGAAAACCTCCTTTCATCAGCAAGGGCATTGAAGATGAAATGTGTCTGGGTCATTCAACTTGACAACGATCTGTAATACACTGCCCGGGCAATGAAGGAGTGGCTTCGTAAGAAGCATTTCAAGGTCCTGGAGTGGCCTAGCCATTCTCCAGATCTAAACCCCATAGAAAACCTTTGGAGGGAGTTGAAAGTCCGTGTTGCCCAGCGACAGCCCCAAAACATCACTGCTCTAGAGGAGATCTGCATGGAGGAATGGGCCAAAATACCAGCAACAGTGGGGGAGATGTATCAATGTTGTTATTGGTAGACGTTTTTTGTAGATCATTTTGGTTGGTCTAAATTTGGAGCAATTTCTCCAAATTTATCAAACTTGTTCAAGCCCCATGATAAATTTTGTGCAATGGTCTAAATCTCCACAAAGTTCTATTTGTAGATCTGTTCTACACCTCACAGGAATAGTGGTGTATCCTGGACGCTGGGATTTTGTTCTATTGTTTTTCAGGATTCCACTGAGGTTTTTTTTTGTCCACCAGCAAAAATGCCTGGAAAACCGGTCCCAGCTTTTCCTGCATTTTGGTAATTTTTCTTGGGGGAGATTTATCAAAAACTGTACAGAGGAAGAGTAGTGCAGTTGCCCATGGCAACCAATCAGATTGCTTCTTTACAAAAATGAAAGGAGCAATCTGATAGGTTGCTATGGGCAACTGCACCGCTCTTCCTCTACATAGGTTTTGATTAATCTCTCCCCCTGTGTTTTTTCTTGCATTTTTGCTGGTGTGCGAAAACCAACATTTTTGTACCCTGTGTGCATTTTTTTCACTGCAGGTACTACTCCATGGGTCAGATGCAGAGCGCCCGCCCCACGGAGTGTTAGGAGGTAAGGAGTGATGTATAGCATATACATATACATGGTGCAGAGCATCACTACTGACCTCCGCCCGCTGTATAGTATACAGGGGGCATAGTGTATCCATGTATACTGTTACGCCGAGCGCTCCGGGTCCCCGCTCCTCCCCGGAGCGCTCGCTTCTCTCTCGCTACCGCAGCGCTCCGGGCAGCTCCACTGACCCGGTGCGCTGCGATACCGTCTCCAGCCGGGATGCGATTCGCGATGCGGGTAGCGCCCGCTCGCGATGCGCATCCCGGCTCCCGTACCTGACTCGCTCTCCGTCTGTCCTGTCCCGGCGCGCGCGGCCCCGCTCCCTAGGGCGCGCGCACGCCGGGCCTCTGCGATTTAAAGGGCCACTGCGCCGCTGATTGGCGCAGTGGTTCCAATTAGTGTGTTCACCTGTGCACTCCCTATTTATACCTCACTTCCCCTTCACTCCCTCGCCGGATCTTGTTGCCATTGTGCCAGTGAAAGCGTTTCCTTGTGTGTTCCTAGCCTGTGTTCCAGACCTCCTGCCGTTGCCCCCGACTACGATCCTTGCTGCCTGCCCCGACCTTCTGCTACGTCCGACCTTGCTTCTGTCTACTCCCTTGTACCGCGCCTATCTTCAGCAGTCAGAGAGGTTGAGCCGTTGCTAGTGGATACGACCTGGTCACTACCGCCGCAGCAAGACCATCCCGCTTTGCGGCGGGCTCTGGTGAAAACCAGTAGTGACTTAGAACCGATCCACTAGCACGGTCCACGCCAATCCCTCTCTGGCACAGAGGATCCACTACCTGCCAGCCGGCATCGTGACAGTAGATCCGGCCATGGATCCCGCTGAAGTTCCTCTGCCAGTTGTCGCCGACCTCACCACGGTGGTCGCCCAGCAGTCACAACAGATAGCGCAACAAGGCCAACAGCTGTCTCAACTGACCGTGATGCTACAGCAGCTACTACCACAGCTTCAGCAATCATCTCCTCCGCCAGCTCCTGCACCTCCTCCGCAGCGAGTGGCCGCTTCTGGTCTACGACTATCCTTGCCGGATAAATTTGATGGGGACTCTAAATTCTGCCGTGGCTTTCTTTCCCAATGTTCCCTGCACTTGGAGATGATGTCGGACCAGTTCCCTACTGAAAGGTCTAAGGTGGCTTTCGTAGTCAGCCTTCTGTCTGGAAAAGCTCTGTCATGGGCCACACCGCTCTGGGACCGCAATGACCCCGTCACTGCCTCTATACACTCCTTCTTCTCAGAAATTCGAAGTGTCTTTGAGGAACCTGCCCGAGCCTCTTCTGCTGAGACTGCCCTGTTGAACCTGGTCCAGGGTAATTCTTCCGTTGGCGAGTACGCCGTACAATTCCGTACTCTTGCTTCAGAATTATCCTGGAATAATGAGGCCCTCTGCGCGACCTTTAAAAAAGGCCTATCCAGCAACATTAAAGATGTTCTGGCCGCACGAGAAATCCCTGCTAACCTACATGAACTCATCCATCTTGCCACTCGCATTGACATGCGTTTTTCCGAAAGGCGTCAGGAGCTCCGCCAGGATATGGACTTTGTTCGCACAAGACGTTTTTTCTCCCCGGCTCCTCTCTCCTCTGGTCCCCTGCAATCCGTTTCTGTGCCTCCCGCCGTGGAGGCTATGCAGGTCGACCGGTCTCGCCTGACACCTCAAGAGAGGACACGACGCCGCATGGAGAATCTCTGTCTGTACTGTGCCAGTACCGAACACTTCCTGAAGGATTGTCCTATCCGTCCTCCCCGCCTGGAAAGACGTACGCTGACTCCGCACAAAGGTGAGACAGTCCTTGATGTCTACTCTGCTTCTCCACGTCTTACTGTGCCTGTGCGGATATCTGCCTCTGCCTTCTCCTTCTCTACTATGGCCTTCTTGGATTCCGGATCTGCAGGAAATTTTATTTTGGCCTCCCTCGTCAACAGGTTCAACATCCCAGTGACCAGTCTCGCCAGACCCCTCTACATCAATTGTGTAAACAATGAAAGATTGGATTGTACCATACGTTTCCGCACGGAGCCCCTTCTAATGTGCATCGGACCTCATCACGAGAAGATTGAATTTTTGGTCCTCCCCAATTGCACTTCCGAAATCCTCCTTGGACTACCCTGGCTTCAACTCCATTCCCCAACCCTGGATTGGTCCACTGGGGAGATCAAGAGTTGGGGGCCCTCTTGTTTCAAGGACTGCCTAAAACCGGTTCCCAGTACCCCTTGCCGTGACTCTGTGGTTCCCCCTGTAACCGGTCTCCCTAAGGCCTATATGGACTTTGCGGATGTTTTTTGCAAAAAACAAGCTGAGACTCTACCTCCTCACAGGCCTTATGATTGTCCTATTGACCTCCTCCCGGGCACTACTCCACCCCGGGGCAGAATCTATCCTCTGTCCGCCCCAGAGACTCTTGCTATGTCGGAGTACATCCAGGAAAATTTAAAAAAGGGCTTTATCCGTAAATCCTCCTCTCCTGCCGGAGCCGGATTTTTCTTTGTGTCCAAAAAAGATGGCTCTCTACACCCTTGCATTGACTACCGCGGTCTTAATAAAATCACGATAAAGAACCGCTACCCTCTACCCCTCATCTCTGAACTCTTTGATCGCCTCCAAGGTGCCCACATCTTTACCAAACTGGACTTAAGAGGTGCTTATAATCTCATCCGCATCAGAGAGGGGGATGAATGGAAAACGGCATTTAACACTAGAGATGGACACTTTGAGTATCTGGTCATGCCCTTTGGCCTGTGCAACGCCCCTGCCGTCTTCCAAGACTTTGTTAATGAAATTTTTCGTGATCTCTTATACTCCTGTGTTGTTGTATATCTGGACGATATCCTGATTTTTTCTGCCAATCTAGAAGAACACCGCCAGCATGTCCGTATGGTTCTTCAGAGACTTCGTGACAATCAACTTTATGCCAAGATAGAGAAATGTCTGTTTGAATGCCAATCTCTTCCTTTCCTAGGATATTTGGTCTCTGGCCAGGGGCTACAAATGGATCCAGACAAACTCTCTGCCGTCTTAGATTGGCCACGCCCCTCCGGACTCCGTGCTATCCAACGTTTTTTGGGGTTCGCCAATTATTACAGGCAATTTATTCCACATTTTTCTACCGTTGTGGCCCCTATCGTGGCTTTAACCAAAAAAAATGCCAATCCCAAGTCTTGGCCTCCTCAAGCGGAAGATGCCTTTAAACGGCTCAAGTCTGCCTTTTCTTCGGCTCCTGTGCTCTCCAGACCTGACCCATCTAAACCCTTCCTATTGGAGGTTGATGCCTCCTCTGTAGGAGCTGGAGCGGTCCTTCTACAAAAAAATTCTTCCGGGCATGCTGTTACTTGTGGTTTTTTTTCTAGGACCTTCTCTCCGGCGGAGAGGAACTACTCCATCGGGGATCGAGAGCTTCTAGCCATTAAATTAGCACTTGAGGAATGGAGGCATCTGCTGGAGGGATCAAGATTTCCTGTTATTATTTACACCGATCACAAGAACCTCTCCTATCTCCAGTCTGCCCAACGGCTGAATCCTCGCCAGGCCAGGTGGTCTCTGTTCTTTGCCCGATTTAATTTTGAAATTCACTTTCGGCCTGCCGATAAGAACATTAGGGCCGATGCTCTCTCTCGTTCCTCGGATGCCTCGGAAGTTGAACTCTCTCCGCAACACATCATTCCTCCTGACTGCCTGATCTCCACTTCTCCAGCCTCCATCAGGCAAACTCCTCCAGGAAAGACCTTCGTCTCTCCACGCCAACGCCTCGGAATCCTCAAATGGGGTCACTCCTCCCATCTCGCAGGTCATACAGGCATCAAGAAATCTGTGCAACTCATCTCTCGCTTCTATTGGTGGCCGACTCTGGAGACGGATGTCGTGGACTTTGTGCGAGCCTGCACTGTCTGTGCTCGGGATAAGACTCCTCGCCTGAAGCCCGCTGGTTTTCTTCATCCTCTGCCTGTCCCCGAACAGCCTTGGTCTCTGATTGGTATGGATTTTATTACAGACCTACCCCCATCCCGTGGCAACACTGTTGTTTGGGTGGTCGTTGACCGATTCTCCAAGATGGCACATTTCATCCCTCTTCCTGGTCTTCCTTCAGCGCCTCAGTTGGCTAAACAATTTTTTGTACACATTTTTCGTCTTCACGGGTTGCCCACACAAATAGTCTCGGATAGAGGCGTCCAATTCGTGTCAAAATTCTGGAGGGCTCTCTGTAAACAACTCAAGATTAAATTAAACTTTTCTTCTGCATATCATCCTCAATCCAATGGACAAGTAGAAAGAATTAACCAGGTCTTGGGTGATTATTTACGACATTTTGTTTCCTCCCGCCAGGATGATTGGGCAGATCTTCTACCATGGGCCGAATTCTCGTATAACTTTAGAGTCTCTGAATCTTCCTCCAAATCCCCATTTTTCGTGGTGTACGGCCGTCACCCTCTTCCCCCCCTCCCTACTCCCTTGCCCTCTGGTTTGCCCGCGGTAGATGAAGTGACTCGTGATCTTTCCACCATATGGAAAGAGACCCAAGTTTCTCTTTTACAGGCTTCATCTCGCATGAAAAAGTTTGCCGATAAGAAAAGAAGAGCTCCCCCCATTTTTGCTCCCGGAGACAAGGTATGGCTCTCCGCTAAATATGTCCGCTTTCGTGTCCCCAGTTACAAACTGGGTCCACGCTATCTTGGTCCCTTCAAAGTCTTGTGCCAAATTAATCCTGTCTCTTACAAACTTCTTCTTCCTCCTTCTCTCCGTATTCCTAATGCCTTTCATGTCTCTCTTCTTAAACCACTCATCATCAACCGTTTCTCTCCCAAATTAGTTTCTCCCACTCCTGTCTCCGGTTCTTCTGACGTCTTCTCAGTGAAAGAGATACTGGCCTCCAAGACGGTCAGAGGAAAAAAGTTCTTTTTGGTGGATTGGGAGGGCTGTGGACCTGAAGAGAGATCCTGGGAACCTGAGGACAACATCCTAGACAAAAGTCTGCTCCTCAGGTTCTCAGGCTCTAAGAAGAGGGGGAGACCCAAGGGGGGGGGGTACTGTTACGCCGAGCGCTC
Organism: Hyla sarda; assembly: GCF_029499605.1. Lineage (NCBI taxonomy): Eukaryota > Metazoa > Chordata > Amphibia > Anura > Hylidae > Hyla > Hyla sarda. The sequence goes on along the minus strand of NC_079195.1, from coordinate 161,531,520 downwards.
CGGGTCCCCGCTCCTCCCCGGAGCGCTCGCTTCTCTCTCGCTACCGCAGCGCTCCGGGCAGCTCCACTGACCCGGTGCGCTGCGATACCGTCTCCAGCCGGGATGCGATTCGCGATGCGGGTAGCGCCCGCTCGCGATGCGCATCCCGGCTCCCGTACCTGACTCGCTCTCCGTCTGTCCTGTCCCGGCGCGCGCGGCCCCGCTCCCTAGGGCGCGCGCGCGCCGGGTCTCTGCGATTTAAAGGGCCACTGCGCCGCTGATTGGCGCAGTGGTTCCAATTAGTGTGTTCACCTGTGCACTCCCTATTTATACCTCACTTCCCCTTCACTCCCTCGCCGGATCTTGTTGCCATTGTGCCAGTGAAAGCGTTTCCTTGTGTGTTCCTAGCCTGTGTTCCAGACCTCCTGCCGTTGCCCCCGACTACGATCCTTGCTGCCTGCCCCGACCTTCTGCTACGTCCGACCTTGCTTCTGTCTACTCCCTTGTACCGCGCCTATCTTCAGCAGTCAGAGAGGTTGAGCCGTTGCTAGTGGATACGACCTGGTCACTACCGCCGCAGCAAGACCATCCCGCTTTGCGGCGGGCTCTGGTGAAAACCAGTAGTGACTTAGAACCGATCCACTAGCACGGTCCACGCCAATCCCTCTCTGGCACAGAGGATCCACTACCTGCCAGCCGGCATCGTGACATATACTATACAGGAGCCCAGCAAGGAAAGAGTTAACCCACACTGCAGCTCTGAGTTAAATCTTTGTGCGCTCTCCTGTATATACAGCCATCTATAGATGACTGTATATACAGGATACAGTAGGCAGACAAGAACAATTGGAGGCTCCCTGTTACACACTGCAGTATGGGCGCACTCACCAGGTGAGATCGCAAATGATGTCCTCAACTTTTTTTTTTCTCATTTCAGATACGTGAATGGGGAGGAGTACGTCAGATTCAGTGTATTGCGATGATGACCAGCTTTTTTTTAATGTCAATAAAAGGTTTAATGAGGGCTGTGTGGGGAGTGTTTTTTTTTTTTTTTAAATACATTTTTTTTTCAATGCCGGGCTTAGCGTTAGCCACAAAAACAGCTAGCGCTAACCCCCAATTATTACCCCGTTACCCACCGCCACAGGGTTGCCGGGAAGAGCCAGTACCAACAGGCCTGGAGTGTCAAAAATAGCGCTCCTGGCTGGGGTTATTTAGGTTGGGGAGAGCCAGTAACAATGGTCCTCGCCCACCCTGGTAACGTCAGGCTGTTGCTGATTGGTTGGTATCTGACTGACACTGAAAATATGGGGAACCACACACTTTTTTTTATTACAAAAAAAAAACAACACATAGGCTTCCCCATATTTTCAGTGTCAATCAGACACCAACCAATCAGCAACCGCCTGACATTACCAGGATAGGCGAGGACCATTGTTACTGGCTCTCCCCAGCCTAAATAACCCCAGCCTGTTACCGCCTAGGCCAAGGAGCGCTATTTTTGATGCTCTGGGTCTGTTGGTAACGGCTCTTCCCGGCACCCCTGTGGCGGTGAGTACCGGGGTAATAATTGGGGGTTAGCGCTAGCTGTTTTCGGGGCTAACGCTAAGCCCAGCTTAGTAATAGATTCCGTCTACAAGACGGCTTCCACTACTAAGCCTGAAATTTCAATTATAAAAAACACAACACATGAAAAAAAAATGGATTTAAAAAAACACTCCCCCACAGCCCTTGTTAACCCTTTTATTGACATAAAAAAAAATGCTAGTCATCGTCACACTCCACTGAATCTCAGGTAGTCCTCTGCATTCACTTATCTGAAATGACAAGAAAATAAAAACACGAAAAATGGGTCAGTACATTTTTGGCGCTCTCCCCTGGGGAGAGCGCACATAATGCAGTGTGTTCCTAAAGAGGGAGCCTCCAATTGTTGCTAAACTACAACTCCCATCATGGGGGCTGTAGGTAAACAACAGCTGGAGTCTCCCTGTTTGGGAACACACTGCCAAAAAGGCTCTGTTCCCATTATGCAAAACGCATAATGAGAACAGAGCCATACTTACCACCCTGGCTTCAGGCCTGGACTGTGAAGCTCCGCCCCCTAATGATGTCATCACTAGGGGGCAGGGGCGGAGAAGTTGCAAGGGGTCTCAAGAGTGAGACCCCTGAGATCCGTCAGTCTGCCCTTGGACTACTACTCCCATCATGGGAAATTTTGTGTCCCATGATGGGAGTAGTTGTAGTACCGCAGTGCTGAGGGATGGCTCTTACACATCCCCCAGCTGCGAAACTGTATTGTGACTGTTAGGACTACTACTCCCATCATGGACAGACTCTGTCCATGATGGGAGTTGTAGTCCTCGGGCTGAAGGACAGATCGCAGCAGGTCATTCTCCAGAGACCCGCTGCGATCTGCATTTATTAACTTAAAAAGCCAGCGGCAACACTGCACTCCCCTCCCCCCCCCTCCTCCTGTATACAGATGTCACGATTCATAATCCCCGCCGCCGGGAGAGGGGAGCTCTGATTGGTGGAAAGCTATTCACCACTATACACCAATCAGAGCTCCTGTCTTCTGGTGGGGATTATGAATTGTGACAGGTCTATACAGGGGAGCGAGTGGAGCCGCTTCTACAGTATATAATTGTTATGTGTACTGTACCCCCCCCCCCAGACTAATACTGACCCCTTCTATAGTGAGCGCTGGGACCACTGTGTGATTGACAGGTCCCCAGCGCAAGTGTCCAGCCCCACTGACCTTTATATGTTATAAATCTTTATGATACACACTGCCCGTCCTCCTCTTCATTCCTCTGATACCGGAGACGCGCGGCTTCTGTATCATAGTCTATAGACAGAGCGCCCCCTCCCTGCCTCCACACTGCACAGGGCTGGGGCCAGACAACGGCAGGGGGCGCTCTGACTATAGTGAAAGCAGAAGCCGCGCATCTCCGGTATCAGAAGAATGAAGAGGAGGACGGGCAGTGTGTATCATAAAGATTTATAACATATAAAGGTCAGTGGGGCCGGACACTTGTGCTGGGGACCTGTCAATCACACAGCGGTCCCAGCGCTCACTATAGAAGGGGTCAGTATTAGTCTGGGGGGGGGGGGGGGTACAGTACACATAACAATTATATACTGTAGAAGCGGCTCCACTCGCTCCCCTGTATAGACCTGTCACAATTCATAATCCCCGCCAGAAGACAGGAGCTCTGATTGGCTAATAGTGGTGAATAGCTTTCCACCAATCAGAGCTCCCCTCTCCCGGAGGCGGGGATTATGAATCGTGACATCTGTATACAGGAGCCGGCGGCAGCGCAGTGGAGCCGCATGTACCGCTGGCTTTTTAAGTTAATAAATGCAGATCGCAGCGGGTCTCTGGAGAATGACCTGCTGCGATCTGTCCTTCAGCCCCAGGACTACAACTCCCATCATGGACAGAGTCTGTCCATGATGGGAGTAGTAGTCCTAACAGTCACAATATAGTCCCGCAGACGGGGGATGTGCGTCTCTCAGCGCTCCGGTACTACAACTACTCCCATTATGGGACATATTCTGTCCCATGATGGGAGTAGTTGTAGTACTGCAGTGCTGAGAGACGGCTCCTGCATCCCCCACCTGCATCTTCCACCGTCTGCCATTTTCTACGAGTCCTTGCTAGCACTCTTAGGTTTAGACTACTTTTCTTGCAAAAAAGCGCAATTGCGCAAAAAAAAAAAAACATCTACTTTTTTTTTGCGCAATTGATAAATACCAGTCCACTGGATTAGGTGGTGTACTGTAAACCAAACTGGTGACAACTTTAGAAAACTGTCCACCAAAAAAAACGCAGCTCTATGCAAAAAAAGCGCAATTGCGCAAAATTTGTAGACGTGAAAAATGGTCTAAATGCAATGATACATGTCCCCCAGTGTGTGAAAACCTTGTGAAGGCTTACAGAAAAGGTTTGACCTCTGTCATTGCCAACAAAGGGTATATAACAAAGTATTGAGATGAACTTTTGTTATTGACCAAATGCTTATTTTCCACCATAATTTGCAAATAAATTCTTTAAAAATCAGACAATGTGATTTTATGGATTTTTTTTCCCCTCATCATGTCTCTCATATTTGAGATATACCTATGATGAAAATTACACATCTTTCTCATGTTTTTAAGTGGGAGAACTTGCACAATTGGTGGCTGACTAAATACTTTTTTGCCCCACTGTATATATATATATATATATATATATATATATATATATATATATATATAAATATATATATATATATATATATATATATATATATATATATGTGTATATATATATATATAAATATATGTATATATATAAATATATATATTATAATGTTGCATCTTGTGAATTTCATTAATATTATTTTTGTTAATTTTATTTTAGACATTGCAATATTCTAAAACAATAAATGAACTTTGTAGCAGCGATGTTCTTCTCCCAGTGACAGATGAATGAATGAAGAAGTTTAACAGTTAGGAAATCCCCTTAATTGAATAATTGAATAATGAGAACACAAACTATTAAGGTCAATGAGATACAATTGAACTTCAAAGAAACTAGGTCAGTGTGTCAATTGTTTCTAATTGACCTAATTAGATTGTGGTCTCATTATTCAATTATTCAACTAAGGGGATTTCCTGCTTGTTTAAGTATGCAGAGAGAACGGCATGTACTGAATAAAAGCAGCTCTGTGCACGGCATCCTGATGGGACCCCTGCGCTAATGCATTACCTGCTCCATATGGCATACCTAAATGTGCCCTGGACTCAACAGTAGGTATATTGGGGGAGATTTATCAAAACCTGTCCAGAGGAAAAGTGTCCCAGTTGCCCATAGCAACCAATCAGATCGCTTCTTTCATTTTGCAGAGGCCTTGTTAAAAATGAAAGAAGCGAGCTGATTTGTTGCTATGGGCAACTGGGCCACAGGTTTTGATAAATTTCCCACATTGTTTTTGCATATATACCGAATATAATTTAATAGTCATACTTTTAGTCATTTATTATTGCCTCTTATTAAACATTTTTTATACATAAATCCATCCAGGCTCAACTGTACAGCACACTGAATTAATCTTCTACACAGGGTAGTATAATTTATTAACGGAAATAGCTGTTTTTAATATCGATTCACAGCAAATTTATTCTGATCGAATTACTTTTTTTTTTTTTAATTCGGAGAATCGGCAGAATTGAATTCTCGAAAAATTTGCCCATTTCTAGTCACCACTTACCCTGTCATTATCTGCTATTTTTCTGCTCCTTTCCTCGCAGAGGAGACACGAGCTAAGAAAGCAGAGAGAAGCTCCACCTAAAGTCTGCCTCAGACAGAAACTCCTGTGCAAAGAGGGATGGGGACCTTAAAGGGGTACTCCGGTGCTTAGACATCTTATCCCCTATCCAAAGGATAGGGGATAAGATGCCTGATTGCAGGAGTCCCTCTGCTGGGGACCCCTGGGATCTTGCACGCGGCACCCCGTTTGTAATCAGTCCCCGGAGCGTGTTCGCTCCGGGTCTGATTACCGGCGACCACAGGGCCGACGGCGTGTGACGTCACGCCTCCGCCCCGTGTGACATCACGCTTCGCCCCTCAATGCAAGCCTACGGGAGGGGGCGTGATAGCTGTCACGCCCCCTCCCATAGACTTGCATTGAGGGGCGGAGTGTGAGGTCACACGGCGCTGGCCCCGTGATCGACAGTAATCAGACCCAGAGCGAACATGCTCTGGGGACTGATTACAAACGGGGTGCCGCGTGCAAGATCCCGAGGATCCCCAGCGGCGGGACTCCTGCGATCAGGCATCTTATCCCTTATCCTTTGGATAGGGGATAAGATGTCTAAGCACCGGAGAACCCCTTTAATGTAAGCATATATGTGAGTGAATGTCAGTGGGGGATATTTATCAAAGGATTTAGACTGGTTTTTCCTGTCTAAATTTGTCACACAAAAAAGTCGCAGTCTAAATATGTGCGACTTTTTTGCGACTTTTGCTCTAGAGGATTTTTAGAACATGATGCATTCTAGTCTAATTTAGACGGAAATGCATTGGAAAATGCATTGGTGCTGAATTTATCAAAAGCGACTTTTCAGCGACAAGTCACATCGGCTGAAAGTACGCCGAAATGTCAGACCATGTTGAGCAGGTTTATATACAGTCTAAAGCATAGATCCCGAAGTCTGTGCACAGAATTTATCAAGAGACGTGCGCCTTTTGATAAATTAGGCGCACAATAGACCAGCCAAACACTCTGTAGTTTGGTCCATATTGATGAGGGACATAGACAGCTTTTATAAATATCCCCCAGTGTGTCTATATGATGGGGGGTGATTTTTTTCCGCTAGAATAGACTAGAATGCATCATGTTCTAAAAATCCTCTAGAGCAAAAGTCGCAAAAAAAGTCACACATATTTAGACTGCGACTTTCTGTGCAACAAATTTTGACAGGAAAAACCAGTCTAAATCCTTTGATAAATATCCCCCGATGTGTCTATATGTGTGTACCTGTATGATGTGCCTGTTGTCTATATCACCTTGTGTAAATTTCATGTTGCATATATGTGTCTTTGTATATATGTCTCCACATGTATATGTGTCAATGTGTCTGTGTAAATGCATAGGTGCATACATACTGTATGTAAGGGGAATGAAGGAGATCGGATCCAGCTCAATCATGTACCTTGGCATTCATCCTTTTCCTGGGTTTCAGCGGATGTCACATCCCTGTACTCATTCCACATCACCTTGCACTCACTGCACTTCAATGGTTTCTTTCTACTTACTCCACTTACTCTCCTGACCTACGCGAATTTCTGGGTTTATGTGTTTCTTTTCTTCTTGAACACAACTTTTTCATGTTTGATGGGTGTTTCTTTCTCCAAATCACTGGCGCTTCTATGGGGGCTAAGTTCTCCCCCTCTATTGCTAATATCTACATGTGTTGGTGGGAATCTATCTATCTTTTTTCTCCCTCTAACCCCTTTGCTAATCATCTTGTCTGGTACGGTCGCTATATAGACGACCTCATATTTATATGGGGTCCCGGTGTGGCGACCGTGCCAGACTTCTCCTCTTATCTCAATACTAACACTCTCAATCTACAGTTCACTGTTTCAGAATACACTCACACCATTTCTTTCCTCGATGTCAACCTGAGGGGCGACAGTGCTACGGGCAAAATACAGTCTTCTACATTTCGTAAAAGTACAGCTGTCAACTCCATTCTGTGTGCCCACTCATGTCACCCACCCCACGTTATAAAAAACCTGCCGGTGGGTGAGATGATTCGGGCACGCAGAAATTGCTCCACTGACAAAGATTTTTTTACTGAGGCCGAGTCTATCCAGGCACGCTTAAAAGCACGTGGTTACCCAGATTGGTCACTTAAAAGAGCCACCAAAATTGCTTCTGATCGAAACAGACAGGAACTACTCAACAGTTCCCGCAAACCAAAAATGAAACACGACAATCCAACTCCGGTGACTTTCACCACTTCCTATAGTACAGATTTTTCTACTATTTGCAAGATTATACACACATACATGCCTATGATTTTGACTGATCCCCAGTATGCGTGTATAAAAGAAACCGGGTACAGATGCGTTCCTAAAAAGGCTCCCACGATTGGCCAAAGAGTCTCCCAGAGTCTCTTCTCTACTTCTAGGCCTGCTCCACCCACTTGGCTATCCTACCCTCGTTCATTTAGATGCGGGCACAGCCGATGTACCTGTTGCTCGTTCATGCACGTCACCAGATCCTTTACTTCATTCCTCACTAATGCTACCTACACAATTAAACAATACATTCATTCTAATACCACATACGTGGTGTATCTAGTGTCGTGCATGACCTGTCGTTTACAATACGTTGGTTGTACCACAAATCCACTCAAAGTCCGGTTGAGAAAACATTTATCTGACATCCCTCATTTCAACTCCAGAAACACTTCTGCAGTGTCCAAACATTGTGCCGAAGTACACCATGGCAGCTTCTCTTCTTTACAATGCACTGCAATTGAACGTGTCAACCCATCCAAGAGAGGAGGTGACTTGAAACAAAAGCTTCTCAATCGAGAAGTCTTTTGGATTCTCAAATTGTCTACACGAGTTCCTCTTGGCATGAATAAACGTCAGGATGTCATTCTCCATTATTAAATATAATTTTATTTATGTCATCCTTTATTCATTCCTTGACATCTTCATATGTTCTCCAGGTGTCCATTAACATATATTGATTCATTCGTATATTTGTGTTTATTTTTACACAGGACTTACCTGGTGACACATTTCTTAGATGTCAACTCGTATGTGATTTCTTCACAGCCTATGTGCATGATAGCATATATCTTTTTACTATTTAATTTATTAACTCATGTCTGTTTTCTAATTTTTTCTCTAATTTTTCCATACATGGGTCATTTATTATTTTCAGACATTATTCCTTTATGTAGTTAGTATTGTATTTGTATTTATTCACCTTCCTGATACTTGAAGTTTACATCTGATGTCTTTATACTGCCCCTTTTTTACTTGTAAGGGGTTAATTCCTGCCGGTCACATGACCTGTGACCAGCCGCAATTACCTCACTGCCTATTTAAGCCGACCTGTAACATGCATTTGTTGTATGACTAAGAGCGCCTATAGCGCTTGAAACGCGTTACTTGTTCCTTCCTTGTCCTATGGATTAAACCTGATTTTACCTGCATTGAGCTGGATCCGATCTCCTTCATTTCCCTGATATTGGCTGGTGCCGTCCAGCACCTGGATCCGCGCTCTGCTGTCTGGGGCGAGGTGAGCTGGCTTTCACCTTGTTTGCCTTCATACTGTATGTAAGTAATGAATTGAGGCACATTATATAAGGAATTAATAGAAGAATGGAAGCACAGTATATGGTCAATTTATAAAAGCACAGTATATAAGGAATTAATGGGGGCACAGTATGTATTTCATTAACCCCTCCAGGATGAAGGGCGTACAGGTACCCCCTTGCATCCTGCCACTTGAGGACAAGAGGCATACGCCTCCGGTTTTCCTGTCATCGCCGCGCATCAGGCGGTGATCGGAACGGGATGCCTGCTGAAATTGTTTCTGAGACTCCCTCGATTTGTCGGTCAATTCTGACTGGCAAATCATGGCAATTTCTGGTCATTCAGGTATCTGGTGACGCAGAAAATAAGGGTGATTGGTGCTGTCCGAGACAAGAACGGCGGTGGCGGCGGAGAGCAGCAGCAGGAGGTAAGGGCTGTGCCTTCTGCTGTTGCATAAATACAACTTCCAGCATGCACAGCCTAAGGGCATGTTGGGAGTTTTAGTTATGCAACAGCTGGCGGAACACCACAACAATCCCAGCATGCCCTTTGGCTTTCTGTGCATGCTGGGAGTTGTACTTATGTAACAGCTATTGTTGCATAACTACAACTTCCAGCATGCACAGACAACAAAAGAGCATGCTGGGAGTTGTAGTGGTGTACCTTCAGCTGCTGCATAACTACAACTCCCAGCATGTCCTTCGGCTGTCAGTGCATGCTGGGAGTTGTAGTTTTGCAACAGCCGGCACACTGGTTGGGAAACACTAAGTTAGGGTCTGTTACCTAACTCAGGGTTTCCCCTCCATTGTTTTCCCCTCCATATATACACACCCTTACACAGTTACCGCCTCCCCGTCTCGTAGGGTACTGTTTCCAAAACAGAGCCTCCAGTTGTTGAAAAAAAACTAATTCCAGCATTGCCAGTAAGCCATTGACTGTCTGGTCATGCTGGGAGTTTTGCCACACCTGGAGGCACCCTGTTTGGGAAACGCTGCTGTAGGGTATTTTTGGTGTCGGAGCATGTGCAATGCTTGCATCCAGGTGCGCCCCTATGCAAATCCCTAATTTTGGCCTCAAATGTGCATGGCGCTCTCTCACTTTGGAGCCCTGTGATATTTCAAGGCAACAGTTAAGTGCCACATATTGGGTATTTCCGAACTAGGCTGAAATTGCATTACAAATTTTGGGGGGCTTTTTCCTCTTTTACCTCTTATGAAAAGAAGTGACTGGAAAATCTAGGAGAATTCTTTAGAGCTGGACGCGTGAAGAAAGCTGGACCATGAGGATAAAAACCAGGTGCTGTTTATTGTGCAGAGATGCAACGCATTTCACTGTGCATCATGCCTGATGAAGCTGCGCATGTGCAGCGAAGCATGTTGCATCTTTGCACAATAAACAGCACCTGGTTTTTATCCTCGTTGTCCAGCTTTCTTCCAACATCCAGCACTTAAGAATTCTCCTAGATTTTCTTCTTTCCATACATTTACTTCAGGAAGGCTGCAGACTTCCTATTACATCCACACTCTACTTATTGTTGTGTGTGAACTCACACAACCTACTCTGGTAAGCGGCTGTTGGTTCCCCTCCCCAACCCTGCCATATCAAGATCCTATACACGGAGCGCCTTCTGTTTCTTCTCTTCTCTTATGAAAAGGAAAAGTTGGGGATTACACCAGCATGTTAGTGTAAAAAAAAAATTAAAAAAATTTACACTAACATGCAGGTGTTTGCCCATAGTTTTCATGTTCACAAGAGGTAAAAAGAAGAAAAAGACCCCCAACATTTGTAACACAATTTCTCCTGAGTACCAATATACCCCAAATGTGGGCGCAAAGTGCTCTGCGGGAGCACAACATGGCTCAGGAGTGCGAGCGCGCCATGAACATTTGAGACCTAAATTGGTGGTTTGCACAGGGGTGGCTAATAGTTGCATTGGTTCTGACATAAACAAATAAAAAAAAAACACGTGACCCCATTTTACTAAATATCTAGGCTTCATTACTTACCAAGCTTTTAATAGAAGTACAGAATGTTTGGTTTCAGAAACAAATTATTCTTCAGACAATACTTCATTCAATATTTACTTTAGTACAACTTACAGCAAACACGCTGGCAAAATTAAGCGGATTATCCACTAAAATTGGCACATACTGCAATCAAACTCGTTTCTGCAAGATAAGCTACTGAAACAACACCAAGTGAACTATCGGAGATCGCCCACATTAAAGAACATTTTGGCTCTCAGTCAGTTGAAGAAAATAAGTGTCCAACTACAACCAAAGGGAGTATACAGATGTCAGAAAAGTTGGTGTCTACGCTGCACTGAATTTGAACACGGGAAGACCACATTTTGGTCAACCCTTCCACAAGAGACATTTCAGGTAAAATATTTTCTTACCTGCCAGACTGCATATATCATCTACTTGTTTACTTGTTGTTGCTCCCTGCAGTATATCAGGAGAACCACGCAATCTCTGAGATGCCCCATTAACACCTTAACCCCTTAAGGACTCAGCCCATTTTGGCCTTAAGGACTCAGACAATTAAATTTTTAAGTTTTCATTTTTTCCTCCTCGCCTTCTAAAAATCATAACTCTTTTATATTTTCATCCACAGACTAGTATGAGGGCTTGTTTTTTGCGCGACCAGTTGTCCTTTGTAATGACATAACTCATTATATCATAAAATGTATGGCGCAACCAAAAAACACTATTTTTGTGGGGAAATTAAAAAGAAAAACGCAATTTTGCTAATTTTGGAAGGTTTCGTTTTCACGCCGTACAATTTACGGTAAAAATGACATGTGTTATTTATTCTGAGGGTCAATACAATTAAAATGATACCCATTATTACATACTTTTATATTATTATTGTGCTTAAAAAAATCACTAAACTTTTTAACCAAATTAGTACGTTTATAATCCCTTTATTTTGATGACCTCTAACTTTTTTATTTTTCCGTATAAGCGGCCGTATGGGGGCTCATTTTTTGCGCCATGATCTGTAATTTTTTTTTATATCATATTTGCATATAAAAAACTTTTAATACATTTTTAATATATTTTTTTTTAAATAAAATGTATTAAAAAAGTAGCAATTTTGGACTTTTTTTTTTCTGTTCACACCGTTCACCGTACAGGATCATTAACATTTAATTTTAATAGTTCGGACATTTACGCATGCGGCGATACCAAATATGTCTATAAAATTAATTTTTTACGCTTTTTGGGGGTAAAATAGGAAAAAACGGACGTTTTACTTTTTTATTGGGGGGAAGGGATTTTTTTTTACTTTTACATTTTTTTTTACACTTGAATAGTCCCCATAGGGGACTATTCATAGCAATACCATGATTGCTAATACTGATCTGTTCTATGTATAGGACATAGAACAGATCAGTGTTATCGGCGATCTTCTGCTCTGGTCTGCTCGATCTCAGACCAGAGCAGGAGCCGCCGGGAGCCGCAAGGAGGAAGGTGAGGGGACCTCCGTGCGGCGTTATGAATGATCGGATCCCCACAGCAGCGCTGCGGGCGATCCGATCATTCATTCAAATCGAGCACTGCCGCAGATGCCGGGATCTGTATTGATCCCGGCACCTGAGGGGTTAATGGCGGATGCCCGCGAGATCGCGGGCGTCGGCCATTGCCGGCGGGTCCCTGGCTGCGATCAGCAGCCGGGATCAGCCGCGCATGACGCGGGCATCGCTCCAATGCCCGCGGTTATGCACAGGATGTAAATGTACGTCCTGGTGCATTAAGTACCACCGCACCAGGACGTACATTTACGTCCTGCGTCCTTAAGGGGTTAAAGGGGTACTCCTGTGGAAAACTTTTTTTTTTTTTATCAACTGGTGCCAGAAAGTTAAGCAGATTTGTAAATCACTTCTATTAAAAAAATCTTAATCCTTCCAGTACTTTTTAGGGGCTGTATACTAAAGAGAAATCCAAAAAAGAAATGCATTTCCTCTGATGTCATGACCACAGTGCTCTCTGCTGACCTCTCTGCTGACGTCCATTTTAGGAACGGTCCAGAGCAGCATATGCTTGCTATGGGGATTCTCTCCTGCTTTGGACAGTTCCTAAAATGTCAGCAGAGGTCAGCAGAGATCACTGTGGTCATGACATCAGAGGAAATGCATTTCTTTTTTGGATTTCTCTTTAGTATACAGCCCCTATAAGTACCGGAAGGATTAAGATTTTTTAAAAGAAGTGATTTACAAATCTGTTTAACTTTCTGGCACCAGTTGATTTAAAAAAAAAAGTTTTCCACGGGAGTACCCCTTTAAGGACTCAGAGTTTTTCCGTATTTGCACTTTAGTTTTTTCCACCTCACCTTCTAATAATCATAATGCTTTCAGTTTTCTACCTACAGACCTACAGTCATGGCCTTAAATGTTGCCACCTCTAAAATTTTTCTAGAAAATGAAGTAGTTCTCACAGAAAAGGATTGCAGTAACACATGTTTTGCTATACACATTTTTATTCCCTTTGTGTGTATTGGAACTAAACCAAAAAAGGGAGGGAAAAAAGCTAATTGGACATGATGTCACACCAAACTACAAAAATGGTCTGGACAAAATTATTGGCACCCTTTCAAAATTGTGGAAAAATAAGATTGTTTCAAGCATGTGATGCTCCTTTAAACTCACCTGGAGCAAGTAACAGGTGTGGGCAAAAATCAGACCTGAAAGCAGATAAAAAGAAGAGAAGTTCACTTAGTCTTTGCATTGTGTGTCTGTGTCTTCCACACTAAGCATGGACATCAGAAAGGGGAGAAAATAACTGTCTGAGGACTTGAGAATGAAATTGTGGAAAAATACAGTGGGGATCAAAAGTTTGGGCATAAAGAAGCCAAGGAAAGATGGAAAAATCTCCAAAAGGCATCAAATTACAGATTAGACATTCTTATAATATGTCAACAAAAGTTAGATTTTATTTCCATCATTTACACTTTCAAAATAACAGAAAACAAAAAAATGGCGTCTGCAAAAGTTTGGGCACCCTGCAGAATTTATAGCTTGCACTGCCCACTTTGCAAAGCTGAGACCTGCCAGTGTCATGGATTGTTCTCAATCATCATCTGGGAAGACCAGGTGATGTCAATATTAAAGGTTTTAAATGTCCAGACTCATCTGACCTTGCCCCAACAATCAGCACCATGGGTTCTTCTAAGCAGCTGTCTAGAAATCTGAAACTGAAAATAGTTGATGCTCACAAAGCTGGAGAAGGCTATAAGAAGATAGCAAAACGTTTTCAGATGTCAATATCCTCTGTTCGGAATGTAAGTCATCAGGAACAGTGTAAGTTAAAGCAAGATCTGGAAGACCAAGAAAAATATCAGACAGAACACCAGATGACACCAAGTTTTGCAGATGACACCAAGCTTTGTAGCACGGTACAGTCTATAGAGGATGTGTATAGGTTACAAGATGACTTGGATAGACTAAGTGTCTGGGCATCCACTTGGCAAATGAGGTTCAATGTGGATAAATGTAAAGTTATGCATCTGGGTACTAATAACCTGCATGCATCGTATGTCTTAGGGGGGATTAAACTGGCAGAGTCACTGGTAGAGAAGGATCTGGGTGTACTTGTAGATCACAGACTACAGAATAGCATGCAATGTCAGGCTGCTGCTTCCAAAGACGGCAGGATATTGTCATGTATCAAAAGAGGCATGGACTCAAGGGACAGGGACATAATACTCCCCCTTTATAAAGCATTGGTACGGCCTCACCTGGAATATGCTGTTCAGTTTTGGGCACCTGTCCTTAAAAGGGACACTGCGGAGTTGGAAAGGGTGCAGAGACGCTCGACTAAACTAATATGGGGCATGGAACATCTTAGCTATGAGGAGCGATTAAAGGAGTTACAATTGTTTAGTCTTGAGAAGAGACGTTTAAGGGGGGATATGATAAACGTATATAAGTATATTAATGGCCCATACAAAAAATATGGAGAAAAACTGTTCCAGGTTAAACCCCCCAAAAGGACGAGGGGGCACTCCCTCCGTCTGGAGAAGAAAAAGTTTAGTCTCAAGGGGCGACACGCCTTCTTTACCGTGAGGACTGTGAATTTATGGAACGGTCTACCTCAGGAACTGGTCACAGCAGGAACAATTAACAGCTTTAAAACAGGATTAGATACATTGATGGAACAAAATAACATTAATGCTTATGAAGAAATATAAAATCCCATCCCTTCCCCAATATCGCGCCACACCCCTACCCCTTAATTCCCTGGTTGAACTTGATGGACATATGTCTTTTTTCGACCGTACTAACTATGTAACTATGTAACAGCTCGCAGGATTGTGAGAAAAACAATTCAAAACCCACGTTTGACTGCACAATCCCTCCAGAAAGATCTGGCAGACACTGGAGTTGTGGTACACTATTCCACTATAAAGTGATACTTGTACAAATATGGTCTTCATGGAAGAGTCATCAGAAGGAAACCTCTTCTATGTCTTCACCACAAAAATCAGCATTTGAACTTTGCAAATGAACATATAGACAAGCCTGATGCATTTTGGAAACAAGTTCTGTGGACCGATGAGGTTAAAATTTAACTTTTTGGCCGGAATGAGCAAAGGTACGTTTGGAGAAGGGGAACAGAATTTAATGAAAACAACCTCTGCCCAACTGTTAAGCATGGGGGTGGATCAATCATGCTTTGGGGTTGTATTGCAGCCAATGGCACAGGGAACATCTCACGAGTAGAAGGAAAAATGGATTCAATAAAATTTCAGCAAATTTTGGATGCTAACTTGATGCCATCTGTGAAAAAGCTGAAGTTAAAGAGAGGATGGCTTCTACAAATGGATAATGATCCTAAACACACCTCGAAATCCACGGGGGATTACATCAAGAGGCGTAAACTGAAGGTTTTGCCATGGCCTTCACAGTCTCCTGACCTCAACATAATTGAAAATCTATGGATAGACCTTGAAAGAGCAGTGCGTGACAGACAGCCCAGAAATCTCAAGGAACTGGAAGACTTTTGTAAGGAAGAATGAGCAAAGATACCTCAAACAAGAATTGAAAGACTCTTGGCTGGCTACAAAAAGTGTTTACAAGCTGTGATACTTGCCAAAGGGGTCAGTACAAGATATTAACTCTGCAGGATGCCCAAACTTTTGCAGTCGCCATTTTTTTTGTGTTCAGTTATTTTGAAAGTGTAAATGATGGAAATAAAATCTAACTTTTGTTGACATATTATAAGAATGTCTAATCTATAATTTGATGCCTTTTGGAGATTTTTCCATCTTTCCTTGGCCTCTTTATGCACATTAATACACATTTTTACCTGGGGTGCCCAAACTTTTGATCCCCACTGTATCAACAATGTCAAGGTTACAAGACCATCTGCAGAGATCTAGATTTGCTTTTGTCCACAGGGCGCAACATTATCAGCAAGTTTGTGCATTGACCCATTTAAAAGTATGGCCCCTTATACTGCCTTCATGTAGTAGAAAGGCCACTTGCACTATCCCCATGTAGTAGTTATGCCCCTCACACTGCCCTCATACAGTAGTTATGTGTAAATCTAAAATAAAAGAGAGGCAGAGCTTCCCATAGGGCGGTATCGTTACAGGTATCAGGAGCAGGAACAGTGAGTGAAGTGCACTGAAATGAATACTGCTCACCTGGTGCTGTTGTGTAAGAGCCACAACAACCGTATGCACATGGGTCAATCAAGACCAAAGAAGATGGTGGTGCTGCTTCCCCGGCATCGGTATGGAGGAACTCCAACCGATAGGTAAATGGATGAATAATCACAGTAAAAGGACCGGTATTGGTAGCGCAAACCTCTGCAGGAGATGTTTCAAGTAGATAGTTTCTTTATTGATTAAGCCGTATAACAACGCATTTCAAGGCTACAATGCTTCTTCATCATGTAAAATGGCTTACAAGCTTGTGTCTATACATACACGGTATTTATAGAGGTACTTGGAGCCAACAGATAAATAGGCCATGCCCCCTTGGGGTGGAGGATCGTGTTACAAGAAAAAAATAAATAAATAAAGAAAGACATAAAAACATATACCGTATATTAGATACATTCCATATATTTCTTATAGTAAGAGCTGCATACCGGTAAGTTAAATCATAAATTTGCATAGCCTCCGTAGGTGATATCGGGATTTAGACATCACTGTGCATGCGTCCAGAGCGGAGGCCGTGACGTACAGCAGGAAAAAATTGATAGTGATGACGGAGCCGGGGGAATGAATGGACGCACATCCGTTCCCCTGCGCGTGCGTCAGTTAGGAAAGATATTTAAAAGACACCCCTTCTCTAATTGAGAACCTTAAGGATGGGGGGTGGAGACCTGTATATATGTGGGCCACATTAGATGTGTCTGCAATATATTCAAATATGTCACATGAACAGGGTCTGAAAGTGATAGAAGACACTCTAAAAGAAGATCCCACCATGCCAAGTGAGCAGAAGGATTTTGTCCTCAATTGTATCAGATTAATTTTGTATCACAATTATTTCACGTTCGAAAAAAAGATATACCTACAAACTTGTGGTAACGCTATGGGCACACACTTCGCGTCTGCATTCGCAAACCTATTTATGGCCGCATTTGAAGCAGTATACATCTATGGTGAACATCGATGGTTAGATAAGATCAAATTATACAAGAGGTATATAGATGATCTACTTTTCATTTGTAATGGGACAAGGGAGGAATTCAAGGACTTCACTGAACATCTTATTAATAACCATTTAACATTTCACTTACTGGACGGTGTGATGACCATATGGAATATCTGGATCTTGAACTTTCCAACGAAAAGAATAAAATCATAACAAAAACGTTCTTTAAGAAAGCGGATTGTAATAGTCTGCTATCATATACAAGCTGCCACTATAAGAAGTGGAAGACCAGTCTACCATATGGCCAGTTCCATAGGTTAAGGAGGAACTGCACTAAGAAAAAAGATTACCAGATCCAAAGTAATACCATTACTAATCGTCTTTTAGAAAAAGGGTACCCGAAAAAAATAGTGAAAGAGGCCTATCAGAAGGCATTAATAGGAGATGGAAATAGAAATGAAGAAAGTAGGAATGATAGGGAGATCCAAGAATAAAGAAGGAATGAAAAGAAGAAAAAAGGAGAAGAAAATTCTACAGAATATAAGCATAATTTTATTACAACATACACCACCAGGCATAATACCATTAGACAGATACTGGAGAAAAACTGGAACATCCTTTTAAAAGATCCGATCCTGTGCAGACATATACCTGCAAAACCACAATTAACCTTTAGAAGAGCAGCAACCATAAAAAGCATGGTAGCTCCAAGTAGGCTTAAAGACATTACAGCCACTCGGAGATCTTTGGAAAAAACACCTGGCACCTTTAGATGCCGTAGCCACCTTTGCAAATGCTGCTTCAATATCAGACATGGGACCACAACTTTTAAAAGTACCACTACAAAAGAAGCATTTAAAATAAAACATAAAATAGACTGCTCCACCACATATGTTATATATGTATTGGAATGTGAGTGTAAGTTTCAATATGTGGAACATACGAAACATGAAAAATAGGACTACCAGTGTCCAGGATGTGCTCTATAAAACTTAACTTTTATTGTCAAATTAAAGATAATAACAAGTGTCTAGTGTTATGACAAAAGTATGAATAACTCAATAATTAAAGACACTAACAAGGTGTGTTCGGGACTCTGCAGGGCCCAGCCAGTCCCAAGTCACCTCTCACTAGAGGGTGCAGTTTAGTTGCACACCTATAGAGAATAGTAATCAAAAAACCCAACGCGTTTCTGCTCGCTTGTATATAGCGGGCGTCCTCAGGGGGTATAAACGAAAGAATAAATCAATGACCGAGAGGATATGAAATGTATATTCAGTCATCCATATCCATCAACTGTTAAGAGAAAGGTACATCTCTATATATGCAAAATAAAGGAGTCAATTAAGTATACAATGACATCCATAGCATAATAAATAAATAAATACAGTGACCCAGGAGCCTGAAAAGAAATTTCTATCCCTAATAGAACCTGCAAGATATAATGTATGCAAAATTTCTGTGGGGAAGAAGAAAGCTGTCCCTAGGGTCACTTATGCACACAGAGATATGATGCAGTCAGCATAAACCAGGTCCACCTATAAAAGAAAAAAAGACCATTTTGAGGGAACGGACCTGAAAAGAAAGCCCCACACTATACGCTGATAGTGTATAATTACTCACGGTTAGCCGAACTGTAAACTGTATGCAGGCGCAGTCCCGCTATCAGCGGGAGCCGGAGTTGTCCGGCCGCTCTCTCCTCGTGTGGGGAGCGAAGGCGTCTGACGTCACATCCGTCGGCTATTCTGCTTATATGCAGCGCGGCGCGCACCGCCCCTATGACGCCAAAAGGGGCGTGCGATCGCATGTAAACAAAGACACGCCGCGCTGTCATTGTCAAGTAGCAGATGCCGATGTCTGTAGGCATATTAATTAAATAGTAGAAGAAAAGGTAAGGAATGGAGGAATTCAATTATTCTGGATACAAACTATAGATGGCGAGAAACCGAGGCATAGTTGACTGTCGCTCATGTATAACTGTCATTGTCGCAATTGACAGAGGGGGTCAGTATGCAGATGAACCTGGTGTAGGGACAATGCTATCAAAAATGCATTGTTCCAATCCAAGATTGGTGTATCTATGGACATCCCACAATCGGGGTATTAGGAACATATGTAATTGTAAAGAGATATCAAAACCCCTTACTGGGGCTATGATTATTAAATATACAGAGGATGAGATGGAGGCAAGGATCCAGACCACTCCACGGCAAGTAGTAATACTACTAATAATTGTAAAATAACCCTCAAAAAAGGGGGTGAGGGTAAGATAGGATAGGGGGGGGGGGGGGAGGGCTGATCCTAACTGTCTATGGGGAGGGAGTGGGGATAGCGGGGCCCTAGGGATCCTGAACTCGCCCTAGTAAGCCCTGTAATCAGTCCCTAAACCTAGGCGCGGTGGCCGCCCTAAAAAGGGCGGTCCCGCACAGGAACCTCCTAGACTGTAACTGTTAGGCCCTGTGGATTAAAGGGTTCGGGTGATAGTTGACTCCTGTCAGACCAGCTACGGTCGTCCCTAACTACCTGGAAAACACCCGTGGGGAAGAGGTGTGGGGGTAGTGTAAATTATAAAAAACATGCAAAATGGAGCTGCTCATTTAAACCTCTGGGAGATATCGAATCTAGGTGGTATATCCACCTACATTCTTTTTGTAGGATCAACCTGTCCAGGTTGCCTCCACGTACAGATGGAGTTACTTTTTCGATTGCTATAAATTTGATCTGGCTCAGGTCTCCTCTGTGTACTTCTATAATATGTGTTGCCACCGGGGTGTCTCGTGCATTGCGTATGTCGCCCACATGTTCCAAAATTCTTTTTTTAAAAGGGCGAATGGTCTTTCCTACGTAAAGGAGCGGGCAGGTACACACAGCTACATAGATGACACCTGTAGAAGAGCAATTTATAAATTGTTTGATTTTGATCGAAGACTGTGGAACCATGGTACTTTTCAAGACATATTGGCATGCACGACAATGTCCGCATTGGAAACACCCCTGTGGAGGTTTAGAACTATTAAGCCAAGTATGTACCTGAGTGTCATTAGTGGAAAGATGACTATGTACCAAAAGGTCTCCCAAGCTTTTACCTCGTCTATAAGTTATCTGAGGTTTAGTGCCTACTAAGTCAAGGAGATCAGTGTCCATTCTTAGAATTTCCCAATGGCGGGAGATAATCTCCCGTATCAGAGCAGCCATTTTATCAAAAGTTCCAATTATTCTCGCTTGATGTGAGTGATTGGATTCTCGTGTTTTTGGAGTTATTAGTTCCGTGCGTGGTCTGGATGCTGCCTCTCTGTATGCCTGTTTTATAATGTATTGTGGATAGCCTCTATCTCTGAATCTTGTAATCATATCTTGGGCCTTCACCTTAAAGTCCTGGGTTCTTGAACAGTTCCTCCTGAGGCGGAAGAACTGCCCCTTGGGGATCCCCCTTTTGAGGGGGCCCGGGTGGCCCACTCCCACTCCCTCCCCATAGACAGTTAGGATCGGCCCTCCCCCCCCCTATCCTATCTTACCCTCACCCCCTTTTTTGAGGGTTATTTTACAATTATTAGTAGTATTACTATTTGCCGTAGAGTGGTCTGGATCCTTGCCTCCATCTCATCCTCTGTATATTTAATAATCATAGCCCCAGTAAGGGGTTTTGATATCTCTTTACTTATTACATATGTTCCTAATACCCCGATTGTGGGATGTCCATAGATACACCAATCTTGGATTGGAACAATGCATTTTTGATAGCATTGTCCCTACACCAGGTTCATCTGCATACTGACCCCCTCAGTCAATTGCGACAATGACAGTTATACATGAGCGACAGTCAGCTATGCCTCGGTTTCTCGCTATCTATAGTTTGTATCCAGAATAATTGAATTCCTCCATTCCTTACCTTTTCTTCTACTATTTAACTAATACGCCTACAGACATCGGCATCTGCTACTTGACAATGACAGCGCGGCGTGTCTTTGTTTACATGCTGCATATAAGCAGAATAGCCGACGGATGTGACGTCAGACGCCTTCGCTCCCCACACGAGGAGAGAGCGGCCGGACAACTCCGGCTCCCGCTGATAGTGGGACTGCGCCTGCATACAGTTTACAGTTCGGCTAACCGTGAGTAATTATACACCATCAGCGTATAGTGTGGGGCTTTCTTTTCAGGTCTGTTCCCTCAAAATGGTCTTTTTTTCTTTTATAGGTGGACCTGGTTTATGCCGACTGCATCATATCTCTGTGTGCATAAGTGACCCTAGGGACAGCTTTCTTCTTCCCCACAGGAATAAATACCTTGCATACATTATATCTTGCAGGTTCTATTAGGGATAGAAATTTCTTTTCAGGCTCCTGGGTCACTGTATTTATTTATTTATTATGCTATGGATGTCATTGTATACTTAATTGGCTCCTTTATTTTGCATATATAGAGATGTACCTTTCTCTTAACAGTTGATGGATATGGATGACTGAATATACATTTCATATCCTCTCGGTCATTGATTTATTCTTTCGTTTATACCCCATGAGGACGCCCGCTATATACAAGCGAGCAGAAACGCGTTGTTTTTTTTTATTACTATTCTCTATAGGTGTGCAACTAAACTGCACCCTCTAGTGAGAGGTGACTTGGGACTGGCTGGGCCCTGCAGAGTCCCGAACACACCTTGTTAGTGTCTTTAATTAGACCGAGTTATTCATACTTTTGTCATAACACTAGACACTTGTTATTATCTTTAATTTGACAATAAAAGTTAAGTTTTATAGAGCACATCCTGGACACTTGTAGTCCTATTTTTCATATTATTTATGCTGGATGGAACAACCGACACTAGGGGCACCGCGTAGATCCCCCTCTAATGTTCTACGTTTATATGGATTTTTCTGAATATTTATAAATGGCAGGTTTTATCAATACCGTTTTGGATACTAATGGCTGGGTAACAGAGGCTAGAGACGTCTTTTCAGAGAACAATTTCACACAACCTAAATATACACCGTCCATACGATCTGCATTCAGAGAGCTTACGAACCTTTATAAACAGCATCTTACCTCTTTCTGGGAGATTCAAGGTTTCGAAAGCTACCTGAAGAACAACATAGTTCCTAGAGGTTTGAGGGTACCACTTTTGCCCTCAAGACATCTTAGAACTCCTGCAGTATTAACCAAATGGGAGGCAGAGGCGACAGCCTCTTCCCTACGATTTATGACTATTCTCTTGGAAGCAGAGAAACTTAATTTAGAACCACTAACTAACAAACTACAAGAACAAAAAGAAGTTGTGTTGAGATTTAAAACAGACCCTGATTTTGCTAATAAAGAATCACAATTACAGTCCCAAATAGAGAAATATCAATATTTGATTAAACAATGTAAGCACACCCAATTTATCCGAGATCTGGCTGATTTCAAAGAAAATAGGGTATACAGTGTGTTGGAGAAAAATACCCAATCAAGAGACACAGAAACTGACCTTACTTCCTCTGACACAGATCAATCGGAGGGGGGATCACAATCTCGTAAAAAAAGGCCCCTATAGAGGTACTGGGAGGAACAAGAGAGGAAGGGGGAGAGGAGAGTCCAGGGGAGCCCATAATAATTATACACCACCAGATCCCAGGGGCTCATACCCTCACCACATTCCACCATGTGGCTCTACTCAACAATTATCCTCTTCACCCTCTCCTTTTTTAGGGAACAATCAGAGAGATCCGTACCAACTTCGCGAACCTCCACCTCGCAGACCTCAATACCGACACTAACTCTGTACAAACCCAAGTTATTAATCTGTCTAGTGTCTCCATCTCTGAATTCCAGACGCAAGTCCTTTTAAAAGGCCTCTCATTTGTTCCCTCAGTCAACCATGACCCTTTTGAATGGACTAAAGATCTACATCTATTTGCCAGAAAATTAAAATGGCACAAGTTCTTTAAAATGAAAGACAAAAGAACTTGTGTAGATCATGGTCTGACTGAGGATGAACTTGCAGTCGCCAGACAATTAGTTGGACTAATGGATGAGGGCGAGCGAATAGAAGGTGAGGGACCCTTTACGGACCTTAGGCCAAAAAGTAAACTGTTTCCCCCTGTATCCGATACGTCGTGTATAGATGTATTCCTGGAATTAGTTCTGAGGGACCTCAGAACAGTTCCCACGACGAAGGGATACAGGGACAACCTTTCATTCATGGAGAGACGAGCCCTGTCTGAACTCCAGCACAATGACAAACTTATCATAAAAGCGTCTGATAAGGGCGGTAATATCGTCCTTATGGACAAACCCAAATATGTACGGATGGCCAAAAGACTTTTAGATGACAGAGACACTTACGAGATCCTTCCCTCTAATCCGACGTCGGCCTACTGTAGAGAACTTAATGTGATCTTCAAAATAGCCCTTGAAAAGCGCCTCATAGATAAAAAAGAATTTGAATATCTATCACCTACCGCTCCTACGATCCCCACGTTTTACGCCCTTCCCAAAATTCACAAAGGCCTGTTACCACTTAAAGGCCGCCCTATAGTGTCAGGCGTGGGAAGTGTTACGCAAAACGTGGGGATCTATATTGACAAGGTTCTTCGGCAATTCGTATTCAGCTTACCCTCTTACTTGAGGGATACGATGGATTTGCTGAAACGCATTGAGGGGATCACTGTCAATGATAATACTTTGATGGCTAGTGTAGATGTCGAGGCTTTATACTCGTCCATCCGCCATACAGTGGGCCTACGCGCGGTTGAATACTATCTCAGTACACGGGGATCCCAGTTCCAAGAGCATAACCAGTTAATACTTCAGTTGCTACATTTTACTCTTACAAGAAATGACTTTCTTTTTCAAGGTCGCTTCTTCCACCAGCTATGGGGCACCGCGATGGGGAGCCCCTGTGCCCTCAGTTACGCGAACCTCACCCTGGGCTGGTGGGAGGCGACCACTTTGTTTTGTGATGAGCGGGAACACTTTAGTGACTTAGCCATAATTTGGCTGAGGTATATTGACGACGTGTTTGTTTTGTGGAACGGGACTAGAGATGACTTTTCCCGATTTATACAATCTCTTAATCAAAACAGTCTGGGACTGCTCTTTACTCACGAGATTCAGGATAAAGAATTGGCGTTCCTGGACATCAAGATATTCATTGATAGTGACCATACCTTGCAGAGTACAATTTTTCGCAAAAAGACATCCACTAACAGCCTCCTGAGGTGGGAGAGCTGCCACCCGGGCCCCCTCAAAAGGGGGATCCCCAAGGGGCAGTTCTTCCGCCTCAGGAGGAACTGTTCAAGAACCCAGAACTTTCAGGTGGAGGCCCAAGATATGATTACAAGATTCAGAGATAGAGGCTATCCACAATACATTATAAAACAGGCATACAGAGAGGCAGCATCCAGACCACGCACGGAACTACTAACTCCAAAAACACGAGAATCCAATCACTCACATCAAGCGAGAATAATTGGAACTTTTGATAAAATGGCTGCTCTGATACGGGAGATTATCTCCCGCCATTGGGAAATTCTAAGAATGGACACTGATCTCCTTGACTTAGTAGGCACTAAACCTCAGATAACTTATAGACGAGGTAAAAGCTTGGGAGACCTTTTGGTACATAGTCATCTTTCCACTAATGACAGTCAGGTACATACTTGGCTTAATAGTTCTAAACCTCCACAGGGGTGTTTCCAATGCGGACATTGTCGTGCATGCCAATATGTCTTGAAAAGTACCATGGTTCCACAGTCTTCGATCAAAATCAAACAATTTATGAATTGCTCTTCTACAGGTGTCATCTATGTAGCTGTGTGTACCTGCCCGCTCCTTTACGTAGGAAAGACCATTCGCCCTTTAAAAAAAAGAATTTTGGAACATGTGGGCGACATACGCAAGGCACGAGACACCCCGGTGGCAACACATATTATAGAAGTACACAGAGGAGACCTGAGCCAGATCAAATTTATAGCAATCGAAAAAGTAACTCCATCTGTACGTGGAGGCAACCTGGACAGGTTGATCCTACAAAAAGAATGTAGGTGGATATACCACCTAGATTCAATATCTCCCAGAGGTTTAAATGAGCAGCTCCATTTTGCATGTTTTTTATAATTTACACTACCCCCACACCTCTTCCCCACGGGTGTTTTCCAGGTAGTTAGGGACGACCGTAGCTGGTCTGACAGGAGTCAACTATCACCCGAACCCTTTAATCCACAGGGCCTAACAGTTACAGTCTAGGAGGTTCCTGTGCGGGACCGCCCTTTTTAGGGCGGCCACCGCGCCTAGGTTTAGGGACTGATTACAGGGCTTACTAGGGCGAGTTCAGGATCCCTAGGGCCCCGCTATCCCCACTCCCTCCCCATAGACAGTTAGGATCGGCCCTCCCCCCCCTATCCTATCTTACCCTCACCCCCTTTTTTGAGGGTTATTTTACAATTATTAGTAGTATTACTACTTGCCGTGGAGTGGTCTGGATCCTTGCCTCCATCTCATCCTCTGTATATTTAATAATCATAGCCCCAGTAAGGGGTTTTGATATCTCTTTACAATTACATATGTTCCTAATACCCCGATTGTGGGATGTCCATAGATACACCAATCTTGGATTGGAACAATGCATTTTTGATAGCATTGTCCCTACACCAGGTTCATCTGCATACTGACCCCCTCTGTCAATTGCGACAATGACAGTTATACATGAGCGACAGTCAGC
The DNA here is from genome assembly GCF_029499605.1 of Hyla sarda. NCBI lineage: Eukaryota > Metazoa > Chordata > Amphibia > Anura > Hylidae > Hyla > Hyla sarda. The sequence goes on along the minus strand of NC_079195.1, from coordinate 161,505,402 downwards.
TATGCCTCGGTTTCTCGCCATCTATAGTTTGTATCCAGAATAATTGAATTCCTCCATTCCTTACCTTTTCTTCTACTATTTAACTAATACGCCTACAGACATCGGCGTCTGCTACTTGACAATGACAGCGTGGCGTGTCTTTGTTTACATTCGATCGCACTCCCCTTTTGGCGTCATAGGGGCGGTGCGCGCCGCGCTGCATATAAGCAGAATAGCCGACGGATGTGACGTCAGACGCCTTCGCTCCCCACACAAGGAGAGAGCGGCCGGACAACTCCGGCTCCCGCTGATAGCGGGACTGCGCCTGCATACAGTTTACAGTTCGGCTAACCGTGAGTAATTATACACTATCAGCGTATAGTGTGGGGCTTTCTTTTCAGGTCCGTTCCCTCAAAATGGTCTTTTTTTCTTTTATAGGTGGACCTGGTTTATGCCGACTGCATCATATCTCTGTGTGCATAAGTGACCCTAGGGACAGCTTTCTTCTTCCCCACAGGAATAAATACCTTGCATACATTATATCTTGCAGGTTCTATTAGGGATAGAAATTTCTTTTCAGGCTCCTGGGTCACTGTATTTATTTATTTATTATGCTATGGATGTCATTGTATACTTAATTGACTCCTTTATTTTGCATATATAGAGATATACCTTTCTCTTAACAGTTAATGGATATGGATGACTGAATATACATTTCATATCCTCTCGGTCATTGATTTATTCTTTCGTTTATACCCCCTGAGGACGCCCGCTATATACAAGCGAGCAGAAACGCGTTGGGTTTTTTGATTACTATTCTCTATAGGTGTGCAACTAAACTGCACCCTCTAGTGAGAGGTGACTTGGGACTGGCTGGGCCCTGCAGAGTCCCGAACACACCTTGTTAGTGTCTTTAATTAGACCGAGTTATTCATACTTTTGTCATAACACTAGACACTTGTTATTATCTTTAATTTGTCAATAAAAGTTAAGTTTTATAGAGCACATCCTGGACACTGGTAGTCCTATTTTTCATATTATTTATGCTGGATGGAACAACCGACACTAGGGGCACCGCGTAGATCCCCCTCTAATGTTCTACGTTTATATGTATTTTTCTGAACATACGAAACAGCAGCTTAGAGTAAGAATGAACAAGCATCGTTCCAATGTACAAAAAGGATTTATGTTCCATAGCATATCCCGCCATGCCAAAGAGGCACATGGAAATGACTTCTCAGCATTTAATCTTATTGCCATTGAGCACATTCCAGCTACGGTTCATAATAGATTTGAATGCCAACAACACAGAGAGTCGTACTGGATCTACAAATTGAACACCATGACACCTGCAGGTCTCAATAGATAGGATCCTTAAAAAAAAAAAAAAAAAAAAAATACATTGAGAAGATAAAGGATATTCATTCCCAGCTAGCAACATGATTCAAATTATTTTATTAAGCATTTTTTGAGTGATTATTAATTTAAATTTTCATGTACATGTGTATATATGCATAAGCATATGTACATAGTGATATTTGTATATACATGTTCACAAGTACCCCAACTGGCAGCCCATTTCATTCCCTCTTCTCTCAAGGATCACCCTTATAATTTTTAGGAGGATTAATATTTATACTTATATTTGTATTTATCTATTTTGTATATTTTATATGTGTTTTTTTTATATATGCCTTATATATATATATATATATATATATATATATATATATATATAAATACTGCATGTGCTTTTTATCTAACTGTATACTATATATGCTATTTAATTACAAAAAATAAATAAAATAGCAACATAGTATTGGAGTATAAGTGTATCTATATACTATGTCTAAAAAACTATATTTCTATCCCCGGTACAGAGGGCTTCATATATGGCCTCCACAAATTGTTAAACAAAACACCAAGAGAACGGAGTCATTTAGATAGAGTTAAAACATGATTACTTTTATTGGTTACATAAAAACATGGGAATGGGGAAAGACAAACCAACTGGGGGAGACTAGACAAAAAGGGGCGACACTACCTGCTCATGTGCATAGACAATGTAATTCAATAAAGGTGCATGGTGCATTAGAGAAAGTGCATACATCAAAGGATCGGGAAAAGGCCTCTATAAAGTGCACATAACTAGAAATACAGACATGCATACAACTCGTGAGGAGCAATGGATAATACAAGCAGCAGAGCAGGAGCGACGCCACCCCTACGATCGTTTCGGCGAACCTTCGTCGGAAATGTCCGAATTATAAAAATATACCGCTTTTTAAACCGCACGTTCAATGGCGTACGCGAAAAAATTTCCAAAGTCCAAAATAGCGCATTTTTGATCACTTTTTATACCACAAAAAAGTGAATAAAAAGTGATCAAAAAGTCTGAACAGAACAAAAATTGTACAGCTAAAAACTTCAGATCACGGCGCAAAAAAATGATCCCTATTCTGCCCCATACGCAGAAAAATAAAAAAGTAATAGGGGTCAGAAGATGACCATTTTAAACGTATACATTTTCCTGCATCTATTCATGATTTTTTTCTGAAGTGATACAAAATCAAACCTATACAAGTAGGGTATCATTTTAACCGTATGCACCTACAGAATAAAGATACGGTATCATATTTTCCGAAAAATGTACTGCGTAAAAACGAAAGCCCCCAAAACTTACAAAATAGTGTTTTTTCATCAATTTTGTCACACATTGATTTTTATTCCCGTTTTAACCGTAGATTTTTGGGTAAAATGACTAATGTCATTACAAAGTAGAATTAGTGACGAAAAAAAAAAAAGCCATCATATAGAATTTTAGGTGAAAATTTTAAAAAGTTATGATTTTTTAAAGTTAAGGAGGAAAAATTGAAAATGAAAAAACAAAAAAAGCCCTTAAGGGGTTAAATTATGGCATACAGCTTGGAATTAGTATACATTATATCTAGGTTTGACTTTTAATAGGACTAATTTTATCCAGGCCAAATGTTCTTCTTTACAGACAGCTCAGAACATAAGTATGAGCCTATTCCGAGCTACCTACATATTTATAATCAAGTCGAGACTCAGTATACATCAATGTCCCTAGTCTGTTCATTCATTCTGACGACTTAGTCATCACTAGTATTTTTTCTAACTGGCGCATGCGCAGGGGAACGGACGCACGTCCATTCATTCCCCCTGGCTCCGTCATCACTATCAATTTTTGGAGCCGGCGCATCCGCAGGGAGCAGATGGCCCGACGTTTCCTGCTCTACGTCGCGGCCTCCACTCTGGACGCATGCGCAGTGATGTCCCCATATCCCCTACGAAGGCTATGCTTGTGTTCTCTGCCTAGCAAATTTATGATTTAACTTACCGGTACGCAGCTCTTACTATAAGAAAATTATGGAATGTATTTGATATATGTTTTTATGTCTTTCTTTATTAGTTTATTTTTTCTTGTAAAACGATCCCCCACCCCCAGGGGGCATGGCCTATTTATCTGTTGGTGCCAATTTCCTCTATAAATACCGTGTATGTATAAACACAAGCTTGTAAGCCATTTTACCTGATGAAGAGGCATTGTAGCCTTGAAACGCGTTGTTATACGGCTTAATCAATAAAGAAACTATCTACTTGAAACATCTCCTGCAGTGGTTTGCGCTACCAATACCGGTCCTTTTCCTGTGATTATTCATCCATCATACAGTAGTTAGGCCCTCCGCACTGCCCGTATCTTGTAGTAATATCCCTTACATTGCCCCCATATAATAGTAGATCCCTCACATTTTCCTCTGATATCATAAATGGGCCCCCCTTACACTGCCCCATATAGTAGTTAGGCCCCCACACTGCCCCTATATATTAGATAGGCCTCTGACACTGCCACCATATAGTATCTAGGCTCCTCTTACTGCCCCATATAGTAGTAAGGTACTCCAGACAGCCCCCATAAATTAGTTAGACCACAGCTCCTCCAAATGTTCTGGTCCTCTCCTCTCTCTGATCTTCCGTTGCAGGCAGCTTGGGACAGAAATGATGCTGGCACCTGAAGTCCATACAGCCCCATTAGTCCTGCTGTGTATGCATCTCATTCGCCCAGGTATCCAGGACATGCCCTGGACCCTAAAGGCTTGGTTTAGTATCATAACATTGACATATCACCTTATCACATGTGAATAAAAAAGGTGACTTTCTAAAGTAGGTAACAGAACAAAAATAGAAAGATAATAATAAAAATTTCCTCGTCTGGGAATGGGGCATATATATATGTTCAATTGACATATGTTCCATTGTTGGCATTTTTTTCAGGCACTGTCAATTGATATGTTTGGCAATTTATAAATACTGAGTGAGAGTCATCAAAACCTGTACTGAGAAAAAGTCAACCAGTTGCCCATAGCAACCAATTAGATTGCTTCTTTCATTTTTTTAAAAAGCTTCTGTAAAATAAAAGAAGCATTCTCATTGGCTGTTATGGGCAACTGTTCAATTTCAGTACAGGTTTTGATGAATTTTCCCCATTATTCTTACTTTAAGTACTTCCATAAGAGTGCCTGTACAGGAAATTTAAGGAGAAATTATATCTCATAACACTATTTATAAGTAAGATCGGAGCGGTGCATGAGGGACTACTTTATTTGCAGGCTGGACAAGGAAGACACAGATATTTAGATGGACAGAGTTACCAAGAGCCACACTGCAATGCACTCCTGGGAAATACATCTGCTTCCTGGTCACATGATTTACACATATGCCTACCCACAGAATAGAGCTGCAGGGGGCAAAGTGACAAAATAGGAGTGGAGATTATACTACAGAGTGGCTCTTTTTGCATGGATAGTGTTGGAATAGTGGTATGCATTATGGCAGAACTTTTTTTCCCATTTTGTAGGATTATCCACCTTAAAAGGGTACTCCGATAGAAAACATTTTTTTTTTCATATCAACTGATTCCAGAAAGTTAAACAGCAAATCCCCATAGCAAACCTCTCCTGCACTGGTCAGTTCCTGACACAGAAAGAGGTGTCAGCAGAGAGCACTGTGGTCAGACTGAAAAGAACAACTCAACCTCCTTTGTAGTATACAGCAGCTGTATTGGAAGGATTAAAGGGGTACAAAATGTTCCGAACGCTTAGAGCCGGCGCCGTTGACGTCACTACCCGGCCCCCTCATGATGTCATGCCCCACCCGCTCAATGCAAGTCTATGGGAGGGGGTGTGGTGGTTGTCACGAGTCCCCGGCGCCGGCTCTAAGCGAAGCATTAGGAACATTTTGTTCCGAACGCTGAGCAAAGGAGTACCCCTTTAAGATTTTTTTTATAGAAGTAATTTACAAATCAGGCAGAAACAGAAAGTTCAATGTCCGGCACTGCTGCTGACAACCACTAGGACTAAGATATAGGGATGTGTTGGAGTGTTCCCCGAAGATATGGTGGTGCTCTGACTTGAAAGACGTGTCACATATATAGTACAAGAAGAAGATGAAAAAAGTCGGCAGACTGACCAGCACTTCTTTTTCAGGGTTGCTTCTTTATTGTATACTCCCATATAAAACATTGTGCAGAGGGGGAGGAAGGATCGCAGTGGGGGGTATTCACTGTCAGGCAACAGAGTCTGTTTCACTCGATATTCAAGCTTCTTCTGGCCCTGACTACTAGGAACACTATGCTGCTTCTTATACAGGTGGGTATTCAGGTTTAATTTCTTAGAACCTCCCATCTGTCCTGACGTACGAATTCAAGGTGTTGGCTTCGAATCCAGCTTTGTAACGCCTTTACTAAACCTATGTAATAAGAACCCAGCATTTACAAAAATCAATCAGGGGAATAAGGACAAAATTGCATTAAAAACAAGGTGCATAATCTAGCTTGTCATTTAAGCCTAAAGGACCTGTCGTTGCAGTATGAATTATCCAGTATGTTTCTCGCTGCAACAGTAGGCGATCTGTGTTAATCCCTGGTCTGGGTTTAACCCTCTCCATTCCGGAAAAACGTCAGTATATCGGATTTTCCCCCGTGGACTTCAACTACATGGGATATTAAGCGAGGAGCTCCTTTTAGTGTGCAGAGCGAATACATATGCTCCCGTATTCTAGCACAGAGCTGGCGGATCGTTTTCCCTATGTAGTGGTAGCCACAGGGGCAAAATATAACATAGACTACGTATTTTGTTCGGCATGTTATTAAATCAGTAACCGTATGTGTAACAGGCCCCATACGCATTGTTTTAAACTCAGCATTAAATTTGCAAAAATTGCATGTTCTACATGCATAGTTACCTTTTGGTGTTAGTTTTTCTAACCACTGTGTGTCTTTTTTAGGAAGTATTGTTCTACTTTTTTGCAAAATGTCACCTAATGATTTATTCTTTCTGTACGAAATAAGAGGTTTACGACTGGCTATTTCCTTCAGATCTGAATCTCCCTCTATGATGTGCCAGTTTCGTCTCACTGCTTGTTCGATAACATGATTCAATGGTGAGTTTTGAAAAGTAAAAACAAAGCGTTTTCTAACAGGTTCTGACTTTTTTTCTTTTTTTACTTATTAGAAGCGTTTCTCTGTTGCATTTATCTGCTCGTTCTCGACCTTCTTTTATTAATACCCTCGGGTATGACCGCTCCGATAGACGTTTGGCCAGATCGTCCGCCTGTAACTTGTATGACTCTTCAGACTCTTTATTTCTCCGTAGTCTCACAAATTGTCCATAAGGAACACCCTTCTGCACTGAGTCCGGGTGAGAACTATTGTAGTGAAGAAGGGTGTTCCTTGAAATAGGTTTTCTATAGCCTTCGCTAGTGAGCCTATCACCTGCGACTTTGAGTTTGAGATCTAGGAGCTCAAGTGGTGTTCCACCATATTGCGAGGTGAAGGACATATTTACAGAATTGGTTGTATTGAGATATGTGACAAAATCGTAGTACTGTGACTCTGAACCCAACCATGCTATAAGAATATCGTCCACATATCGCATGTATAATTTAATACATGCGATATATGGATTGGTGGACGAATAGACAATCTGACTCTCCAGGACGGCCCAAAATAAATTTGCGTACGTGCAGGACACCGGGGTGCCCATCGGGGTCCCGGTGTCCTGCCTGTACCACTGATCTGCAAACTTGAATGTGCTATTAGATAGCAAGAAAGTGAGGGTTTCTTCTATAAACAGGATGAACTCTGTAGATTTATTGGACCATTTGAGGAATTCTTTTATAGCTCCTATACCTGCATCGGACGGGATGCGGGTATATAAACTGACATCGATGGAGCATTAGCTCCATCCTGGTCCCCAAGTCATAGTGTGGATAGATTGTAATAGATGTAAGGTGTCCTTAATGTATTCTGGTATAGATGGAAGTAATGGAGATAGCAGCCATTCTAGATAATGGGAAAGGTATTCGGTGACTGACCCCACTCCCGAGACTATCGGGCATCCCTGGGGTGGGGTCAACCCTTTATGCACTTTTGGAAGATGATACCATGTTGCCGGTTTAGGTGTATCTGGTATTAGACATTCTGCATTCTTTTTCGACAGCATTCCTTGCTCTACGAATTTATGTAAGAGTGTGGTTAAACCTTTTAGAATTTTAGGGGTTGGATCCGTTTTTAGGGGGGTGTAAGTAGACCTATCACTTAATTGCCTTTCGGCTTCTTGTGTATACATGGTCTTATACATTAAAACGACGTTCCCTCCTTTATCGGCCCTAATAATAACTAGGTCTTCTCTCTTTTTAAGTTTGTTGAGTGCTGCTTGTTCTGCAAATGACAAATTAACAGGTATTTCTCTGTATAATATTGATCTATCATCTTGTAGCACAGAATTCCAGTTGTCCTCCCGGGAGTATCAGGGGATTAAACCTGGACTTTTTTCCCTTAGTGAAGGCGCTCCGACCATGCCCCACTGGGGCATCATTCGCAGGGTCTTCAAAATCACAGGCTAGCATTTCTATACATTTCTGTTCCAATAAAGTACATTCTTTGGGAAAAAAGCCTAAACTACCTATTGCCGCTGGGAAGTCAGCTTCACAATTACTATGCTCAGTGGTATTTTTATTAAGGAAAAACTTAAATAAGTTAACGTCCCGTGGAGACTTGGCCAAGTCTATCTCAAATGTGACAGGATCGAATCGCTCTATCAGTCCATAATTCAGACCTCTGGATAACAGGGTAATGGTTGCTTCATTCAGTGTCTCTGAGGTGAGATTGATAACGTTGGATATGGGGGGGTTTGTTGTCGGTGTAATTTTTCGTATTTCTCACATCTCTGTTCTTCTTTTCTTTGGTTCTTTCTGATCTTTTCTTTTGTACTCGCCATGTAGGTCTTTTCCTAAAGGGTGAGATGAGTCTGTTTTTTCCTGTCTTTCACTTTTAGAATCCTTTGCTGTGTTCACATTATGTGCGGTTTCCGTGCGGTTTTTAGATTGATATTGGGCGGGATGCCGTGGTTGCCGATAGTTCTTATTTAAAGGTGCTGTTGCTTTTCCATGCCACAGGAATTCTTTATCTTGATCGTAGTCAGTTTTATCCCTGAGAAATTTTTCATGTTTCTTTCTTTTAACCTCTTCCTGTAATGAAAAAATTATATTTTGCAGTTTGGGATAAAACACTTGTTTAGGTTCGTCTGTGGCTCTTTTTATATATTCAGATTTAGCTTTGTTAAGATCTTAATTTATTTTATTGTGCTCTATTCTATTTCTAGTGAGCACAATTTGTAATAGTTTGATGGAATGTTCATGATGCGCCTGTTTCCACAAGGTGACAAATGTTGGATCATCCTGGAACTGAGCTGGTGCTTTATATGGATATATAGATCGCTCACTATGCTAATATGACTGGAGTGAATTGATTGTCCAGAAGATATTGATTTCTTTATCAGATAGATTAAGAATACGTTGTTCTAATGATTTGGCTTCAATGAGCTCTACGTCCTCTTTAAGATTACATTCCAAAAAATACCCCCCTGGATCCTCTCTCCCCATGAGTAATATGTCCTCCATTTTTCTGATCATCCCGTCCGTATCTGTCCATGTTTTGTGGCGTGGTGTCAATCATTTCAAGTGTGCACGAGAACAAAGGCAAGTTCTCAAAGATAATATAGGCAGAAACAGAAAGTTCAATGTCCGGCACTGCTGCTGACAACCACTAGGACTAAGGTATATGGATGTGTTGGAGTGTTCCCGAAGATAATGCAGTAGAAAAAGAATGTAGAACTTCTAATACCAGATACACCGAAACCGGCAACATGGTATCATCTTCCAAAAGTGCATAAGGGGCTGACCCCACCCCTGGGACGCCCGATAGTCTCGGGAGTGGGGTCAGTCACCGAATATCTTTCCCATTATCTAGAATGGCTGCTGTCTCCATTACTTCCATCTATACCAGCATACATTAAGGACACCTTACATCTATTACAATCTATCCACACTTTGACTTGGGAACCAGGATGGAGCTTATTCTCCATCAATGTCGTCAGTTTATATACCCGCATCCGGTCCGATGCAGGTATAGGAGCTATAAAAGAATTCCTCAAATGGTCCAATAATTCTACAGAGTTCATCCTGTTTATAGAAGAAGCCCTCACTTTTTTGCTATCTAATAGCACATTCAAGTTTGCAGATCAGTGGTACAGGCAGGACAACGGGACCCCGATGGGCACCCCGGAGTCCTGCACGTAAGCAAAATTATTTTTGGCCGTCCTGGAGAGTCAGATTGTCTATTCGTCCACCAATCCATATATCGCATGTATTAAATTATACATGCGATATGTGGACGATATTCTTATAGCATGGTCGGGTTCAGAGTCACAGTTCTACGATTTTGTCACAATATGGTGGAACACCACTTGAGTTCCTAGATCTCAAACTCAAAGTCTCAGGTGATAGGCTCACTAGCGAAGGCTATAGAAAACCTATTTCAAGGAACACCCTTCTTCACTGCAATAGTTCTCACCCGGACTCAGTGCAGAAGGGTGTTCCTTATGGACAATTTGTGAGACTATGGAGAAATAAATTTGTGAGACTATGGAGACTATGGAGAGTCTGAAGAGTCATACAAGTTACAGGCGGACGATCTGGCCAAACGTCTATCGGAGCGGTCATACCCGAGGGTATTAATAAAAGAAGGTCGAGAACGAGCAGACAAATGCAACAGAGAAACGCTTCTAATAAGTAAAAAAGAAAAAAAGTCAGAATCTGTTAGAAAATGCTTTGCTTTTACTTTTCAAAACTCACCATTGAATCATGATATTGAACAAGCAGTGAGACGAAACTGGCACATCATAGAGGGAGATCCAGATCTGAAGGAAATAGCCAGTCGTAAACCTCTTATTTCGTACAGAAAGAATAAATCATTAGGTGACATTTTGCAAAAGAGTAGAACGATACTTCCTAAAAAAGACACACAGTAGTTAGAAAAACTAAACACCAAAAGGTAACTATGCATGTAGAACATGCAATTTTTGCAGATTTAATGCTGAGTTTAAAACAATGCGTATGGGGCCTGTTACACATACGGTTACTGATTTAATAACATGCCGAACAAAATACGTAGTCTATGTTATATTTTGCCCCTGTGGCTACCACTATATAGGGAAAACGAGCCGCCAGCTCTGTGCTAGAATACGGGAGCATATGTATTCGCTCTGCACACTAAAAGGAGCTCCTCGTTTAATATCCCATGTAGATAAAGTCCACGGGGGAAAATCCGATATACTGACGTTTTCCGGAGTGGAAAGGGTTAAACCCAGACCAGGGATTAACACAGATCACCTACTGTTGCAGCGAGAAACATACTGGATAATCCATACTGCAGAAACAAGTCCTTTAGGCTTAAATGACAAGATAGTTTATGCACCTTGTTTTTAATGCACTTTTTTCCTTATTCCCCTGATTGATTTTTGTAAATGCTGGGTTCTTATTACATAGGTTTAGTAAAGGCATTACAAAGCTGGATTCGAAGCCAACACCTTGAATTCCTACGTCCGGACAGATGGGAGGTTCTACGAAATTAAACCTGAATACCCACCTGTATAAGAAGCAGCATAGTGTTCCTAGTAGTCAGGGCCAGAAGAAGTTTGAATATCGAGTGAAACAGACTCTGTCGCCTGACAGTGAATACCCCCCACTGCGATCCTTCCTCCCCCTCTGCACAATGTTTTATATGGGAGTATACAATAAAGAAGCCACCCTGAAAATTAGTGCTGGTGAGTCTGCCAACTTTTTTCATCTTCTTGTACTATAATTTACAAATCAGTTTAACTTTTGGCACCAGTTGATGTGAAAAATTTATTAAAAGTACACCTTTAAAGTTTTGGTAATTATTCCATAGAGTCCATATGATAAGGGACACATTGGGGTTAATTTACAAAGAGTAAAGTGTAGTTTTCTGTGTTTTTTTTTTTCACGGTACTTACAAATTTTTCCTTACGTTTTTCTTTTTTTCTTTTTTTACAACAATTCTAGGTTTTTCAGAGCTCAAATCCACCACCTATTTTGTGGAAACCTTAGTAAATATGTCATGGACATGCCACTTTTGGCGATTAACATTCTTTCTTGTCTGAGACACACCCCTTTCCCCGGGTGGACATGCCCCTTTTTCATGGTTTATTTTTGGGGGAAATGGAGTGATGGTCGGGTTTGAAGGTTTTTTTTGGGTCGCAAATTTTGGCTCACATGACGTGCACCTTAGTTCAGCCGCAAAACCCGACAAAAAAAATCAGAAACACATTAGTAAATAACCCCCATTATGTTTTATGTTATTTCCATGATGGATTGTCCACAATAGATGTGTACATATATACCTCTAACTATAGAATTGTCAGCTATAAAATAGTAGATGGGCAGAAATTGACATGAACTTTCTGAAATGTATAATATACTTATTTTCAGACCCATCTTCCCAGCTTTGACCCACAAATATATGTGTACACTGAACCAGGATCAGAATTGTATGATCTGACTTCTGTTGGTAAAGCTGGTATTGGTAAGTACATATAATCATATTTTTAGGCATATTTAAAAATGTATTATCCAGTCTAGGTGTGCAATTAGAAAAGGCTTTCCTGCTAAAACACTTAACCCCATTTTAGCCTTGAGGACACAGACATTTTTTTTAATCTTTGCTTTTTAATTTTTTTCCCTTGCTTATAAGAACCATAACTCTTTTAGTTCTTTATCCACAGACCAATATTAGGGCTTGTTTTTCTGTGACCAATTGTACTTTGTAATGACACCTTTCATTTTATCTTAAAGGGGTATTCCAGGATTTTTTTTTTTTCTTAAATAACTGTTTATTTTTCAAAAAATTCCAAAACAAAGAAGAACAAATACATATAAATAAAATAAAAATAAAATAAGTAAATAAATAAAAATAAAGAACAGGCACATCTTTAGGTAAATAAATGTAATCCAGGATTTTTTTTTATTTGACTATGCTACAGGGGCTGTAAAGTTAGTGTAGTTCAAAATATAGTGTTTTTACCTGTGTGTGACGGTTTTCTCACAATTCTTATGTGATTTTCATCCCAATATTTATTTTTAACAGCATACAAAATGACTGCTGTGTCGGATTTTTCCCAGCTTGCAATGCGGTCGAGACCTTACTCACTTGTCAGCTGATGACAGGGAGGTTGTCTGCTTAAATGGGTGGAGGGATCAATCTGCAAGTAATGCAACAGCTGGAGGCTCTCTGATTGAAAACCACAGGTCTGCAGCTCATTTATGTTTCAATGGGTGGGGTGGCTTATGTGTGGGAAGAAGGAAAATGGTATCATGGGAATTGTAGTCAAAAAAAGAACAGTCAAACAGGAAATTCAAGTTCACAAACAGCTAGCCACAGTATTATGGTAATCTCACAGCATAGCCATTTAGCCCCAAGACAAGCACAGATCCTTCCTAAGCATGTCCATTACTGTCTGCCAGGTACGTACTAAAATCACCTTATGCTGGATAACCCCTTTAAGATGTACGGCCAACAGAAAATTATTATTTGTGGCAGTAAATTGAAAACAAAACTGCAATTTGGCAACTTTTGGGAGGTTCCATTTTTGTGTAGTGCACTTTAAGTAAATGTATGTTCTCTTTATTCTGTGGGTCAGTACAATGGTACCTAAGTTTACATGTTTTTCTATTATTGTACTGCTTTTAATAAAGTAAAATTTGAAGCAAAGTCAAATAAAAAAAAATTCCTGGAATATCCCTTACTAATTACTACATCCGTTATTTATGACTGAAAAAATCATGCATGCCTGTCTTTTCCCGGCACAAAAATAAAGCAAATGAAATACAAAGTACAATAACATCAGATATTAAAAAATGCCCATTGACATGAATGGGATCTGTTACATTTTTTTTATTTATTTTTTATCTCCGTTGCTCATTTCTTTAATGTAGATGAACAACGAAGGTGAAAATGCTGATGTGAACCCTGATGTTATATATGGACCATACCTGTGTCTGATATCTAAAAACGTTTATTCATACATTCAATCTTTTAAAATATGCCTATGTTTAGAAAGAAAAGGCAAAGAACATAAGGACAAAAATATAAAAAAATTAAATATAAACTAAACAAACAATACAACAAATAGGCACGTGTTGGTTGATTAATGTCCAAATATTCATTGATGGCAAAACTTTAGTCCTGAAAAGTCTTACATACACATACACATCAGAGTGCTAGTATGTTATGCTACAGATCACTGCCTTCTTTCCAGAATTTCACTCACACCATCACTCTTTTTTTTTCAATTCAACTGGTTCCAGAAAGTTAAACAGATTTGTAAATGATATGTGAAAAAGAGTACAGTCCTCAAGTTCTATCTAAATGGGGTATTAGGGTATCTAATACAATAATCAAATATAAAGTGATGTCTTGGAAAGGGGGGGGGGAGAGAGAAAAAAGAAAGAGAAAGGAAAGGACGGATGAAAATATAGAAAAATGAAGGCAAGAGGAGTGATTAGACGATAAAGTAATAAAGTATGTAAAATATTAACAACAGTAATAGGTAAATATTTAATTATTAAAAAATGTACAAAAACTGAGCTGTTGCATGGCCCTAGTGACTCCTATTTAGTTAATTTAGTATAAAGTATACAAAGTAACGAAAATGCATAAATATGTCATAAAAAATAATAAACAAAAAAAAACTTTAAAAATCCCCTATAAAATGCCTTTAAGTGGTGTCAATCTTACAGATTGGTATCTATGAGTTCTCTATGGGAAATTTTCTCACCTGCCCCGCCATCTTCCTGCTTCCTCCGTCCTCCCTGGTACCCGGCGCTCATACCCGTCTCCTAGGCCGCAGAGATTTTTAAACCTGCACTTCCTCCTGTTCCCTGCCAAATCTTTGTGCCTTATTGCCTGAGAGAAAGCATTCCTGTTAGTATCTGCTATTCCGTGTACCAGCTCTCTTGCTACGTTTTCTGACCACTGTACCTTGCTGCCTTCCCAGACCTACCTGCCTGTCAGCAACTCAGAGTACATCTCTCCCTTCTGTGCCACGCATCACCTCGGCTTCCTTAGTGGACGAGTCGTGCCAGGGGTAGCGACCTGGGAGCTGCCTGCTGCAGCAAGCTTATCCCACTTTGCGGCGGGCTCTTGTGAAAACTAGCGTCTCCTTAGACTCCGCTCCCTGGTGCGGCTCACACCTTCGTCCACACATGTCCAGCGGATCCACACCACCAGCCGTTGCAGTAAGATCCGGCCATGGATCCTGCCAAGGTGCATCTGCCGAATGTGGCAGATCTTTCTGCCATAGTGGCACAACAATCTCTGCAGATTGAGCAACAACTGCAACAGCTGAATCAGCTATCCGCAATGATGCAGCAGCTCCTCTCCGCTCAACAGCCGCAGCAGCCTCCACCTGCTCCAGTGGCTGCTCTGGTGACTTCAACTTCTGTATCTTCTTTTGGCTCCAAGCTACAGTACGTCTGTCTCTGCCGACGTACGAGTACGAAGGGGGGGGCAGGGGGTTTGTGACCCAATGTTCTAAGCATTTGGAACTTAGGGCTGACCAGTTCTCGACAGAGCGTGCCAAGGTAGCATTTATGGTCAGTCTTCTTTCCGGGAAAGCCCTGGCCTGGGCCACTCCTCTCTGTGACAGAAATGATCCAGTGTCCTCCAATCTGCAAGCCTTTCTTTCGGAATTCTGCAGTGTCTTTGAAGAGCCTGCACGGGCCTCCTCGGCCGAAACCGCACTACTGAACCTCCACCATCGGGACTCTACTGTTTGTGACTATGCGGTCCAGTTCCGCACTCTAGCCTCCGAATTGGCCTGGAATGATGAGGCCCTGTGTGCTACTTTTAAAAAGGAACTTTCCTGTAGAGTTAAGGATGCTCTCACTGCACGAGATCCTCCATCTTCTCTGAATGAGCTCATTCTCTTGTCCACTCATATCGATGTGCGTTTTGCCAAGAACGCGAACCAGTTCGGACACGTCGTCTTCCCCAATTGGCACCAGTATTCCAGCGGCCACCTCTGAAATTGTACCTCTGAAATTCTTCTTGGCTTGCCCTGGCTCCAGCGTCACGCACCTACCCTCAACTGGGCCACTGTACCTGTGTAGTAGTCTATCTGGATGACATTCTTATTTTTTCTTCCGAATATGAGGAACATCACCTCCATGTCCGTCAGGTGTTACAGTGCCTACGCAAAAAACATCTTTATGCTAAGATTGAAAAATGTCTCTTTGAACGCAGCAGTCGACCTTTCCAGGGATACATTGTGTCCAGTCAAGGCCTTCAAATGGACCCTGACAAGCTTTCTGCGGTTCTGGATTGGCCACGCCCCTCTGGACTGCGAGCTATCCAACGTTTCCTCGGGTTCGCTAACTACTATCGTCAATTTATTCCCCACTTCTCCACCATCGTTGCACCTATTGTAGCATTGACCAAGAAAGAAGCGAACCCGAGGTCCTGGCCACCAATGGCGTAGGAGGCCTTTAACCATCTCAAGGCTGCCTTCGCTTCTGCTCCTGTTCTGTCCAGGCCTGATCCCTCGAAGCCTTTTATTCTCGAAGTGGATGCTTTTTCTGTCGGTGCCGGTGCCAGTGCCGTTTTAACTAAAAAAAAACGCTACTGGAAAAAATCTCACTTGCGTTTTTTTCTGCAAGACTTTCTCTCCTGCAGAGAAAAATTATTCCATAGGAGATCGTGAACTTTTGGCCATTTGAAGAGTGGAGACATCTTTTGGAGGGGACCCTGCATCCCATCATCATTTACATGGATCATAAAAATGTATCGTATCTTCAGACTGCCCAGCAATTAAATCCTCGCCAAGCTAGATGGACATTGTTTTTTTGCCCGCTTCAATTTTGAAATTCATTTTCGTCCAGCCGACAAGAACGTCAGAGCTGACGCACTATCACGTTCCACCGATGTCTCCGAATCTGAAGCCCCTCCACAGCAGATAATACCTCCTGAGTGTCTGATCTCCTCCGCTCCAACCACTCTTGTGCAAGTTCCTCCAGGGAAGACCTTTGTATCTCCACGCCTTCGCCTCAAAATTCTTAAATGGGGTCACTCTTCTCATTTGGCCGGACATGCTGGGGTCAAGAAGTCTGTGCAGTTGATTTCCAGACACTATTGGTGGCCTTCCTTGGAGAAGGATGTGACTGATTTTGTTCGGGCTTGTACAACCTGTGCCCGTGACAAGACTCCACGCCAGAAGCTGGCAGGTCTCCTCCTTCCTTTACCTGTACCTGAACAGCCATGGTCCCATATTGCTATGGATTTCATCACCGATCTGCCACCATCTCGCAATAATACGGTCATCTGGGTGGTCGTTGATCGTTTTTCTAAAATGGCTCATTTTGTCCCTCTGCCGGGTCTTCCTTCTGCGCCACAATTGGCGAAACAATTTTTTCTTCATATTTTTCGCCTCCACGGGCTTCCCACACACATTGTCTCAGACAGAGGCACTCTGTAGTCAATTAAAAATCAAACTAAATTTTTCTTCTGCTTACCATCCTCAATCCAACGGTCAAGTGGAGAGAGTGAATCAGATACTTGGTGACTACCTGCAACATTTTGTCTCCTCTCGCCAAGATGATTGGGTCGACCTTCTGCCCTGGGCTGAATTTTCTTACAATTTTAAAAACTCTGAGTCTTCTCCCAAATCCCCATTTTTTGTGGTGTACGGCCATCACTCGCTTCCCCCCTCCCCATCCCCACTTCCTCTGGGGTTCCTGCCGTGGATGAATTGACGCAAGATTTTTCTTCTATCTGGCGTGAGGCTCAAAAGTCGCTTCTACTGGTCTCATCTCGTATGAAGAGACATGCTGACAAAAAGAGAAGGGTTCCTCCTGTATTTTCCCCTGGTGACAAGGCATGGCTTTCTGCTAAGTACATTCGATTCCGTGTACCCAGTTACAAGTTGGGCCCCCGATTTTTAGGCCCTTTCAAAGTAAAAAAACAAGTTAACCCTGTCTCTTACCAACTTCATCTTTCCCCCTCTCTCCGTATTCCTGACTCTTTCCATGTTTCTCTACTCAAGCCTGTTGTTTTTAACCGTTATTCTCCCAAGGTTGTGGTCCCTACCCCTGTCTCTGGTTCTTCCGACATCTTTGCTGTAAAAGAAATTCTGGCATCCAAAACCGTCAGAGGTAAAAAATTCTTTTTGGTCAATTGGGAGAATTGCGGTCCTGAGGAGAGGTCCTGGGAGCCTGAGGCCAATATTCTCGATAAAGAACTAATTCGTAAGTTCCTAGGATCCAAAAAGAGGGGGAGACCAAAGTGAGGGTGGTACTGTAATGCCGAGCGCTACGGGAAGGATGTGGGACCCGGAGCGCTCACGGCGTGTGTCCTCCTGCAGCGCCCCAGTCTGTCCCTCTTACCGGGAGCGCTGCTACAGTGCTGCTGGCGGGGATGCTATCCGCGTGGTGGCACAAGTCCGCCCGCGGGTCGCATGCCGTTCTACTTACCTCCCTCTGCCTGCTGTGTCCTCCCGGCGGGCACGGCCCCGCTCTCTAGGGCACGTGCGTGCTGGCTCTCTCAAATTTAAAGGACCAGTGCACCATTAATTGGTGCCTGGCCCAATCACTGTTAAACACTATAAAACCCCACTTTCCCTTCCTGTCCTTGCCGGATCTTGTTGCCTAGCGCCAGTGAAAGCGTTTTTGTGAGCATTTGCCTGTGTATCCAGACCCTTGCCGTTGCCCCTGACTACGAACCGTTGCCACCTGTACTGACCTTCTGCTACATCTGACCTTGCCTTGCCTTGTCCTTGTGTCCTGCGCCAGTCTCAGCTGCCAGAGGGGTTGAGTCGCTACCGGGTGGTACGACCTGGGGGTTAGCTGCCGCAGCAAGTCCATCCCACTTTGCGGCGGGCTCTGGTGAAAACCAGTAATCCCTTAGATTCTGTTCCCCTGGTATGGCCCACGCCATCGCCTCTCTGGCACAGAGGATCCACCACCCGTGTCCTCCCCGCATACCAGTCCAGATCCTGACACTCCCACCCCCATTTCCTGTTGTAACTCCAATTTGTTTAGTTGTTACCATAGAGACTGCAGAGTGTGGGAGCTGTGTAACTTCATTGGAAATTTACCTATGGAAAAGCCCCTGTGTTTATACCTTTGCTAACTTGAAGCATAAAGAATCATTGCAAAACACCTCTGGAGTCTTTATTCATTGAGTAAGCTATTTGTTAAAGTGATCATTCAACCTGCTGCACACATCCTTACAGACTGGGTCTACAAGAAGCTTGTGGCAGGTACAACCGATGCTGAGACAGAACACTACGCAACACAAGCCATAGGGCCTATTACTCTCATCATACACCTTCGGTAGCCACATACAGTGCACAGATAATAGTAATAATGCTGGGGCTCTGTGTACCTTTTGTATCATGCTTTGTCAAATGCCACATGACAAACTGCACCGCATAAAACTATATAGTGCCAAACAGTGCTCAGAGAGTGACATACTTGGACTAAAGAATTGTTCTATCTGGACATTGTATTAAAACACTCCCATTTCATATGACATGTCTAGATTTTCACTCCTAGGCTGTCAGTTTATTGAATTCAACATAAAATCTAATAGGAAGAAGAGAGAGGAAAGGAGAGGTCAGAGACTATGCATTTCTTTGAAGTCTAGTTCACTGTGTGACTAAATCATAACTCCACACAGGGTCGTAGCTATAGAGGTAGCAGTCGCACTGGGGCCCTGGTGCCTAAGGGGACCCTAAAGCACATCTGCCCCATAAGAGAGAAGTACAATATTTGGCATATGTGGCCCTTTTGCAGACTTTGCATCGGGCCCCGAAGCTATGAGATACGGCTCTGACTCCACAGCTACTTCACATCCTGACCCTGGTATAATAGCAAGAAGAACTAAAAGGTTCAAGGAAGCTCTTCTTTCCTTCTAGTATTAGAATCATGCATCTGCTTTGTGGTTATGCTAATAACTATCTCTGTCATTTCAGGTTTTGAACTAGGCCCTCAGCCACAGGGGGTTGCCAGAGCTGATATACTGCAAAATATGAAGACACTTGTTAAAGTTACTTTGGACTTCGTCAATCAGTTGAATCAAGGTTTGTATGAGGAATTAAAGAGGTATTTCATTATATTAGTGGCATTTCACAGCTGATAAGAGCTGCAGACACAGTTTGATAGTTGTATAAAAGGAGACTGTATCTTTCAAAACCTATAAAATTTCCATTTTATTTCTTAACCAAATGCTAAGGTGACAGAGCACTGTAAATAAGTCAATAAGGGGCTGGGACGTGAGGAAAGGAGAAAGGAGGTGTGACAGACTGTGTGGCACTTGAGCGGCTTGCTACTGCCTCCTTGTCACTTGGAAGAGAAATAAAAATAAATTTTCTATTAGTTTAGTAAACACTGTCAGCTTCAGGAAGGCAAGTTTTGCTTTTATATCCCAGCAGTTATCCAATGGTGTATGCAGCTGTTAGCAACAAATAGAGCTGACAGATTGGCTTTTCACTTGGTACTCATATTCTTTTAATAGCTAGAACTTCCATTTCTTCATCTACAGACCAATGTGAGGGCTTGCTTATTGTGGGACCAATTGTGCTTTGTAATGACATCCCTCATTTCTCTATAAGATATGCTGCAACCCCCCATCCACCCCCCCCCCCCAAAAAAAAACATTTAATTTAAAAAAATCTGCATTTTTCTTGGACCAGTTCAGTTTGAAGTGGATTGGAGGGGCCTTTCTGTGAGAAATCCCCCATAAATTACCCCATTATAGAAACTGGACCCCCTCAAAGTATTCAAAATGACATTCAGAAAATTTGTTAACCCTTTAGGTGTTTCACAGGAATAGCAGCAAAGTGGAGGAGAAAAATCAAAATCTCAATTTTTTGCAGTAACATGTTCTTGTAGCCCTATTTTTTTTTCATTTAAAAGGAGAAAAAGCCTCCCAAAATTTTTAACCCACTTTCACTTGAGTAAGGAAATACCCCATATCTGGATGTAAAGTGCTCTGCATAGGCACTACAGGGCTCAGAAGCGAAGGAGACTCTTTGGGATTTTGGAGAGAGAATTTTGCCAAATGGTTTTTGGGGGGCATGTTGCATTTAGTAAGCCCAAATGGTGCCAGAACAGAAAAAAAAAAAAACTGCCACATGGCACATATTTGGGAAACTACACCCCTCAAGGAACGTAACAAGGGGTACAGTGAGCCTTAATGCCCCATTGGTGTTTGACGAATTTTCATTAAAGTTGGAAGTGAAAATGAAGAATTAGATTTTTTTCACAAAAATGTTGGTGTTACCACAAATTTTTTCTTTTCACAAGGAGTAATAGGGGGAAAAGCCTCCCAAAATTTGTAATGCCATTACTTTTGAATATGGAAATACCCCATATGTGGATGTAAAGTGCTCTGCGGGCGCACAACAAGGCTCATCTGGAGTTGAAGTCGGGGCCATGGAGTCAGAACAGTGGACCCCCCCATATGTAACCCCATTTTGGAAACTACACCCCTCGTGGAATGTAACAAGGGGTGCAGAGAGCAATTAAACCCCACTGACTTTTGAGAGATTTTTGGAACAGTGGGCTGTGCAAATGAAAAATTTTATTTTTCATTTTCACGGACCACTATTCCAAAAATCTGCCAGGCACTTGTGGGGTGTAAATGCTCCTTATTACATTCCGTGAGAGGTGTAGTTTCCAAAATGGGGTCACATGTTTTTTTTTTGTAGTGTTTATGTCAGAACCTCTGGTACGATCAGCCACCCCTGTGCAAATCCCCAATTTAGACCTCAAATGTGCAAGGTGCTCTCTCACTCCTGAGCCACATTGTGCGCCCACAGAGCACTTTACGCCCACATATGGGGTATTTCCGTACTTGGGAGAAATTGCATTACTTATTTTTGGGGGCTTTTTCTCCTTTATCTCTTTTGAAAATGAAAAATAATTTTTTTTAAATGAACATGATGGTGTAGCCCCAATTTTTTTCATTTTCAGAAGTGGTAAAAGGAGAAAATGCCCCCATAAATTTGTAACACAATTTTTCCTGAGTACAGAAATACTCCATATATGGTCCTAAATTGTTGCATTGAAATATGAAAGGGCTTCAGAGTGAGAGAGCTCCATGCGCATTTGAGGCCTAAATTAGTGATTTGCATAAGGGCAGACATTCAGACGGTGGAATGTCTGCACGGACAATTTCCAGCGGACCGCTGGCAGAACATGCCGGCGCTATGAGTGCTTTGAAGTGCGCTGTCTCATAAACGGCAATGCCTTTTTGCAGAAATAATAGACATGTCTATGCTTACTGTGGTCTCCGTAAAGTCCATTTCAATGAGGACTGTGGGGTCAATTTGGATTCCTGGGCGGCCAAAAAAACCAGAAATCAGTGGCTCGGTCATCCCGGATTGGGGTCCAGGCGAGGTCACATATATGAGTAGACAGGGGGAATTGTATAGGGGACAGGGTCACTAGTATGGGGGCCTCTACTCGCATTGCCCTGTGGTGCCACCTTCTGGGGGGCTCATCATTACTGGATGATGATGATGAGGGGGAGGAGAAAAAATTTGGGGTCTTTCTCCTCTCCCTCATTGGCGGTCTTGGTGTCGGAGGCAAGCGCATGGCGTATGCCTCCTCCACCGAAACGCCTATGAGGGTATTTATATTTTATACGGGGTTGTGTGTGTATGTAAATGTAGTGTTTTCACTTTCTTTCAGTGTGTAGTGTAGTGTAGTGCTTTTAACGTTTACTGTAGGCTTTTTTGTGGTGCAGGTTTTTTTTGTGTTTTTTTGCACTTTTTGGGGAGCATATGTAGTCCATGCCACCAGTGACTGTTCTGCACTGTGCCGTACCGTACCCCATGTGAAGACTGCGCTGATTGCTGATCAGTGAATTATTACTGATCAGCACTTTTATTGAGTGCAGGTTTTTTTTTTTGTGCTTTTTTGTGGGTGTTTGTGGTCCGGGCCACCAGCGACTGTTCTGCTCTGTGTGTCTGGACCATAAATTTCCCCCAAAAAAGAGCACAAAAAATGACTATACCCAAAAAAAGTGCTGATCAGTAATAATTCACTGATCAGCAATCAGCGCAGTCTGTACATGGGGTATGGTCCGGCCACACAGTGCAGAACATTCGCTGGTGGCATGGAATGCAAACACCCCACAAAAAGTACAAAAACAACCCTGCATCCCATAAAAAGCTAGGGTCAGGCAGCAGACCAGTGGTTGCCAAAGTGTGACCCTCCAATTGTAGCAAAACTACAACTCCTGCGGAATCTGTAGGCGCTATATAAATAAATAAAATAAAATAAATAAACTCCCAGCATGCCCAG